>NC_057798.1:807349675-807704784 GCF_018294505.1 Triticum aestivum
CCCCTTTAGCCAACAGTGCTGGAGTAAAGTTGGATTGACTTGGCCGGTAAGAGACAACAGAATAGCTTTGCTGCATGGGGGCAAGAATAACTGGCAGCAACCTCTCTTCATGGACTTCCTGTTGGCTGCCTGGAGTTTTGTTGGGGAACGTAGTAATTTCAAAAAAATTCCTACGCACACGCAAGATCATGGTGATGCATAGCAACGAGAGGGGAGAGTGTTGTCTACGTACCCTCGTAGACCGAAGCGGAAGCGTTGACGCAACGTAGAGGAAGTAGTCGTACGTCCTCCCGGTTCAACCGATCCAAGCACCGTTACTCCGGCACCTCCGAGTTCTTGACACACGTACAGCTCGATGACGCACCCCGAACTCCGATCCAGGAGAGGCACGGGGAGGAGTTCCGTCAGCACGACGGCATGGTGACGATCTTGATGTTCTACTGTCGCAGGGCTTCGCCTAAGCACCGCTACAATATGACCGAGGTGTAATATCGTGGAGGGGTGCACCGCACACGGCTAAGGAACGATCTCAATGATCAACTTGTGTGTCTAGGGTGCCTCCCCGCCCCTATATATAAAGGAGGGAGGGAGGAGGAGGCCGGCCTAAGGAGGAGGCGCGCCATGGGGGGGCAAACCTACTCCAAGTAGGTTTGGCCCCCCTTTCCTATTAGGAGTAGGAGAAGGAAGGAAGACGGGGGAGGAGAGAAGGAAAGGGGGGGCCGGCCCCCCCTCCCAATTCGGATTGGGCTTGGGGGGGCGCGCCCCTTCCCTTGCTCCTTCTCCCTCCCTTCCACTAAAGCCCAATAAGGCCCATATACTTACCGGGGGGTTCCGGTAACCTCCCGGAACTCCGGTATATTTCCAATCTCACCCGGAACCTTTCCGGTGTCTAAATATATCCGTCCAATATATCAATCTTTATGTCTCGACCATTTCGAGACTCCTCGTCATGTCCGTGATCACATCCGGGACTCCGAACAACCTTCGATACATCAAAATACATAAACTCATAATGAAACTGTCATCGAAACCTTAAGCGTGCGGACCCTACGGTTCGAGAACAATGTAGACATGACCGAGACACGTCTCCGGTCAATAACCAATAGCGGGACCTGGATGCCCATATTGGTTCCTACATATTCTACGAAGATCTTTATCGGTCAAAACGCATAACAACATACGTTGTTCCCTTTGTCATCGGTATGTTACTTGCCCGAGATTCGATCGTCGGTCTCCAATACCTAGTTCAATCTCGTTACCGGCAAGTCTATTTACTCGTTCCGTAATACATCATCTCGCAACTAACTCATTAGTTGCAATGCTTGCAAGGCTTAAGTGATGTGCATTACCGAGAGGGCCCAGAGATACCTCTCCGACATTCGGAGTGACAAATCCTAATATCGAAATACGCCAACCCAACAAGTACCTTCGGAGACACCTGTAGAGCACCTTTATAATCACCCAGTTACGTTGTGATGTTTGGTAGCACACAAAGTGTTCCTCTGGTAAACGGGAGTTGCATAATCTCATAGTCATAGGAACATGTATAAGTCACGAAGAAAGCAGTAGCAACATACTAAACGATCGGGTGCTAAGCTAACTGAATGGGTCATGTCAATCACATCATTCTCCTAATGATGTGATCCCGTTAATCAAATGACAACTCATGTCTATGGCTAGGAAACATAACCATCTTTGATTAACGATCTAGTCAAGTAGAGGCATACTAGTGACACTCTGTTTGTCTATGTATTCACACATGTATTATGTTTCCGGTTAATACAATTCTAGCATGAATAATAAACATTTATCATGATATAAGGAAATAAATAATAACTTTATTATTGCCTCTAGGGCATATTTCCTTCAGTCTCCCACTTGCACTAGAGTCAATAATCTAGATCACATCACCATGTGATTAACATCGACAGTTCACATCATCATGTGATTAACACCCATAGTTCACATCGCCATGTGACCAACACCGAAAGGGTTTACTAGATTCAGTAATCTAGTTCACATCGCTATGTGATTAACACCCAAAGAGTACTAAGGTGTGATCATGTTTTGCTTGTGAGAGAATCTTAGTCAACGGGTCTTTCACATTCAGATCCGTTATGTATTTTGCAATTTTTTATGTCTACAATGTTCTGCACGGAGCTACTCTAGCTAATTGCTCCCACTTTCAATATGTATCTAGATCGAGACTTAGAGTCATCCAGATCGGTGTCAAAACTTGCATCGACGTAACCCTTTACGATGAACCTTTTGTTACTTCCATAATCGAGAAACATATCCTTATTCCACTAAGGATAATTTTGACCGCTGTCCAGTGATCTACTCCTAGATCACTATTGTACTCCCTTGCCAAACTCAGTGCAGGGTATACAATAGATTTGGTACACAACATGGCATACTTTATAGAACCTATGGCCAAGGCATAGGGAATGACTTTCATTCTCTTTCTATCTTCTGCCGTGGTCGGGTTTTGAGTCTTACTCAATTTCACACCTTGTAACACAGGCAAGAACTCTTTCTTTGACTGTTCCATTTTGAACTACTTCAAAATCTTGTCAAGGTATGTACTCATTGAAAAAACTTATCAAGCGTCTTGATCTATCTCTATAGATCTTGATGCTCAATATGTAAGCAGCTTCACCGAGGTCTTTCTTTGAAAAACTCCTTTCAAACACTCCTTTATGCTTTGCAGAATAATTCTACATTATTTTCGATCTACAATATGTCATTCACATATACTTATCAGAAATGTTGTAGTGCTCCCACTCACTTTCTAGTAAATACAGGCTTCACTGCAAGTCTGTATAAACTATATGCTTTGATCAACTTATCAAAGCATATATTCCAACTCCGAGATGCTTGCACCAGTCCATAGATGCACATTTTGTTAACACCTTTAGGATCGACAAAACCTCTTGGTTGCATCACATACAACTCTTCTTTAATAACTCCATTAAGGAATGCAGTTTTGTTTATCCATTTGCCAGATTTCATAAAATGCGGCAATTGCTAACATGATTCGGACAGACTTTTAAGCATCGATACGAGTGAGAAAATCTCATTGTATTCAACATCTTGAACTTTGTCAAAAACCTTTTTCGACAAGTCTAGCTTTGTAGATAGTAACACTACTATCAGCGTTCGTCTTCCTCTTGAAGATCCATTTATTTTCTATGGCTTGCCGATCATCGGGCAACTCCACCATAGTCCACACTTTGTTCTCATACATGGATCTCATCTCAGATTTCATGGCCTCAAGCCATTATGCGGAATCTGGGCTCATCATCGCTTCCTCATAGTTCGTAGGTTCATCATGGTCTAGTTACATGACTTCCAGAACAGGATTACCGTACCACTCTGGTGCGGATCTCACTCTGGTTTACCTACGAGATTTGGTAGTAACTTGATCTGAAGTTACATGATCATCATCATTAGCTTCCTCACTAATTGGTGTAGTAGTCACAGGAACATATTTCTGCGAAGAACTACTTTCCAATAAGGGAGAAGGTACAATTACCTCATCAAGTTCTACTTTCCTCCCACTCACTTCTTTTGAGAGAAACTCCTTCTCTAGAAAGGATCCATTTATTAGCAACGAATGTTTTGCCTTCGGATCTGTGATAGAAGGTGTACCCAACAATTTCCTTTGGGTATTCTATGAAGACGCACTTCTCCGATTTGGGTTTGAGCTTATCAGGATGAAACTTTTTCACATAAGCATCGCAGCCCCAAACTTTAAGAAACGACAACTTTGGTTGCTTGCTAAACCACAGTTCATATAGTGTCGTCTCAACGGATTTAGATGGTGCCCTATTTAACGTGAATGCAGCTTTCTCTAATGCATGATCCCAAAACGATATTGGTAAATCGGTAAGAAACATCATAGATTGTACTATATCTAATAAAGTACGGTTATGACGTTCGGACACACCATTATGATGTGGTGTTCCAGGTGGCATGAATTTGTGAAGCTATTCCACATTGTTTTAATTGAAGACCAAACTCGTAACTCAAATATTTGTCTCCGCGATCAGATCGTAGAAACATTATTTTTCTTGTTACGATGATTTTTCCACTTCACTCTGAAATTCTTTGAACCTTTCAACTATTTCAGACTTATGTTTCATCAAGTAGATATACCCATATCTGCTCAAAACATCTTGTGAAGGTCAGAAAATAACGATACTTGCCACGAGCATCAACACTCATTGGATCGCATACATCGGTATGTATTATTTCCAATAAGTCAGTAGCTTGTTCCATTGTTCTGGAGAACGGAGTTTTAGTCATCTTGCACAAAAGGCACGGTTCGCAAGCATCAAATGATTCATAACCAAGTGATTCCGAAAATCCATCTTTATGGAGTTTCTTCATGCGCTTTACACCGATATGACCCAAACGGCAGTGCCACAAATAAGTTGCACTATCATTATTAACTTTGCATCTTTTGGTTTCAATATTATGAATATGTGTGATCGAGATCCAATGAACCATTTTCATTGGGTGTGTAACCATATAAGGTTTTATTCATGTAAACAGAACAACAGTTTATTCTCTTACTTAAATGAATATCCGTATTGCAATAAACACGATCAAATCATATTCATGCTCAACGCAAACACCAAATAACATCTATTTAGGTTCAACACTAATCTCGAAAGTATAGGGAGTGTGCGATGATGATCATATCAATCTTGAAACTACTTTCAACACACATCGTCACTTCACCCTTAACTAGTTTCTGTTTATTCTGCAACTCCCGTTTCGAGTTACTACTCTTAGCAACTGAACCAGTACCAAATACCGAGGGGTTGTAATAAACACTAGTAAAGCACACATCAAACACCTGTATATCAAATATACCCTTTTTCACTTTGCCATCCTTCTTATCCACCAAATACTTGGGGTAGTTCTGCTTCCGGTGACCAGTCCCTTTGCAGTAAAAGCACTTAGTCTCAGGCTTAGGTCCAGACTTGGGCTTCTTCACTTGAGCAGCAACTTGCTTGCCGTTCTTCTTGAAGTTCCCTTCTATCCCTTTGCCCTTTTCTTGAAACTAGTGATCTTTTCAACCATCAACACTTGATGCTCTTTCTTGATTTCTACCTTCGTCGATTTCAACATCACGAAGAGCTCGGGAATCATTTTCGTCATCCCCTGCATACTATTGTTCATCACGAAGTTCTACTAACTTGGTGATGGTGACTAGAGAACTCTGTCAATCACTATCTTATCTGGAAGATTAACTCCCACTTGATTCAAGCGATTGTAGTACCCAGACAATCTGAGCACTTGCTCACTAGTTGAGCGATTCTCCTCCATCTTTTAGCTATAGAACTTGTTGGAGACTTCATATCTCTCAACTCGGGTATTTTCTTGTAATATTAACTTCAATTCCTGGAACATCTCATATGGTCCATGACGTTCAAAACGTCTTTGAAGTCCCGATTCTAAGCCGTTAAGCATGGTGCACTAAACTATCAAGTAGTCTTCATATTGAGCTAGCCAAACGTCAATAACGTCTGCATCTGCTCCTGCAATAGGTTTGTCACCTAGCGGTGCATCAAGGACATAATTCTTCTGCGCAACAATGAGGATAAACCTCAGATCACGGATCCAATCCGCATCATTGCTACTAACATTTTTCAACACAATTTTCTCTAGGAACATATCAAAATAAACATATGAAAGCAACAACGCGCTATTGATCAACATAATTTGCAAAATACTACCAGGACTAAGTTCATGATAAATTTAAGTTCAATTAATCATATTACTTAAGAACTCCCACTTAGACAGACATCTCTCTAGTCATCTAAGTGATCACATGATCCAAATCAACTAAACCATAACCGATCATCATGTGAGATGGAGTAGTTTTCAATGGTGAACATCACTATGTTGATCATATCTACTATATGATTCACGCTCGACCTTTCGGTCTCTGTGTTCCGAGGCCATATGTGCATATGCTAGGCTCGTCAAGTTTAACCTGAGTATTCTACGTGTGCAAAACTGGCTTGCACCCGTTGTAGATGGACGTAGAGCTTATCACACCCGATCATCACGTGGTGTCTCGGCACGACAAACTTTGGCAACGGTGCATACTCAGGGAGAACACTTCTTGATAATTTTAGTGAGAGATCATCTTAAAATGCTACCGTCAATCAAAGCAAGATAAGATGCATAAAGGATAAACATCACATGCAATCAATATAAGTGATATGATATGGCCATCATCATCTTGTGCTTGTGATCTCCATCTCCGAAGCACCATCATGATCACCATCGTCACCGGCGCGACACCTTGATCTCCATTGTAGCATCGTTGTCGTTTACGCCATCTATTGCTTCTACGACTATTGCTACCGCTTAGTGATAAAGTAAAGCAATTACAGGGTGTTTGCATTTCATACAATAAAGCGACAACCATATGGCTCCTGCCAGTTGCCGATAACTTCGGTTACAAAACATGATCATCTCATACAATAAAATATAGCATCATGTCTTGGCCATATCACATCACAACATGCCCTGCAAAAACAAGTTAGACGTCCTCTACTTTGTTGTTGCAAGTTTTACGTGGCTGCTACGGGCTTAAGCAAGAACCAATCTCAACTACGCATCAAAACCACAACGATAGTTTGTCAAGTTGATGCTGTTTTAACCTTCGCAAGGACCGGGCATAGCCACACTCGGTTCAACTAAAGTTGGAGAAACTGACACCCGCTAGTCACCTGTGTGCAAAGCACGGCGGTAAAACCAGTCTCGCGTAAGCGTACGCGTAATGTCAGTCCGGGCCGCTTCATCCAACAATACCGCCGAACCAAAGTATGACATGCTGGTAAGCAGTATGACTTATATCGCCCACAACTCACTTGTGTTCTACTCGTGCATATAACATCAAACCATAAAAACCTAGGCTCGGATGCCACTGTTGGGGAACGTAGTAATTTCGAAAAATTTCCTACGCACACGCAAGATCATGGTGATGCATAGCAACGAGAGGGGAGAGTGTTGTCTACGTACCCTCGTAGACCGAAGCGGAAGCGTTGACGCAACGTAGAGGAAGTAGTCGTACGTCCTCCCGTTCAACCGATCCGAGAACCGTTACTCCGGCACCTCCGAGTTCTTGACACACGTACAGCTCGATGACGCACCCCGAACTCCGATCCAGCAGAGCACGGGGAGGAGTTCCGTCAGCACGACGGCATGGTGACGATCTTGATGTTCTACTGTCGCAGGGCTTCGCCTAAGCACCGCTACAATATGACCGAGGTGTAATATCGTGGAGGGGTGCACCGCACACGGCTAAGGAATGATCTCAATGATCAACTTGTGTGTCTAGGGTGCCCCCCCACCCCTATATATAAAGGAGGGAGGGAGGAGGAGGCCGGCCTAAGGAGGAGGCGCGCCATGGGGGGGCAAACCTACTCCAAGTAGGTTTGGCCCCCCTTTCCTATTAGGAGTAGGAGAAGGAAGGAAGAGGGGGGAGGAGAGAAGGAAAGGGGGGGCCGGCCCCCCTCCCAATTCGGATTGGGCTTGGGGGGGGGGCGCCCCTTCCCTTGCTCCTTCTCTCTCCCTTCCACTAAGGCCCAATAAGGCCCATATACTTACCGGGGGGTTCCGGTAACCTCCCGGAACTCCGGTATATTTCCAATCTCACCCGGAACCTTTCCGGTGTCCAAATATATCCGTCCAATATATCAATCTTTATGTCTCGACCATTTCGAGACTCCTCGTCATGTCCGTGATCACATCCGGGACTCCGAACAACCTTCGTTACATCAAAATACATAAACTCATAATGAAACTGTCATCGAAACCTTAAGCGTGCGGACCCTACGGTTCGAGAACAATGTAGACATGACCGAGACACATCTCCGGTCAATAACCAATAGCGGGACCTGGATGCCCATATTGGTTCCTACATATTCTACGAAGATCTTTATCGGTCAAACCGCATAACAACATACGTTGTTCCCTTTGTCATCGGTATGTTACTTGCCCGAGATTCGATCGTCGGTATCCAATACCTAGTTCAATCTCGTTACTGGCAAGTCTCTTTACTCGTTCCGTAATACATCATCTCGCAACTAACTCATTAGTTGCAATGCTTGCAAGGCTTAAGTGATGTGCATTACCGAGAGGGCCCAGAGATACCTCTCCGACATTCGGAGTGACAAATCCTAATCTCGAAATACGCCAACCCAACAAGTACCTTCGGAGACACCTGTAGAGCACCTTTATAATCACCCACTTACGTTGTGACGTTTGGTAGCACACAAAGTGTTCCTCCGGTAAACGGGAGTTGCATAATCTCATAGTCATAGGAACATGTATAAGTCACGAAGAAAGCAATAGCAACATACTAAACGATCGGGTGCTAAGCTAACTGAATGGGTCATGTCAATCACATCATTCTCCTAATGATGTGATCCCGTTAATCAAATGACAACTCATGTCTATGGCTAGGAAACATAACCATCTTTGATTAACGATCTAGTCAAGTAGAGGCATACTAGTGACACTCTGTTTGTCTATGTATTCACACATGTATTATGTTTCCGGTTAATACAACTCTAGCATGAATAATAAACATTTATCATGATATAAGGAAATAAATAATAACTTTATTATTGCCTCTAGGGCATATTTCCTTCAAGTTTATGGATGGAGAGAAACAACCAACATTTCAGAGGGATCCAACATTCATTCAGGGCATAGCTGGCTAGATTCAAGCATCTCTTGGAGCTACTAATCCATAACTTCAGAGAGGAGCTTCATCCTTTCTTGTCTAGTTACGTTGTAAACTAGGGACATTAGTGTTGTAATTACTTTAGCTTACACGGCCGGGGGGCGCCTAAAACCCATTGTAACACATATGTAACTGTTCCTTTGTGAGTAATACAAAAGTCAGTGGGAGCCTCTCCCACTGTCGTTCACTTTCAAAAAAATATCCTGCGGATTTTCTTGTTCTTGGTTCCCCACAAGATAGCTTTTGTCCCATTATATTTGGTAGACCCTTCTTGAATACTGTTAATGCTAAGATTGATTGTAAAAAGGATGTTGTTTAATTTTGCTAAGTTTCGTAGACAACCCCATGATAAAGAATTGCCTAGTAAGGATGAAATTATTGGTCCTGATTCTATTGCCGTGCCTTCTACTGATCCGTTAGAAAATATTTGCTAGACCACGAAAATGATATGTTTATGAATGAAAGAAGGGAAATAGATGAAGTATTCTTTAAATAGGGACCTATTCTGAAACACAACTTGCCTGTTGAAATCCTAGGGGATCCCCCTCCACCAAAGGGTGATCCCGTGTTTGAGCTTAAAACTTTACCTGATACTCTTAAATATGCTTATCTTGATGAAAAGAAGATATATCCTGTTATTATTAGTGCTAACCTTTCAGAGTAGGAAGAGGAAAGATTATTGAAGACTCTGAAGAAGCATCGTGCTGCTATTGGATATACTCTTGATGATCTTAAGGGCATTAGTCCAACCTTGTGCCAACACAAATAAAATTGGAAGAAGACGCCAAACCAGTTAGAGATCATCAACGACGGTTAAATCCTAAGATGAAAGAGGTGGTAAGAAAAGAAATACTAAAGCTCCTCGGGGCAGGTATAATTTATCCCGTTGTTGATAGTCAGTGGATAAGTCCTGTCCATTGTGTCCCTAAGAAGGGAGGTATTACTATTGTTCCTAATGATAAAGATGAATTGATCCCGCAAAGAATTATTGCAGGCTATAGGATGGTAATTGATTTCCGTAAATTAAATAAAGCTACTAAGAAATATCATTACCCTTTACCTTTTATTGATCAAATGCTAGAAAGACTATCCAAACATACACATTTTTGCTTTCTAGACGGTTATTCTCTCAAATACCTGTGTCAGCAAACGATCAAGCAAAGACTACTTTTACTTGCCCTTTCAGTACTTTTGCTTATAGAGGTATGCCTTTTGGTTTATGTAATGCACCTTCTACCTTTCACAGATGCATGATGGCTATATTCTCTGACTTTTGTGAAAAGATTTGTGAGGTATTCATGGATGATTTCTCAGGTTATGGACCCTCTTTTGATGATTGCTTAAGCAACCTTGATCGAGTTTTGCAGAGATGTGAAGATACTAGTCTTGTTTTGAATTGGGAGAAGTGCCACTTTATGGTTAATGAAGGCATTGTCTTGGGGCATAAAATTTGCGAGAAAGGTATTGAAGTGGATAAAGCTAAAGTTGATGCTATTGAAAAGATGTTGTGTCCCAAGGACATTAAAGGTATAAGAAGGTTCCTTGGTCATGCTTGTTTTTATAGGAGGTTCATTAAGGACTTTCCTAAAATCTCTAGGCCTCTGACTAATTTATTACAAAAAGATATTCCTTTTGTCTTCGATGATGATTGTGTAGAAGCATTTGAAATACTTAAGAAAGATTTGATCACTGCACCTATTGTTGAGCCACCTGATTGGAATTTACCCTTTGAAATTATGTGTGATGCTAGTGATTATGCTGTAGGTGCTGTTCTAGGGCAAAGAGTTGATAAAAAATTAAATGTTATTCAATATGCTAGTAAAACTCTAGACACTGCACAGAGAAATTACGCTACTATTGAAAAAAGAATTCTTAACAGTTGTATTTGCTTGTGATAAGTTCAGACCTTATATTGTTGATTCTAAAGTAACTATTCACACTGATCATGCCACTATTAAATATCTTATGGAAAAGAAAGATGCTAAACCTAGACTTATTAGATGGGTTCTCTTGCTACAAGAATTTGATTTGCATATTATTGATAGAAAGGGAGCTGAGAACCCAGTTGCAGACAACTTGTCTAGGTTAGACAATGTTCTTGATGACCCACTACCTATTGATGATAGCTTTCCTAATGAACAATTAGTGGTCATAAATGCTTCTCGTACTGCTCCATGGTATGCTGATTATGCTAATTACATTGTTGCCAAATTTATACCAGCAAAAGAAAAAGTTCTTTTATGATTTAAGACATTACTTCTGGGATGACCCACACCTTTATAAAGAAGGAGTAGATGGTGTTATTAGACGTTGTGTACCTGAGCATGAACAGGAACAGATCCTACGCAAGTGTCAGTCCGAGGCATATAAAGGACACCACGCTGGAGATAGAACTGCACATAAGGTATAGCAATCCAGTTTTTATTGGCCTACTCTCTTCAAAGATGCCCGTAAGTTTGTCTTGTCTTGCGATGAATGTCAAAGAATTGGTAATATGAGTAGACGTCAAGAAATGCCTATGAATTATTCTCTTGTTATTGAACCATTTGACATCAAGAAATGCCTATAAATTATTCCCTGCTTCATCTCTATGTCTCATGTTTACTCATATCAATGGCATAATCAGCTAGTGAGAAATAATAATAAAAATCGGATGACAAAACTTTCTCAAAACAATCATAATATGATATAACAGGATCGTATCTCGCTAGCCCTTTCTGAGACCGCAAAACATAAATGCAGAGCACCCTTAAAGATCAAGGACTGACTAAACATTGTAATTCATGGTAAAAGAGATCCAGTCATAGTCATACCCAATATGAACTAATGGGAATGCATGCAAATGATAGTGGCGCTCTCCAGTGGGTGATTTTTAATAAGTCGGTGATGACTCAACAGAAAATTAAATAGATAGGCCCTTCGCAGAGGGAAGCAGGGATTTATAGAGGTGTCAGAGCTCGGTTTTGAAATAGAGATGAATAACATTTTGAGCGGTATACTTTCACTGTCAACATACCAACTATGAGATCTCGATATCTTCCATGCTACACACATTATAGGCGGTTCCCAAATAGGACACTTGGAGAATTACGCGAAGATGTAAATTTAAACCTTCTCACAAATGAATCAGTCAAATAGTAGTACTGAGAACACTTATCTTGCATGAAGTCCTCAAGATCGGCATTACGCACATATGCATCAAATTCATCCTTGATGCCTGCATTGACCATAAACTCTTCTGACGGCCATTCACAATGTCGCACGTTAGCTTCCCTTGGTGGTTCGTCCTCCTGCTCACGCATTGTGAGCCTGGGTCCTTTCTTTATTGAAGAACCACCTTCATACATTTTCCTAGACATATTTCTTCCTCTGAAAAATTCTGAAATTTTTAGTAACTCAAAATTAAAGTGAATCAAACTCAACAAAACTGGTAGCAACTACTCCCACGAGTGCCTAGAGCCTATATCATGCATTAAAATTACTTGGGACCATATAAATTTGACATGCAAGCTCAAGAACAGGGTCACCTAGGTAGCAAAAATTTGCAATGAATAAAGCACTATAACACAAACTAATTGGACCATTGGAGGAGTCCCATACCAAGGAACAATCTCCCAAAGCAGTTTTGTGAATGGAGCTTTGAGCAAGGAGATCGAAAATGGCAGCAAAGTGAGCGAGAACTCATGCTTGAGCTGGATGGTGATTTTTTTGGGAGGAAGATGAAGTGTGTGGGTGCATGAATAAGTGGAGGGGGCCACTGTGGGCCCACGAGGCAAGGAGGCACGCCCTGGACCCTCGTGGCCAGGTGCCAGCTCCCCCTGGTGTGTTCTCTTTGATTATGGGTCATCAAGATCAACAGAAGGTTCAATCTCTACATCATTATTTTTGCTAGGTTGAGCATCAACATGAACATTATCATTAACATTATCACTAGGTTCATGTTCATCACCAGATTGTGTTTCAGCATCAGAAATAGAAATATCATTGGTATTCTCAAGTGTGTCTACAATAGGTTCACTAGAAGCATGCAAAGTCCTATCATTTTTCTTTTTCTTCTTTCTAGAAGGACTAGGTGCATCTAAATAATTTCTCTGAGAATCCAGCTCAATTCTCTTAGGGTGGCCTTCAGGATACAAAGGTTCCTGAGTCATTCTACCAGTTCTAGTAGCCACTCTAACAGCAAAATCATGTTGATTATTTAATTCATCGAGCAAATCACGTTGAGCTTTTAGTACTTGTTCTGCTTGAGTGGTAACCATAGAAGCATGTTCACTAATGAGTTTAAGTTCACCTTTAACTCTAGCCATATAATCACTCAAGCGTTCAATCATGTAAGCATTACTCTTTAATTCTCTACCAACATAAGCATTAAAGTTTTCTTGTCTAGCCATAAAGTCATCAAATTCATCTAAACATTGGCTAGGAAACTTAGTAGACGGGATTTTAACTTTATCATATCTATAGAGAGGATTTACCTTTACTACCTGTGTCGGGTTATCAAGACCATGTGTTTCTTCAATATGTGGTAAATTAAGACCATGTATTTCTTCAACAGGAGGTAAATTCTTAACATCCTCAACTTTAATACCTTTCTCTTTCATAGATTTCTTTGCCTCTTGCATATCTTCAGGACTGAGAAATAGAACACCCCTCTTCTTCGGAGTTGGTTTAGGAATAGGCTCAGGAAGTGTCCAATTATTTTCATTAGTCAACATATTATTCAATAGCAATTCAGCTTGGTCGACTATTCTTTCCCTCAAAACACAACAAGCACAGCTATCCAGTGGTCCTTGGAAGCATCGGCTAGTCCATTATAAAAGATATCAAGTATTTCATTTTTCTTAAGAGGATGATCAGGCAAAGCATTAAGTAAATGGAGAAGCCTCCCCCAAGCTTGTGGGAGACTCTCTTCTTCAATTTGCACAAAAATATATATTTCCCTCAAGGCAGCTTGTTTCTTTTGAGCAGGGAAATATTTAGCAGAGAAGTAATAAATCATATCCTGGGGACTACGCACACAACCAGGATCAAGAGAATTAAACCAAGTTTTAGCATCACCCTTTAATGAGAATGGGGATATCTTAAGGATATAATAGTAGCAAGATTTCTCATCATTAGTGAACAGGGTGGCTATATCATTTAACTTAGTAAGATGTGCCACAACAGTTTCAGATTCATAGCCATAAAAAGGATCAGATTCGACCAAAGTAATTATCTCAGGATCAACAGAGAATTCATAATCCTTATCAGTAACAAAGATAGGTGAAGTAGCAAAAGCAGGGTCATATTTCATTCTAGCATTTAGAGATTTCTGTTTTAGTTTAACTAATAACTTCTTAAGATCAGATCTATCATTGCAAGCAAGAATATCTCTAGTAGTTTCTTCATCCATAACATAACCCTCAGGAACAACAGGCAATTCATATTTAGGGGGAGAACCTTCATCATCACTATCTTCAATAATATCAGTTTCAAGAATTTCATTCTCTCCAGCCCTAGCAAGTTGTTCATCAAGAAATTCACCTAGTGGCACAGTAGTATCAAGCACAGAAGTAGTTTCATCATAAGTATCATACATAGCAGAAGTGGTATCATCAATAACATGCGACATATCAGAATTCATAGCAGTAGCAGGTTTAGGTGTCGCAAGCTTACTCAAAACAGAAGGAGAATCTAGTGCAGAGCTAGATGGAAGTTCCTTACCTCCCCTTGTAGTTGAGGGGAAAATCTTAGTTCTTTCGTCTTTGAAGTTCCTCATAGTGACCAGCAGATATAAATCCCAAGTGACTCAAAGAATAGATCTAGGCTCCCCGGCAACGGCGCTAGAAAATAGTCTTGATAACCCACAAGTATAGAGGATCGCAACAGTTTTTTAGGGTAGAGTATTCAATCCAAATTTATTGATTCGACACAAGGGAGCCAAAGAATATTCTCAAGTACTAGCAGTTGAGTTGTCAATTCAACCACACCTGGATAACTTAGTATCTGCAGCAAAGTATTTAGTAGCAAAGTAGTATGGAAGTAACGGTAACGGTAGCAAAAGTAATAGTAGCAGTTTTGTAGTAATTGTAACAATAGCAACGGTAAAGTAAATAAGCAAAGCACAATATGTGAAAAGCTCGTAGGCATTGGATCAGTGATGGATAGTTATGTTGGATGCGATTCCTCATGTAATAGTTATAACATAGGGTGACAAAGAACTAGCTCTAGTTCGTCAATGTAATGTAGGCATGTATTCTGAATATAGTCATACGTGCTTATGGAAAAGAACTTGCATGACATCTTTTGTCCTACCCTCCCGTGGTAGCAGGGTCCTAATGAAAACTAAGGGATATTAAGGCCTCCTTTTAATAGAGTACCGGACCAAATCATTAGCACTTAGTGAATACATGAACTCCTCAAACTACGGTCATCATCGAGAAGTATCCCGATTATTGTTACTTCGGGGTTGTCGGATCATAACACATAATAGGTGACTATAGACTTGCAAGTGACAAGCATTAAGCATTGCAAAGTCATAGCAACATCAATTCAGAACATAGTGGATACTAGGGATCAAACCCTAACAAAACTAACTTGATTACATGGTAAATCTCATCCAACCCATCACCGTCTAGCAAGCCTACGATGGAATTACTCACGCATGGCGGTGAGCATCATGAAATTGGTGATAGAGGATGGTTGATGATGACGACATCGACGAATCCCCCTCTCCAGAGACCCGAACGAACTCCAGATCAGCCCTCCCGAGAGAGATTAGGGCTTGGGGGCGGCTCCGTATCGTAAAATGTGATGAAACTTTCTCTCTGATTTTTTTCTCCGCGAAAGCAAATATATGGAGTTGGAGTTGAGGTCGATGGACGTCCAGGGGGCCCACGAGGCAGGGGGCGCGCCCCCACCCTCGTGGAGAGGGTGTGGGCCCCCTGATGCTATTTGTTTTGCTAGTATTTTTTATTAATTCTGAAAAGTTGCTCCGTGGATTTTTTTAGGTCATTCCGAGAACTTTTATTTCTGCACAAAAATAACACCATGGCAGTTCTACTAAAAACAGCGTCAGTCCAGGTTAGTTCCATTCAAATCATGCAAGTTAGAGTCCAAAACAAGGGCAAAAGTGTTTGGAAAAGTAGATACGACGGAGACGTATCAGCGGACGAGCATAGGAGGCGGTGGAGGAAGAGGACAGAGGCACGGGGCGCACTGTGGCTTTGGCCGCGTCGTGCCCATGCCCGCTGCTGCGTCTCTGGCGTCGCCAAATAGGGAGGAAGAAGCCGGAGCACGAACAGTGGCTGCCGGCCACTATGCACCCGCATGCACGCGATGGCTAGTGCCGATGAGGGAACTACAGCTGGGGAGGAAGTTCCAGAGCGACGGCGGCGGCATGGGGAAGCCACTAGACATGCTCAGGAGCAAGAAGACGATGAGAGGCGAAGTGACTAGAGCCGAACAGAGCACTAGACACGGACTCGACCTGCAGAGCGCGTGCACAGGCGCCAAATCGCGTGGTCTCCGCCTGGCATGGCAAGGAGAGTACAAGAGAGAATGCTGATACATGTCTAGCGTGTAGTCCTTGAATCAGGTGTACTATAGGAGGTGAAAGATCGAGAGAAGAGGCTCTGTAGCGAAGTGAGGCATCGATGATAGTTTGTTGTAGCAAAATTGGCGACAATGTTGTGCTCAACAAAGAAGGGCTAAAGGCCAAAGTTGTTGTCCAGGGTGTTTAGTTTAAGAAGGACAATCATCCTATGCAATTAGAGAAGAAATGGACCACAAAACAACATAGTTGCTTTGTAATAGCAGATTGGGTCCAAAATCAAGGTGTGGATGATGCACTCACATGGGGTAGCCACTTGGCTGAATTTTGGCAAGGCCTAATGATATGGGCATAAGAAGATGTTGTAAAAGTTTAATACCAATTGGACTTGCCAAAGTGGTACTTGCTTCACAATGATCCTCTCTGTCTAGAAACTTGAGATAATTTTGGAGAGAAAATGGCTTAAGGAAATGATCCAAATTTGGTGTCGAGATGTTATTTGGGTAGGAGCATGATCTAGTAATTCTTCGGAATTAATGAAGCAATATAAATTATACTTGCTTCACAACCAGAAAATATTAACAGAAACAAAGATTTGAAGGTGTGCTCAGATAGATAGTTGGATGGAGCTGAAATTTGGAGGATTGTGACGATATGAGGACATGAAGAGGCTTGTGAAATTTCAACTCATTTGGACAACCTAGCTAGTACTTTCTTCACAAATCTTCTATTTGAACAGAAACTTTCAAAAATCACTGAGGAAGATTCACTAGGCAAATGGTGTTGAATTTTTTAATGTGACATTTATTTGGACACGAAAGAATGCCCAAAAAGTTTGGGAGCAAACAAGAAAGGATAAATGGCCCTTCCTTCACAAGGTGCCATTCTCGAGAGAATTGAAGAACTAATATTGGAGAAATATTTTTGGGCTATGACAGGAAAGTTTGGACATATTTGGGGCATATATGATCCAAATAAATCACGAGAATTATTTGGAATTTTGTGGAAGGAAGAAATATAGGTTGCTTCACAACCGATGCTAGACAGAGTTATTCCTTTAATAGGAAAAGGAATATTCCTGAGAAAAATGAATTTGGGTTTGAGCTAAAATAGAGGTGACATGATCTTGAAAGAGATTTGAGAATGATGAGCCACTAGGGAGGAGAAGAAATGAAGGTCTCCCAGGTTTCAACTCCACAGAACCACTCCAAAAATAAAATCAGAGCAAAAACCAAATAAATCGAAAAGAAAAAGAAAGGGCCAAAAACGAAGGTATTACAATTTCAAATCTGATTCAAAGAAATGCGGCAAGTTGAACTTCATATCCTCATCATCTGAATTAGAGAGGTCAAAAAGCTATTCATATGAATTTTGAACTTCTGCCAAATTCTTCATTTTCCCTATTCTACCTTGCTTCTGTTCATCGCCATTCAAATCTTCCTGCACTAAATTTTCATCTCCATCTTCTTGGTCATACACACTGTCAACCAAATCTACTGGCGCATAATCTGAATCATCTGACCTTGACTCACTGGTTAGTCCTTTGTCTTCCTCATGTCTGCTTGCTCTGGTGGTTGGCCTGGCACTGCTTGCTAGTTCTTAGGCACTTGCATCCAAATTGGTTGTGCTATCATTAACATATACAGGGCTCATGCACTGATCTAAATTAGTATCCTCTATGACCTCCTTACTGCTCTTCATTGGACATATAATATGAGGTAAATTTGCAGCTGGGTTCTAAACCACATCATCCTCTCCCATTCACCAGCAGACATGTTGTTTTCATGATCAAGAAACAACATAAGATATCGGTGCCCCTCTCTAACCAGTTGCCTGATGCATGTGGTGTCATTGTTTTTTGCCATCGGCTTAAGTCCATGCTCATCGATTTGCATTTCACGGTATTTGTTGTTGCTACCTTCTCATATCCCACATTCTGTCCAAAACATCTAACACTGATATGCAAGTTTCCCTAGCATCACAGAAATCATAAAATACCTTCTTTACATTAAGATAACACCTATTCTATCAAGTAGCAAATAAAAAACAGGGATGCAGCAACTCTACAGTGTATAAATCACTGCCTTCATTTGTTAAACTGTGAAAAAACACAAATTATAACATAGTCGACTGAAATTTGTAGACACAATATATGTATTTAATGGGTTGCATAGATTGCAGACAATTTAAGCACCACTTTCAACGACGCTTTCGTATTAGGCTGCGTATAGGGGTATCCTTCTGAATGATGATTTTTTCGCTATTCTGATTAATAAGCATCAGGGAGGAAATTGGTCAAATACATATTTATCTTTTTCTATAGAGATCCCCACCCCGATTTGTACTAATAGAGATCCTTGTCTTGTTCCATCATTTTCGCTCTAGTTGCGCACGCTATGTACCAACACGTCCTCGGTTCGAGTCCGCAGTTGACCAATTATGTTTTTCTCATATAATGTAAGTATATAGGATGCTTAGACAATTAATTGTTTTTACCCATGTCACGGATTTTTTATGAATAGAAAATTGTTGAGTGTGTTTTCGCAAAGAAGCGAGCCACAAGTCTTCAACATTGGGTCGCTGACAGTGGACCCAGGCCACGCTGTCACGCCTAGTCAGCCCTATGGGCGTATTCAGCTGCATTTTGCACCGTATTTGCACGCCTAAGCCAAGTTATTGCACCGGCTCAATGTACACTTCAAGTTTTAGCACTAAAGTGACTTTTCACGCCAAGTTCAAACACCGGTGGT
Organism: Triticum aestivum; assembly: GCF_018294505.1. Classification (NCBI taxonomy): domain Eukaryota; kingdom Viridiplantae; phylum Streptophyta; class Magnoliopsida; order Poales; family Poaceae; genus Triticum; species Triticum aestivum. Next base: position 807,368,730 of record NC_057798.1, read on the forward strand.
GTAATTGACTCAGTCTCATATTGTTCTTAGTTGGGATGGAAACCCACCAGTATTTCTTTTGTCTCATGTAATCAATTACATGAGGCAAAAGAAATACGGAAACATGATCGGCCCCCGCGTTGTTCCCAGTAGGGCAACTCGGGTGTCGTCTTGATCCTCCCTCCGGTAGAATTCTTGCTCCATCCCCCCCCCCCCCCCCCCGACCATCGCCGTTGCCGGTGGAAGCCTGTGCAATGGTGACAGCGGTGGGGCGCCTCGTTTTGCCCTCCTCTCCTATGGCAGTTGCTGGCGTTCCATGGCAGAGGATGGTGGTAGTGCGTGAGACGGTTGGAAGGTCACATCGCTGGTTGCTCGCGGCTCCTCTGGTGTGCTCGTTCTCCATGCGTGGCGGCTGCTAACTTCGGGACGTGCAGGCAGTGTGGCCTCTACTCATGGTGGTAGCCGGCGATGATGACTACTAGGCCTTCGCCCATGCGGTGGCGTGGTCAGTCATTGGCGAGCGGTGGCTGGGCTTGACGGCTTACGACTAGTCTATAGCTTGTGGTTTGGTCGCCACACATGACGGTGGTGTGATTCTATCTCGGCGAGCGTATCGCGAGACATAGTGTTTGGCTGCGGTGAGATTGGTGGCAGAAGTCGTGCTTGGAGTTTTTCTGGGCCGGCGATGGCAACGCCTTTGGGTATCATTACCTTAGTTGAAGGTGTCATTCGAAGCCATTGTGGCTTACCTGTCGGCTGCTCTGGGGGAAACACTAGGTCCAGATGATCCTGGATCGGATGATGAGACATCCATGGTGTTGTTTCTCTCTCTTGGGAGCATCGTCAGGAAAACAACAAGTGCAGACTTGGAAACGAGAGGGAATAGAACTCAGAAGTTAAGCGTGCTCAGGCTGGAGTAGTGAGAGGATGGATGACCGGCCAGGAAGTTAGACAATTTGGATTGAGTGCTCCACACTTGAGCAGTGATGAGGGATGATTAGAGATTAAATTATCAATTAATTCAGAAATTTGAAAATTGGAAAAAATAAAATAAAAAAATCAAAGTTTTTTTCCCAAAAAAAACAAAAAAATCCTTTACCAACCGGGACTAAAGGTGGAGCTCCAGACAACGGCCACGTGGAGCCCTTTAGTCCCGGTTCGTAAGCCAACTGGAACTAAAGGTTTTGGGCATTAGTCCCCTTTGTTTTGTCCCGGTTTCATAACCGGCCGGGACAAAGACCCTCTGGAACTAGGACTAAAGACCTATTTTGTACTAGTGAGGTTGAAGATTATATTGTTACAAGAGCAGCAGCCCAGTCTGTACAACGCTTTACGTTTAGCAATGGAACCACGAAGGTCGACGGGTGAAACCGCCGACGTCCCTAGAAGGCTGGAAAATTGCTCTCGGCTCCCAATGGGGAGGTAAGGTGGAGCAGTGGAAAAGTAGAGCGCTGCCCGCACCGGCGTGAAGGAGGACCGGACTACCACTGCCTCTAGATCCACTCCGTCTTGAGTTTCAGATCACCTGCGGTGCACCCGAGAGGATAGTGGATAAACACACCTGAAGCTGTAGATCACCACTGCCTGAGGATTAGATCCGGTGCCGCCTCCGCCCTGAAGCCGAGAGAATACACGGTTAAAGCTCCCTCGACGGGAGTAGAGAAATTGCGAGATACCGGAGCCATCCACTACTTGATCAGCGGTATGCGCCTCTTCACCCCATCCTTCTGCTTCTCCTTTCCATCGAAGCAACACTGACTTCGCTTTGCCATGCATGCAGATCTAGGGAGGGGCCAAGGAAAGTGAGATCTATGGAGATTGCTGCAGCGATAGTCGGCGCCGTAGCTACCGCTGCTGCTACCATCGCCGCGAATAAGCTCATGACGCTGGTGGGCAATCGATCATGTGAGGCGGCGGTCAAGGAAAAAGCTGAGTCCATCAAATATGAGGTCAAATGTATCAATGCTCTCATTATTGATGCTGCGTCGAAGCGGCTGTCGGTCTTACAGACTGAATGCTTCGAACAACTGAGCTGCTTGGCATGTGAAATCGAAGACATTTTAGACTTGTTCGACGCCGGCAAGACCAAAGGTTTTTCTGATGAGATTGATAAACTCGAGATCAAATCACTTAAGACGAGAGATCGGATACACACATATCTGGGCATAGGAGAAATGATTGCCCCTGGGACTCCAGATGGGGCTGTAGAGAAGAGGAACCGTATGTTGAGATATGTGGAGCCGGGACAAGGGATTGTCGGTGGGGGTGCAGAAAGGCCTGATGAGCTTCAAGGAGAGATTCAGGATATTCTTGATACCCCTTCCCTGCGGGGTTGGCTTGCCAAAGGCCCCAACTTCTTGCCAGGGACTTCACAAGGGGCTGCTGTTGTCCCCCAAGAGCTTCTGGATCTTCTCGAGGACTCGAACCACCGTGTTTGGGTTGTTGAGAACTTCGACTGCTTGCTCTATTTGTGCTTGTTTCGTCCAAATCATGATGTCAATACGAAGCCCCTGATGAGGAGATGGGCGGCTGAAGGACTAGTGCAAGGAGACAAAGACGCAGCTAAGAATTTGCGCTTCTTGATCGACAAAAGTATCATCAGATCCATCCACACAAGCAACAATGGAGAGGTGGAGACATGCCAATCTACCACCCAGATGCACGCGTGCATCTCTCAGAAGTCCAAGTCCCAGAATTTTGTAATGGTGTTTGACGGTGCGGCCAGTATAACAGATCTGGCCGTGGCCCGCAGGCTATCTCTGCATCCTAAAGCACGTGTCGAACTGGAAGAGACTCATGAGTTACCTCGTCTCCGGACCCTGGCGGTATTCCTTGATGATGATGTGAGTGTAGACAACTATGAAGCTGTTTTTGATTTTTCCAGGTATAAAGTGCTGCGGGTGTTGGATCTGAAAGAATGTGCTCCCTTGAGTGAGAAACATGTCAAGGATATCATGAGCAATCACGGGCAGCCGCTGATGAAATATCTGAGCATCAATTTGGGCAGCATTGATGAAATTTCAAGCTCAATCAAGAACCTGAATCAGTTAGAGACACTGGACCTGAGTGGAACCGAAACAGTGGCCTTCTCCCAAGAAGTCCTCCTGCTGCCCAAACTGAAGCACCTTCTCGGGAAGTTCCAGTTTCACTTGAGGGAGAGCATGACGACTCACTCGGGTCTAAGGGAGTTCCTGGCAAACAAGAGTAAACTGGAGACGCTGGAAGGATTTGTCACCGGTTCGAGATATGGATTTCAAGATCTGATGAGTTTCATGAAGAGTTTGCGCAAGGTGAAGATATGGTGCAAATCCGACGCAAGTCAAGCAAAACTTGATGTGCTATCTAGCGCCATTACCAAGTTCATTCATCGTGGGATCAATGAGTCTCAATGCAGTCGGTCCTTATCGATCGACTTTGAAGCCTGCACGAGAGGATTCGTGAATGAAATAGACCCAGTAAACGCCAGCACACTCGGCCGGGTCGAGCTGTGCGGCAAACTGAGCGAATTCCCTCCGTTCGTTGCAGGGTTGAGTCAAGTAGTGGAGCTGTGCCTCTGCTCCACTGGACTGAGCTGGGTGGCTATTCGTGAGGGGCTGAAAAATGTGAGGGGACTGAAATTTCTCAAGCTTGTTGAAGATAACCTTGGGCACTTTGACGTCGACATACCTGAGAAGGAAGCTGATCACCTCAGGAGCATCCAGCGGATAACAATCGTGTCCTCGCTAAGGCTAGACATGACAATCCCAGATAAGGCGCTGCCACTTCTTGTGTCACTTCGAATCCTCTGTCAAGCTCTGGATGTTAGTCCTGCAACTTCCGGTGTCAACATCAGCCACATGAAAGAGCTGGAGGAAATCGCGCTGCATCTTGGCGTCGACACTGCAATAAGAACTGAATGGGAAGAAGCTGCAAGTGTCCATCCTCATAAGCACGTGGGCGTCACTGAAGGCCCCTGATCAACAATGCATACTTCATCAAACAAGGTCAGTTATCTTCTCTTCCCCTCTTTCTGTCTTCACTTGAAGTATCTATCTTTCATTCTAGTTAGTTAAACCATGTATACTCTTTTTACTATGTACGTGCAGCGCAAATCAACAATGGACCCAGCCCCCGCTTCGCTGACTGGATCGATCTGCGCAACAAGAAGCTGGATCCTTCTTCAATTGCCCCGTTGTGTGATGGTTTTACTGCAATAAAAGGTTTCAATACCAACTGTTGTTCGATTTCCGATTTCCAAGTTAGTCGTGTGCATTGAATTGTTGTATTCCCCCCCCCCCCCCCCCCCCCCCCCCAATAATGTAGTAATGTTTCGGAGAGATGACTCCTTCCACTTATTGTACCTTTTGTTTTATTATATTCCTTTATATTAAGAACTTTTACTAGTATTAAATTGTCATGTCATCTTTGCTTGCGTTGATTTCTTAGTTTTGTGCTCCATGTGCAACAAGCTTTGGAGGTCCCTACCATTGTATCTTGTATTTTACCGTTTATCTTATTTTATTTTATATTTTAGAGAGATGGATACTTCATGTCGTCATTTCTTTGTGGAAAAGGACCCATATCTATCATAAAGTTTATAAGACGTATAAAGTATCGTAAACATAATAAATACTACATCAAGGACCCTGCACCGAATAACGACCACTACCACCGCTGGTACGAGCCGTCGATGTGCCGTTGTCACCGCTCACCTACCAGAGCCGGCTTGACAACGCTTCCACTCGAGCTTCATTTTTTACATGGTAATCAGAGCCACTCTCGAGTTCATGCATGGCAACATACTCAAGTTTTTGCCCTCCTCTCCATTTGTGCACACCGCAACCGAGAAGCTCACCAAGGGCAACTAGGCGCCATGGTGGGCAATTGTCCTCTCCGCCACCAGGGGGTTCAAGATGGCGAGGTACCTCAACGTCGATCATCCGGTACCTCCCGCGATCATTGATGTGTTGCTTCGTTCGATGGAAAAACCACGTCAAAGGCGCCCAACCCTGACTTCCAAATCCGGTATGCAAAAGATCAGCAAGTATTATCATATCTTCTGATGATGCTGCCTCGTGAGATGGCCATCCAGATTGCCTCCTGCCACACCTTGGCAGAGCTATGGAACAGGGTTGAGGGGATGCTCATCTCTCATACCCATGCCCAGACTGTCAACGTCCGGATTGCCCTAGTCAACCTGTGATACGTCTCCAACGTATCTATAATTTTTGATTGCTCCATGCTACTTTATCTACTGTTTTGGACTATATTGGGCTTTATTTTCCACTTTATATTATTTTTGAGACTAACCTATTAACCGGAGGCCCAGCCCAGAATTATTGTTTTTTGCCTTTTTTTTAGTATTTCGAAGAAACAGAATATCAAACGGAGTCCAAACGGAACGAAACCTTCGGGAACGTGATTTTTTCATCAGATAAGACCCAGGAGACTTGGACCCTCCGTCAAGAAAGCCACGAGGCGGTCACGAGGGTGGAGGGCGCGCCCCCCCTGGGCGCGCCCCCCTGCCTCGTGGGCCCCTCGAAGCTCCACCGACGTAATCCTTCCTCCTATATATACCTACATACCCCCAAACGATCAGAACAGGAGCCAAAAACCTAATTCCACCGCCGTACCTTCCTGTATCCACGAGATCCCATCTTGGGGCCTGTTCCGGAGCTCCGCTGGAGGGGGCATCCACCACGGAGGGCTTCTACATCTACACCATAGCCCCTCCGATGAAGTGTGAGTAGTTTACTTCAGACCTTCGGGTCCATAGCTAGTAGCTAGATGGCTTCTTCTCTCTTTTTGGATCTCCATACAATGTTCTCCCCCTCTCTCGTGGAGATCTATTCGATGTAATCTTCTTTTTGCGGTGTGTTTGTTGAGACCGATGAATTGTGGGTTTATGATCCAGCTTATCTATGAATAATATTTGAATCTTCTCTGAATTCTTTTATGTATGATTGAGTTATCTTTGCAAGTCTCTTCGAATTATCCGTTTGGTTTGGCCAACTAGATTGGTAGTTCTTGCAATGGGAGAAGTGCTTAGTTTTGGGTTCAATCTTGCGGTGTCCTTACCTAGTGACAGAAAGGGTTGCAAGGCACGTATTGTATTGTTGCCATCGAGGATAACAAGATGGGATATTTATCATATTGCATGAATTTATTCCTCTACATCATGTCATCTTGCTTAAGGTGTTACTCTGTTTTTAACTTAATACTCTAGATGCATGCTGGATAGCGGTCGTTGAGTGGAGTAATAGTAGTAGATGCAGAATCGTTTCGATCTACTTGTCTCGGACGTGATGCCTATATACATGATCATACCTAGATAACCTCATAACTATGCTCAATTCTGTCAATTGCTCAACAGTAATTTTTCACCCACCGTAGAATATCTATGCTCTTGAGAGAAGCCACTAGTGAAACCTATGGCCCCCGGGTCTATTCTCATCATATCAATCTCCATCACTTTATTTACTTGCTTTGTTTTACTTTGCTTTTACTTTTCACTTTGCATCTTTATACAAAAAATACCAAAAATATTATTTCTATCAGATCTCACTCTCGTAAGTGACCGTGAAGGGATTGACAACCCCTAATCGCGTTGGTTGCGAGTAGCTATCGCTTTGTGCAGGTACGAGGGACTTGCGCGTGGCCTCCTACTTGATTGATACCTTGGTTCTCAAAAACTGAGGGAAGCACTTATGCTACTGTGCTGCATCATCCTCTCCTCTTCGGGGAAAACCAACGCAAGCTCGAGACATAGCAACCTGCACAAGGGCAACTCCTCCTCTACATACTAGCTATGGAGAAGATCATCCATGGCTTCCCTTGCCCTTCTTGCACCATTGCCGTCCTTCTCGCAGAAGTAGCGGTCGAAAACGCAAAATGAATCAAGCCTGGTCTGCTCTTCGCCGGAGCTTTCCGGACCGTCGCTCTCCTCCTTCTCCTCTTTGGGGAGCAGTCCGACTATGGCACGACCTCCCTGATTCTGCTCTCGGGCAAGGGCGCGCGTGTTCCTCCGCTGCCACTTCTTTAAGATGCGGGCGTGGATGGCTTCCTCGTCTGCGGAAGTGCGCGCCACCGTCTCCGCCACCACCATGTCCGCAGCGAGGTAGGTCTCAGTGACCCTCGTCCCCTCCTTCCCACGACGCGCACACCGGTCCCGGTAGCGCTCATACTCTGGCGGACTGGTGACGGGGAAAAGGAGATGGGAGTAGACCGCGATGATCCAACCCCGGAGGATCCAAGGGCCCGTTGCGTTGACGCAGTGGATTCATGTTGGACGGATCCCACTGTCGGTCGGGCACAATTCTCTCGGGAGCAAGAAAGGGCACTGCAGACACCCCATTCAACGAATCTGGAGTGGTCGTAGTCAGATCCGTTGCACGCCATACTGAGGAAGGTTGGAGATCGCCGAACGGGAGCTTGGGGGGGCACAGAGTGGAGTAGCTAGGGTTTTGTCCAGGGAGCGCATGGGGACGAATATATGTGGAGTCAGGTGGGCCAACATGGCTCAGGTCCAACGTCACGGATGTGCCAAAACCATATCCACCCCAGATTTGGGATGGATATGAGGGGTGCTAGTCAGCCCGGGCATTTGAAGTCGGATTGAGGCGTCCGATTGGGTCGCTGTTTTTACTAGTCAGTGACCGGACGTCCGCCTGGGTGCTTGAGGGGGTTTGAAGCGCACGGCTATAGATGCTCATAGTTTGCTGATAAAATGAAATTATGTGACCACTATAAACTTTCGAAAGATCCATGACTAAACTACTCGTCTCTAATGAGTTGTGTGACTAATGACGCTTTCATCTTTATTTATTTTCTGAAGAGAGAAATGGAACGTTTATCTCTTACTAGTAAGAGAAAAGTATGTTTTTCGTCCCTCAAGTTCCCCACTTGGTCCCTCAAAATTTTTTGGCATACACTTGGTCCTTCAAGTCTGAAAACCAGATAAGTTTGGTCCAAACCAGATTTTCAACACGTTGACCAGGTTTGACCACATTTGACTGGGTTTCACCATGCTGAACAGGTTTGAATGATGAACAGTATATTCAAAAGCATGTTCGTTGTCACGAAATTTCAGATTTTTTAAATTTGTTTCATATTTTTTTAATTTACTGTTCAATAGTCTAGCCTGGTCAACATGGTCAAACCTGGTTAAACGTGCTCAAAGTCTGGTTTTGGACCAAACTTATCCGGTTTGAGACTTGAAGGATCAAATATATACCAAAAAATCTTGAGGGACCAAGTCTATACTTTGGGGGAAATTAAGGGACCAAAAACATACTTTTCTCTACTAGTAAATATGTACATGCAATGCATGTTAATATTAGGCAGTATATTAATTGCTCGTTGATATTAGATAGGATATTATTTGCGTGTTAATTATGTGAGTAGCGCTAGAATTAATATTTGGTACTGATATTAATGTACGTTAAACGTGTTGAGCGTACACCATTGGAGCAACCTGGGTCGTCGGATTGACCGGTTTGATGGCCAAGATTTATTGGATCTGCCCATTTGGGTCTTTTTATATTGATATAGATATCATATTTTTTTTAATTTACTGTTCAATAGTCTAACCTGGTCAACATGGTCAAACCTGGTTAAACGTGCTCAAATTCTGGTTTTGGACCAAACTTATCCAGTTTGAGACTTGAAGGATCAAATATATACCAAAAAATCTTGAGGGACCAAGTCTATACTTTGGGGGAAATTGAGGGACCAAAAACATACTTTTCTCTACTAGTAAATATGTACATGCAATGCATGTTAATATTAGGCAGTATATTAATTGCACGTTGATATTAGATAGGATATTATTTGCGTTTTAGTTATGTGATTAGCGCTAGAATTAATATTTGGTATGATATTAGCTGTACGTTAAACGTGTTGAGCATACACCATTGGAGCAACCTGGGTCGTCGGATTGACCGGTTTGATGGCCAAAATTTATTGGATCTGCCCATTTGGGTCTTTTTATATTGATGATATAGGCCCTGTTTGGTTCATAAGTCCTAAGACTTTTTTTAGTCCCAACTTATAAGTCCTAAGTCCCTAATAAGTCCCTACCTGTTTGGTTCCTGAGACTTAACATGGACTAGAAGACCATATTACAACTATAAGTCCCTCCTTGAGAGTCTTATTTAATAAATCCCAAATGTCCACTTTAAGTCCCTATAAGTCCCTCCTGTTTGGTTTAGATGAGACTTAAAGGGACTTATTTAAGTCTCTACACCAATAAGTCCCTGTAACCAAACACCCTCATAGATATAGATATAGATAACAAGAATAAATGCAGTGGGCCGTTGAATTTTCTATCCAAATATACTACGGGGTACATTGCTGTGTAGCCATAATGAAGCTGCTGAGCCAGGATCAAAAACGAATATTCGCCAGCACCAAACTTTTCTCTCCTTCACCTACAAGGAGAGTAGGGTTGTTTCACTTTTTCCACCCATCACTACATCTCGTCTCATACTCCAGTTTTCAACAGAAAAAGGAAAAACTCTCATCTGATAGCCTCCGGGTGGTGCTCCTCAAAGTTGAGATTTCATTGGTAATATTTCCTTTTTGTCTTGAGCTTTCTTTCTCATGGATGCGAACAATTAGAAAATAATAATTAACATCTTATTCTTACTTGAGGCAGAGATGGATGTTCTGGTATACTAGTTCTTGGTCAAGATGGAGGATCCAGATGCTGCATCTGCATCCGCTCTGGCGGCCATGGCAGATCCTGATGACGCTTCTCTTGAAGCAGCGATGCAAGCTCCGATTACTGTTGGGATGGGACCCGTCGGCCCCCTCCTCCGGAAACTCCATCGACAGAGTCGGGCGCCAGATCTGCTAGGTGCGGAAGATGTTCATCTTCTCAAGATTTTATGCATCTGGCTGAAGGGTATGTCGGAGGAGGAAGAGGCTACCTGCCTGGTCCAGTGGTGGATGAAGATGGCTCGGGAACTTTGTTATGACACGGATGATCACCTGGACGAGATCATCGCCACCGGCGCTCGTGCTGCCGACTCAAGACTACTTACTCGTGTCAAGGATGCGTGTGAAAGACACCTGCGTTTCAAGTTGTCTCCTACAAAGGCTATCAAACCAGGTGACCGGGGGGAATCCTCCCTCGAGCAGCCGCCGGTTCCCCTCCCTGTCCATCTGGAGCCGCCAAAGAGTCTTGTCGAGATGCTGGCTTTAGACGACGCCGAGAACACACTCAAGGTGATACCTATACTTGGATGTGCAGGTACAACCTCTCTATCTTCATCTCGGATTTCATTTTTTTTCCTGCTCTATTTCATGTTTTTCATGTTCTTTTTCCTGCCCTACCAGTAGAACATTACCAGGTTTTCTTCTTTTTTTGCAGGCGTTGGAAAGACAACAGCTGCCAGAGCCTTGTATCACAAACATGCAGGGAAATTTCAGTGCCGTGCTTTTCTAACTGTGTCCCGGAATCCAGATATGAGGGGGTTTCTCACCAGCATACTCAAACAACTCAAGGCACAACGGCCAGGTCGCTTTCCTGATGTACCGGACCTTATCGATGCTATCAGCGATTATCTCCAAGGCAAAAGGTAATCTCTACTGTTTGACGATTACCCCGGACCATTTAAGTCGAAATCTCACTTCCATTTACCCGTTGTGAGGTATCCCAAGTAATGCATCATAGGCATGGATATGAGTTCTCAATCCTTTCTATCAGTGGCCGGGCTAGCTAGTCACATCCCATGTCGATCTGTAGCATAACTTGGTCAAGATCAGTGTAATGAACAAGGATACAGTATACATCTATTAATATGCATCAACACAAACATAACACAAGTTTGTGCCATGTATGGCTCACTTTTATCAATACATGTTCAGGTGGGCGATCGCTCTTCGTTGTTGGCGTCAATTTTTTTTCATAATCTAACAGATTACAATAAATGTTGGGGCTTTTCGAAAAAAAAATGTTGGGTAGCTCATATGATAAAGAATGAAATAATTGCTACTCCCTCCGTTCCAAAATAGATAACCCAACTTTGTACTAAAGTACAAAGTTGGGTCATCTATTCTGGAACGGAGGGAGTACCTAGTTACTCTACAAACCCTCAGCCACAATGCAGACTACTCACACTTCATCATGGTAAAAGCATACATAGTGTCCATGGTTGCTATGAAGACTAAATAATATTTGATCTAACACGAAGTTCCTTTGTAGATCGTCTTACATGGAACCTTTTATCTTCAGCCCTTTGTTGTTGCAGCTCTTTTTCTCTCTTTCGTAGCTACAGGTAGAAGGAGGAGCAAAATGCACTCAAGTTTCACCCGGCTGCACAGCCCCGTTACTATTCCCCTTACAAATGCAACCAGCTTACAAGTCTTTAAGGGCATCTCCAGCCGTTGGCCCCCCCCAGGACGCACAAAAATCGTCCCCTGGGGGCGAGCCGGCGAGACACTCGGCGCTGGGGGCGGTTTTTCGCCCAGTCGCCGCCCCCAGCTCGCCCCCAGGCGCCGAAATTGGCCCGCTTTGCAGCCCAATTTCGGCGAATAAACGGCCCATATGGGCGAGAATAGGCCCATATTCGGCGTGGTTTCGCCCTGTCTCGGCGTTCATTTATCAACATAATTATTCCTTATCACATATTTCATCACAGAAAAATCAAATACTTCAACAAAATAGTACAACAACAAATAGTTCAATACAAATTATATAGTTCAACAAATAAAAACTCGTATTTCATCACGCGGCGTCCCCCTTGAGCCTCCATAGGTGCTCAATCAGATCTTTCTGTAGTTGATGATGCACCTGTGGGTCTCGGATCTCTTGACGCATACTGAGATAGGCAGTCCAAGTTGCCGGTAGCTGGTGATCAACTTCGGCTAGAGGACCCTGCCTGTAGTATGGTTCAGTGTCAAACACTGGGTCTTCTTGCTCGCTCTCGATGATCATGTTGTGCAAGATGACACAGCAAGTCATGATCTTCCACATTTGATCTTTCGACCATGTCTGAGCGGGGTACTGAACAACAGGGAATCGAGATTGGAGCACACCAAATGCCCGCTCGACATCCTTCCTGCAAGCCTCCTGAACCTTCGCAAACCAGGCGTTCTTGCCTCCTGGCACAGGGTTTGAGATCGTCTTCACAAATGTCGACCAAATGCAAACCAGGAGCTCCATATGCTAGCATCCTCATCGCTGTCGTGCACTTCTGGATGGAGGTGAATCCAAGAGCGCCAGTGCAATCCATCTTGCACTTGAAGTAGTTGTCGAACTCCCGGATGGAATTCACAATCCTGAGGAAGAGCTTTCGGCTCATCCGATAACGGCGCCGAAATGTTCTCTCGCCATGAAGTGGAGCATCGGCGAAGTAGTCGGAGTAGAGCATGCAGTAGCCTTGCAGACGATGCCGGTTCTTTGCTTTCACCCGCCCCGGCGCCGAGCCACCTCGACGCGGCTTTTCATTGCTCGCCAGCAGCTGGGCGAGGGCGACGAGCACCATCAGATGCTCTTCTTCCTGGACGTCGGCCGCGGCTTCCTCCTCCAACAGCGCGGCGAGCTCTTCCTCCTCATCGGAGTCCATCGCCGAGTCAGTCAAAACGCCGAACACCTTGCGCTCGTGGGCGTGTACCCGCCGTTAAACCGCGCCTCCGCGGCCGGAAACGGCGGCCGTCACCGCCTAGTGCTGCGGGGAGGGGTTGCCGCGGCGAAGCGCTGCTATTTTCAAGCGGGGAATGGCTATCTAGGCGGAGTAGGCCGGCAACCGTCGCCGGGATACCGCTAGTGGCGGCCGAGGGCGCGGGGGGTGCGAGGCGAGTCGGGGAAGAAAAACTTGACTTTTCCCCTGTCGGTGTGGGCCAGGTGCGCTTTTCACTAGCGCCGGAGCCCCCAACGGCTCCCCAGCGCGCCGGGTTCGGCCTGTGACCGCCGGGCGGAAAAAAGGCCCGAACCGGCGATTTTCGGCGTCCTGGGGGCGCGACTGAGACGTTTTTTCGGCGCCGTCGCGAAAAAATCGCCTGGGGAGGCCTTCTTGGGGCGCGGCTGGAGATGCCCTAAGTAGCCTCACGTACGCATGCATAGCCGGTCCAGCCACTAACAGCATGATCCACACAACTTGGCGTTCAACTAACGAGCCCACGATCCTAGCTACTGGCTAACTACATGCACGCCACACTCCACGATCCTAGATGTTGGCTAACTACATGCACGCTGCACTCAGGTGCTTGACGCGAGCGCTTCGGCCGCGCACAACGGACGGCTAATCCACCTAGCTAGCTAGCTCAACCGGCTGTAGCACCACGCCATACACACATGCACACACACGCAGACACGCTACACACACGCCACACTTTCGCTGCGTCCTACATGTCCCGCGCCCATTCGACGCGCCCGACGAGCCCGATTGCACCAGTGCATCCCGCGCGCACACGACGAGCCCGACTTCACCAAGCCGTGGCTTATTCCAACACCCTTCAACATTACTTTGAGATCCGTACCCTCCAACAAACTTGCAACAAGCAGATTTCTCTTTTTTTGTTTCTCTCAAATGAAAGAACATATGGACTTCAAACTTTGCGGATCAAATAAACTTTACAACTTCAATGTGTGAAAAAACTTTCAAATTTTTTGGACCAACATAAATATATAAAATGAGGATTTTTTATTAAAAAAATAATTTTTAGCATTTTAAATGCATGAAAAAATCTGAAAGTTTTTTGCCACGTAGTAATTAGAATATTTTGTTGTCCTGCAAAGTTTGAAGTTTATACGTTGTTTCGTTGAAGAGAAACAAAAATGACAAATGTGCCTACACGGATCTTGATCTAAATACAACCTTCAGAAGTACACAAGCCGCTGTGGTCGTGGAAGTTTAGTGTGGTCTCATCGACTTGCGTGAGTCATGCCCTTCCTTGCGACTCGAAGTATATGAGTCATGCCTCTTTCCGTAGTGGAAGTGACGTTCACGCTGGAGGTTGTGGATCTGTTTGTGGCGCTTAGGCACGGCCACATCTTGTAATTTTTGTATAGACATCGCTAATGAGTACTTAGTGTATCCTCGATTCCTCCTCTTTCGATATGGTTATCTCTCTGCATGTGATGACTTGAGTCACCATACAAAAGAACCCTACAGACACATCAACAGATTCGGTTATGCCAAGATGTTTATTATACTTCATTTATTCTTTAGGCATCATAAATTGTGTAGATCTATTAGTCATGGTCTTTTAAAGTACAGTTACAAACTAGTATGTGTCTACATAAAGTTAAATCTGCTGGCTATGATTTTCTAGCATATATTTCATTGTTTCCTAGTTCTCATGTGCTTTTATTAATATATAACACATAGATTTTACTGATTGCATGGACATCTGCTAGCACAATATCTGAACAAATCGGTATAACAATAAATTACCTATTTTCAATATACACACAGCCTCTTGGCCGATGTATATTTTTAGTTTTATTTTTTTATGCCCTAACATACAAAATTATGCAGGTACTTTATCGTAATTGACGATATATGGACTGCATCAGTATGGAATGTTATCTGGCTTGCTTTTCCTCGTGATGATTCTTGCAGCCGAATAATAACAACTACAGAGATTGAAGATGTAGCATTGGCATGCAGTGGTTATTACTCAGAATGTGTATATAAGATGGAACCTCTTGATGATAACGAATCCAGAAAGTTATTTTTCAGTAGAGTGTTTAGCCCTGAAGATGATTGTCCAAAACATATCAAAGAAGTTTCAGATGTGATTGTAAAGTGTGGTGGTTTGCCATTAGCTATTGTAAATATAGCCAGTCTGCTAGCATATGAGTCAAAAACCGTAGCAGAAAAATGGAAACACATACATGATTCTTTGACTTCCACTTCGGTGGGGATGGAAAATGTTCTCAACCTTATGTACAATAGTCTCCCATCTCGATTGAGGACATTCTTGCTATATCTTAGCATGTATGCACAGGACTATGTGATCAAGAAGGATGAGTTGGTGAAGCACTGGGTAGCCGAAAGCTTTCTTAGAGCTGTGGAAGGGCAAGACATAGAAGAAATTGCTGAGGGTTATTTTAATGAGCTTGTCAGCAGAGGAATGGTCCAAGCCGTGGACACCGGTTATAACGGCGAGGTCTTGTCATGTTCAGTTCACCAGATTGTACTGGATTTCATTAGGCGCAAATCCAGGGAGGAAAATTTTGCCATCACTGTGGACTATGATCAATCAACTCTAGCACTTCCTGAGAAAGTTCGCCGATTGTCTGTCCAGTTTGGAGGGGTAAAAGGTGCATGCATACCGGAAAGCATCGTAACATCCCATGTTCGATCGCTTATATTTTGGGGTTTCATCAAGTGTGTGCCTTGCATTATGGATTATGGACTTCTTCGGGTTCTGATTCTTCATATTTGGGCTGACGAAGACAACGAGAGTTTTGACCTCAGTGGAATTGGTAAGCTATTTCTTCTCAAGTATCTCAAGATCGAATGTAATATCACTGTCAAACTCCCAGGCAATATTAACGGGCTCCGATACTTGGAGACACTGGAAGTACATGCAGAATTATCTGCTGTTCCTGATGGTATTTTTTATCTGGAGAGATTGCAGCACATCCGCATTCCGAGCAAGTCTATTCTACCCCACGGAGTTGGCCAAATGACATCTCTTCGCACTCTGGGGTATATTTATCTCGGCAATTACTTGGAAGAAAATGGCCGCACTTTTGAAAGGCTTACTAATCTCCAGGATCTTCAGCTCACATGTTCTACAGTACAGCCAGCAGAAAATATGGAAAAGAATGTGCAACTCCTAGGCTCGATTCTTGAGAAACACAGAGTATTGCAGTCCGTATCTCTAGTGCCAGCTGCTTCATTCTCCTCTTATATTCGTCGGGATGATGCTCGGCCCTTGTGTGATGGCTTCTGCATCGTTTCTCCTCCACCGGCCCTCCGAAGACTTGAGCTGTCGCGGCACTGTTGGATCTTCTCCAGCCTACACGACTGGATTGGAGATTTTGTCAACCTCTGTATTTTAAAGATTGCAGTTGGCGGGCTGTCGAGGGAGGATACTGATGTCCTGAAACGACTGCCTGCCCTCACTGCTCTTACCCTGTATATCCAGACAGCTCCTGCAGAGGGGGTCTTGATTGACAATGGGGGTTTCCAAGTACTCACGTGTTTCAAGTTCTTGTGTGCTGCACCATGCCTGTACTTTGCGCCAGAAGCAATGCCCAGAGTCCAAAAGCTCACGCTAGGCTTCAATACCAACAGAATGAAGCCACATAGCCTTCAAACTTCTGGCTTCCGCCACTTGACAGGCCTTACAGAGGTCTCTGTTAAATTTGGGTCTCGGGCTGGTGATAAATTCGACGGGAAAGCTGCAGAGTCTGCATTAGAGGCTGCAGTTAGCAATCATCCAAACACTCCTATAATCAGAGTACAATGCGCACATGTGTTTTTTGACGGTGGAGAGGATAATAGTACCACGACTGGAGAACAAGAGCACAAACAACAAGAGATTCCACAAGACAACAAGACCACGGGACATTCGGAGGTACTTGTGAACAAGGAATTAGTCAATAGCAGCAGGTACAGATTTTCTTTTCTTGTAAGATTAACCATTGCATGCTTATTTTGTGTGACGTCTCTTATCATCAAAGTTTGAAATAGCGAGCTATGCCATTTAGCAGCGCGACTCAACGAGAATCTATTAACCATAGCAAGCTAAACTTAATTTAGCGTTTTACCTTAAATCGTGAAAAACTGGCGAGAGATAAAGCATACATTTAGACATCATATATGATATATCACATATGTTTGACATAGACATGTTCAGGCATAAAAAACAAGGTACTGAAAAGCCTACCAAATTTTGGCCCTCCAACAGCTTAGTGACGCTAAATGATTTCAAATTTAGCGCCATAGTGAAAAATAGCAAGTTATAAGTGTCATTTTCAATTTAGTGATACTGGGAGGGCCCTCCAAAATCTATAATACTGATGCTATAGCAGCGGGTTATATTTAAAACTCTACTTACCATCCATGCTTAACTAACTTGTTTTAATTGTTTCTTAATTCGCAGATATGAAAAGTACGGTGTTTTCACTCTGCAGAAGAATATCGCACAATCAGTCGACCTCGTGACGGGGGCCTTCGGCTCCCTGCTCCCCAAGCTGCTCGACCTCCACAAGGACGACCACAGGGTCGAGTCTCTTTACAAGGAGCTCGAGGGTATGCAAGCTGCCCTCCGTGACGTGGCGAGGCGAGAGCCCACTCAGCAGGATGAAGTGATCATGATCTGGGCAAAGCAAGTAAGAGACATCTCGTATGAAGTGGAGGATCACATTGATTCTTTAACTAGGGGCTCGTCCGGAGTGAATACCCTCGGCGACGAGTACATCAATTACATCATGGAAAAGGTCCAGGATGTGGCCGGCAGACGTGAGAGGTACAAGGCTGATCACAACATTGTTGCAGCTAATTCAAATGCCTCAGCTAACGTCTACCCTCACTTATGGAGTCTGTGCCAAGAGTCGGAAGAGAGGTTAATTGGCATGGAAGTTCCAGTACATGAGGTCATAAGGAAGCTGACAGGAAGCGATTCAGACTATGAAAATCACAGCCTGAAGATAGTCTCCATTGTTGGGATGGCCGGATCGGGCAAGACAACTCTTGCCAAAGCAGTTGCAAAAGTTGTATTTTCCTCTAATTCGGAATGGGCGAACCTATACTCGACTCATAAACACGACTATTCCTATCGTGATTCAGTGGAGACTTTTTTTGTTACCGTATCTCAGGATCCCGACATGAAGAGAGTTCTCACGGACATCCTACTTCAAATTGACGAGCTGAAGTACACGAGTCTCATTGGAGCATCGTGTGACGCAGAGCTGCTTATTAATGCAATCCGGAGAGGACTTCGGAAAAAGAGGTACGCGCCATGCTATCCACAGTTCCACACACCTTTTCTAAAAGGAGTGACATCGTTATCTACATCCAACAATGCATAGTCTTAAGCGCATATACAATGGTGCTATCTCAGAAGTGCTGTATAGAAAAAAATGTTAGGGTCAAAGAGAGAGAAATAGTAAGAAAGGCTTGTCTTTTTTTATTTAAAAGGGATAAGTATATTTTTCGTCCTCGAACTCTTTCGAGAGTTTAGAAATCGTCCCTCAACTCCAAACCCGATAGTTTTCGTCCCTCAACTATCAAAACCGGATAGTTTTCGTCCCTCGTGCCGCTTTGGACGGTTTTAGTATGTGGTGAACAGTAAAATCGAAAAAAATAGCAAAAAAGAAGTCAAAAAAACTGAAATTTAACAGCATCGAAGATACTCTGGTGCACAAGACCCATGCAAAATATCGTGGTGTTTCGACATTCGAGCAGCCCGTGACAAACAAAAAACTATAAATATGTATGTTGGTGAACAGTAAATTCAAAAAATAGCAAAATTTATAAAACATATAAAACTTTTTGGCATCAAAGATGCTTATGTACGTAAGATGCGTACAAAATTTCGTTATCAAATGACGTACGAGGAGCTCTAGCCAAAAAAACAAAATAGCGCACTGTTTCAAAAAGTAAATTTGAGCCTAATTTTTTGTTTTGCCACGAGCTGCTCGAATGTAGAAACATCACGAAATTTTGCACGGGGCTTGCGCACCGGAGTACAACACGGCAGGCTAGCCATAATATCCTATGAGCAGACAGGCAGATGGGGCTCTTTTTTTCTTTTGAGAAACTGCAAATTTTTTTGAGATATTGAGAAACCGCACATGGGGCTTAGGCTGCACCGCTGCAGTTACCACGGCCCATTTTTCACATATTAGTTTTTAAATTCAAAAATACTATTATCATTAATATTTATAGTTCTGATTGTATATATTTGTATATTCAAATAATATATTAACAATTTTTAGAATTACACGAAAAAATATTTTAAATGATAATTTTTTGCTCAAAGTGAATATATGTATATAGCCTTAAAATACATGAATAGAAGAATGTTTTTCTGAATCATTAAAAATATTTTCATAATTCATGAAAAATATTATAATTAATATATATTTTTTAAAAAATAAATATTACTTTAGGTATATAAACATATCTAAATTATTGTGTATATTTATAGAATTACACCAATATTCTTTTAAATAAGAACATTTATTAGAATTATATGAACATTATTTGAAATAATATATTTTATAAAGTACATGAAAATTATTTGAAATAATTATTTCCTTTGTATTTAAATTATTTATAGTTTACATAATACAACATAATTCTCTTTTTTAGGAATAATACAACATAATTCTAAGAAAGGAAAAAACTAACATTTGAAAATTAGGACGCGGGGACAGCCGGCCATTTAAGCCTTAGACTAGCCACAATGGGTAGTAACATAGAGTAGTAACATGCTCATGTTACTACTCTATGTTACTACCTCTATAGTGGGTAGTAACATAAGTGTGATAACATGCAAAGCTTCATTTATTAGGTTATAGACTCATATTGCATTGGGACATGTGATGTTACAGTAACTAGCTAAGTTACTAGTACTACATCTCTCCTCATTAACTCATTGCCACATAAGCAAATTTGCTGAGTTGGACTTGATGTTACTACCGAAGTTACTCCCACTGTGGCTAGTCTTAGGTGTGCGCTTGCCTGGTTGGCCAGTGAGCCGTTGCTCGTCCATTCGAACATCCCTGGCGTAATATTTTTCATATTAATTTCCTCTGTGTAATGTATCCTGACGGGTGGGGCCCAATGGATATACAGATGTATAGTGTTGTTTTAATTTTTATGGAAGTTTTGAGGGGATTTTTGTGAGAAAAATAAAATTCAGGGCGTTTTCGCAAAAAGAAAAACAGGCCAACGCCCTCGTCTGTGCCTCCCAGTCACTAACGGTTGGGGCCCGTGCCATGCTGGCTCGCCACATAAGCACCATATACGTATACAAGCGTGATTAGCACCGTAGATGCACGCCCAAGCCATGTTCTAGCACCGGTTCAATGTATGCTGCAAGGTTTAGCACCAAATTGATTTTTCTCGCCAACTTCATACACCTGTGGTGTAGTTGACTCTAGAAAAAAGTCAATCGACTAAAATTATAGTAGGACAATATTTTTTAATCTCAAAACAGACAAAAAAAATTACACAAATCACTACGATAGATCTAATGCCGTTTTTCAAGAATTTGTCCAATCAACTAGTTAAGTTGCCGATCAATCCCTACTCGTACTCGTAGGGTCACCGAATAGCCGATAAACTGATAAATCAGCAAATTAATTGATTAATTGGCCAATTAACTTGCCGAATAGCCTATTAATCCCCTACTCGCCATACAACCGAGCTACTAGTTAACGATTTCCTCAAAAATGTCCGATGCTATACGATTGTTTGAGAAATAGCAACCCCTTTTCAAAAAAAATAAGTCCGCGAGAATGAAAATTAAGCTAGCTAGGTGTAGTAGAGTTAGGGCATCTCCAACGCCGACTCTCAAACCTCGGATAACTGTCCAGACCGCGCCGTTTTGACCGCGGAAGCCATCCAACGCAGTCCTGTATCGATCCGCAAAGCGGTCCGGACGTAATCACTCCAGCAAACCGGAGGGAAAGGCGCTTTGCGGGAGTCCGGACACACGAAACATCGCTCTCCGCCCCGCTGGCCCACCCAAAAGGAAGGCAGAGCCTGCGCTTTTCTAGTATCCCTGATGCACACCGAAACCTCGATGGCGAGATCGGATCTGTTGTTGCGGCCCGATCTTTCACGACACTCCACCTCTAGCAGTAGCAACCTCTCACCCATGCACGCGATGTACACGAAATAGAGGGTTTGAACCTATGGCTCAGCACGATAAGACCAATCTCGACGGCGGTACTCACGCACAAAACAATTTCCAGGAAGAGAAATCGCAACACAGAGGTTTTCTAAAGCTTCCTCCAAAACTTAGGGATTTTTAGACAGCTTCGGGTATTTACCCTAAAAACACATCGTGTCTATCGCTTCTGGTCGTCCGTCATTAAAATTACCCTTTAAGTTGGTAAAAATTACCCACCAATGCCATCCATAAGTGGAAAAACGATTCAGGTTTTCGGACGAAAGATCACCGCCTCCTTCTGGTCATATAGAGACGCGACGAGAATAGGTCATGGAACGATGAGCAGCGGTGTGGTTGGCTGATCGCTCTCGCAGCGAGGAGACCACGGTTCGAAACCTAGCTTCCACAATTTTTGTAATTCTTTTCCCACGCATGTCCTATCCATGTATGCGTTCATGGGCCAGCCCATGTGCAGGGCTTTACTCCCCTGTTTTTTTCTCATTTTACTCTTTTGTCTTTTCTTTTCTTATTTTGTTTTCTTTCTTATTTAAATTAATTCGGGATTTTAATATTCTAAAAGTTCCAAGTTTTCAAAAAAAATGTTTGAGAAATTATAAAAATATATGTGAATTCAAAAATGTTTAGAAAATCATAAAAATTTTGCAGATTCAAAAGATGTTGGTGTTTTTGCAAAACTGTTCACAAAATTATTAAAAATCACAATTTGGAAAAAATGGTCAGGAAATAAAATCATGTTCATGATTTTGAAAAAATGATCGTGTATTCAAAACATATTTGGGAATCCTAAAAAATGTGAATTCAAAAAAATAAAAATATAAAATTGTTCCCCAATTTTTTTAGAAAAGTTTGTCGATTCAAAAAATGTTTGTTGAGTCAAAAATTGTTAATGAATTCGAAACCGGTTCATACATTTAAAAAAATTGTAAACAAAACTAATGTTCATGATTTTTTGAGAATATCAAAAATTTCAAAACAAAATTGTCGATTCAAAAAATTGTTCACTGATTCAAAAGTATTTTATGTCTAGGATTTGATTAGTTTTTCGGAAATCTTTATATATCTTGGTGTTGGGAGTAGTTCGTGGTCAATGAGATTTGTTTTTAAAGTTTTAAACGTCCCCTTGCGCAACATAATGATAAGTGTGGCATGCACTGACAAATTCATAGCCTTGGGATTTACCGCAGAATGCATTGTGATCACGTGGACATCGTCATCGGCTAGGGTGAGAAAAATAAATAAATGGCAACATGGTGAGCCACTATGTTAAAATAGAGTATGCTCATACATCAGGATATTGAGTCATACTTATTTGATGAGCCATAATTTTTTGTCTCCCGTTGCAACGCACGGGCCATATGTGCTAGTAATAATAAAACACGGATTAACTCCGTGGGTTCACCGTCACAATACGCTTCTTCCCGTGATTTTACGCTTTCAATTTGAATTTAACACATATTCGAGGTGGTACTAAAACGTGCATCCGTCCGCCAGAAAATATGTTGCCTCCGTATGCTTGTACGTCCGGCTGGGCCTTGTGCTTCTGGCTGGGCCTTGGCCGAAAGAAGCACACGCAATATTTCGTCCATCCTGATCCTTGCTAAAATACCTGCCTGTACATGAGTCGCATCAATGTCTTCATATATATATATATTTTTTGAGCATCAGTACAGACACAAGCGCTCATATACACGCGCATACACTCACCCCTATGAACGCACACACGCACACCCTACCCCTATGAGCACCTCCGAGAGACTGAGCCGGCATATCATCTTGAGATTTACGAAGTCACCGTAGGCGCCTCGTCGTCGACGGGAACGTCTCCTCCCACTGAAAGCGCATCGCCGAAAATCCTGAAATAAATCCAGGAATAATGCGAGCACCAGGATTTGAATCCTGGTGGGTTGGGAATACCACTGTCCACCTAACCAACTCAACCACAGGTTGATTCGCAATGTCTTCACATATTTAAAAGTACCACATCGGTCTTTTCACATCCACCTAGACCTTTTAATATATCTCTAGAAAACTAGCAATCACGTGGCACCTGAGACGTGGGAAAACAGTACTAAGAGAAAAAGCAGGCATTTATGAGGCGACGTGGGTAACCGACGGGAACAAAAGCACGCATGCATGTACGGCCAAACAAAGATCGACGCATGGTTTCCTTGCACACGACCATCAGCCACCCGGTCGGCACCACCACGAGCACGAGCCACGAGGTACTTCAGATGTCGTATTGGCCGCCAGCAGCAGCAGGCTCGGTGCAACCACCACGCTCGCCGTGGCGAAGGCCGCAACGCCGGGTTGCTGGGCTGGACGAGGCACGGCGCCTCCGGCCTTAAACGTCACGCAAGGTGCGGAAGGCCAGACGGTGCTCAGGCAGCCGTGGACGGCCTAGCAATACCCACGGGGAGGCTAGCTAATAACTGCTTTAATTAAGGCGGTGAAAAGGGACGCGGCTTCAGTGGGAGAGAGAGAGAATCGAATCCGAAGCAGATTTTCCACTCCGCCACCACCATAACCGTCAATACAGAAACTGGTGAAAGAAGAAAACCTAACTACACGCCATCGACGAGATGGTGAGGTTCCCCCTTCTCCCGCCGCCGTCGGAGCGGCTGCCAGAGAGAGGAGGAACCCCTCGAGTCACTGGCGGAGGACGGTGGTAGCCGGGTCGCCTTCGGTTCCGCTTCTCTCGCAGGGAGGGGGAACAAAACGAAAGAATATGAGTTTTATTATTATTTCTAATTCAACACTTCCCTTAGGGCGATTGACCCCTTTAGGTTGATATTTTTTTTTCTCAGCTTGACTATTAAGTTTAAAACATTTTCTTGCTCTGGCGTGGTTCATCCAACTCGACGATATTATTTTAGATTTTAAACATTCTCTTGCGCTAGCGCGGTTAAGCGACACATGTGCCGTGTGTTGGACGTGCTCACCGCCTTGAGATGATTGACCATGTTCGATGAGCACTACAACCACCATTGACGAGGACGGACAGGAGGATAAACAACAACACGAATAAGATGAGTCTTATAGGATACCGTGTTAAACTATAAGACATGGATCCGGGAGCAAGAGACTTGATCTATACATGTTTGTTGGTTAGGGTATATGATGTTTTATTCTCCCGTTGTATCGCACGGGCATTTTTCCTAATCATAAAATATAACTTGTCTGACCATACTCTAGCTATTTATACTAGTATAGCCAACCCTACCATAGTTTGACCAACACGCTAGGCACACCTCTAATTCAAAGGAAAAACAAACTTGTCCTAACAAAAGATAACAACCGACTTGATTTAATCTAAGGAAACAAAAATAACGATGACTTGTTTGTTTGGTGGTGAGGCTTCTCGTGTAGTCTACAGGTGGACCCCACCCGGTTCCTTTCAAAGAAAGCAAATCTTTAATCTTCATGTGCGTCCAGGAGTACAATTCCTGATCGGGTGGCCGCACCTGATGCAACCTGTATTTGGTCAGGACTCTTTCCTGGATTGTACTCCCTCCGTTCCCAAATACTTGTCGGAGTAGCTACTAATGGACTAATTTCCCATGCATGCACGTGACCTTGCTTACCTCTGGCGCATCAATATTCCATGCAGATTCTTGTGTTTGCTCAATCCTAGTTCTACACGTTATTGGTTGCATGCATACAGAACTTGGTAGCATGTGGCTAACTCGTTTTTTGACATGCATAATCTTGCTCTCATCGGTACAATGCAAATTAGCAATCTGGCTCATAGTAATTGAGACAAAATATTCTTCTGCATCTCCGTAGATGACAGGCAAGTACGTACCTTGGTATATATGGTGCATATACATCCTTAGGATAAGGTGAAATAACAGTAATGCCGGTTGACAGAACACACGGTCGTATCAATCCCGCACTATTTCCGCGCCAAAATCCCCCACTTTCTTCTTCCACTCCTTGCCGCTCTCTGTCCAATTCTCGGAGGGAGGAGGCGCCGTGGGAGAGGAGAACAAGAGAGCGCAGGAGTGGAGACACGAAGAAAAAATTGGGGTGTAGCGAGGGCACGGGGACAAAAAGAAGCTTACCTTCGCCGTCGGGTTCCTCCGTCGCCGTTGGGTTCCTTCGTTGCCACGCACTCGTCGACCTGCAGGAAGAGAGCTCTAGCGTGTTGCGGGCGGCGACGGCTGTGGCGCAAAGAACCCTAGCGCGCCGGAGCACTAGTAGAAAAAGACCCATTTGTCCCGGTTTCAGAGGCCCATTCGTCCCGGTTCTGGAACCGGGACTAAAGCCCAACACCTTTAGTCATGGTTCGCTTACGAACCGGGGCAGATGGTGCTCCAGGTGGCCGCTCCGGCAAGCCCAGGCAGGAGGGCCTTTGGTCCCGGTTGGTAACACCAACATAGACCAAAAAGCATCCACGCGTCAGCAGCTCAGGAGCTGGGTTTTTTTTTTGAAATAGTGGGGGGTTTGGGGGTTTTGGATGGTTAATTTAGGGGTTTCATATATTGTGCTAGCTAGCTAATAGAGAGAAGTGACTTTCTTGTCTTCATGCTTGGTCGACGCTAGGTACCATACGTATAAAGCGATCTCGACACGCTAGCTAGTAAGCAATTGAAGGAACCATTAAGTACACAAGATTGTCATGAACATATACAAAGAGAAGTGATGACCTCTCCTTCTCCGAGAGATTGGTCGAACAACAAGTTTTCGTATATCTATCCGAAGATACTAGCTACATATATAAATATCTCTTACAATCCCTAAAATCTGAAGTCAATTTTCACATGGTATTCTCCGGCTGGATTGATGACGTGGTCAAGAAAGAATCCCACCAATTCCTCTTGAATTGCTCGTATGCGATCTTTTGGTAGGAGTTCATCCCGCACCTGCCAGATCTAAATTGAAAAAGAGGGTCAATACATGTGTATGAATGAAACTCAACACAAATAATGGTAATAAAATAAAATTGTGAATATAGCCACATATACATAAATATATAACAAAAAATGCTATGAACATCTACATACATATATCCACATATACATACATATAGCCACATATACATACATATATACATTATATATATATATATATATATATATATATATTTATATTAACCAAAAATTCATCATATAAAAATAAAAAAACAGAGCCGGGGCGGCGGCGGCTCACAGCGGCGGCGGCAGGCGAGGCAGACGGCGGGGGCGGCGAGGGCGTCGGCGACTGCGACATTGGGGGCGGGCCGGGGCTGGGGCGTGGCCGGGCACGCTCGGGGGCGGCGGACGGCATCAGCTGGCGAGGGTGACGGCGGGGGCGGTGCGCGAGGGAGCCGGCGATGGCGTTGGCTGGCGACGGAGACGACGGGGGCGGGCGCGCGACGGAGCGGTCGACGACGGCGGCGGTGGGGGCGGGCTGGGCGCGCTCGGGGGTGGCGGATGGCGACGGCATGGGCGGCGGACGGCATCAGCATGTGGTCGGCGTCGGCAGAGGACGGCAACGGCATGGACGGCGTCGGCTTGGGCTCGGGGCAGCCTGGCGGCGTCAAGGAGGTCAGCATCGTGGGGGGCAAGTGCGAGATGAAAACGAAAATTTTCACAAGTGTTGGTTATATACCCAACCCTTTGGTCCTGCTTCGTGCCACCTTCGGTCCCGGTTCGTGCCACCAACAGGGACCAAAGGTCTCTGCTTCCCGCCCAAAGGTCCCTGTTGGTGGCTGTCGGATGTTGGGTTCCGGCAGACCCTTAAGGTTCGAACCCTGGGGTGCGTGTGAAGATCTTCGCCCTACCGATCAACGTCCGATCGCCTCGCGAGAATCTAAGCTAAACGATGAACAACATGAGGGACACAAGATTTATACTGGTTCGGGCCACCGTTGTGGTGTAATACCCAACTCCAGTGTGTGGTGTGGTGGATTGCCTCAGGGGCTGATGATGAACAGTACAAGGGGAAGAACAGCCTCGCGAGAGGTGTTCTTGGGCTGGTGCGATGAACTACTTGGGAGAGTTCGATCGCCTCTCGATCTGATGGGGACTCTATGAGCTTCCCTCTACTGTGGTGGCTAGCCCTATATATAGAGGCCCTGGTCCTCTTCCCAAATATTGAGTGGGAAGGGCGCCAACAACGGCCATTTTGAAGGGGAACATCTAGTACAAGCTATCCTCACTAAAGTTGGTCTTCGGCGGCCAAAGGTACTGGCGATGACGCCTTCTTGGGCTCCACGGTGACCTCCTTCCTGCCGCTCCGCTGGTCTTGGTCTCGTTGCACCGAAATGGTAATCTTTGCCTGATGCCTCGGTACTCCGCGCCTGTGCTTGCCCCCTTTGCACCGAAGAGGAAACAAGGACACTACGCAGGCCGGCGCCCGCCTGGCGCCCGCCTGGTCTCGATCGTCATGACTTGCGTCACGAGCACCTCGCGAGGTACCCTTGCCTTGATCTCTCTGCCTCCTCGCGAGCCTGCCTGGTGAGGCCGCTCCTGAGGAAGCCTTGCGTTGTCCGCCCCGCGAGGCTTGGCCCCTCGCGAGGGTCTTGAGTTTGGGTTGATGAAGATGGGCCGTACTGGGCCAACACTTGAGCCACGCCGCAGGCTGCAGGCAGGCAAGTCTGGGGACCACCGTTCCTAGAACACCGACAGTAGCCCCCGGGCCTAAGGCGCGCTCGGACTTGGCTTAGCAGAGAAGCGAAGGGGCAAGTGCAGAGCGCTGCGGGCCCCAATAGCCTGTGGCCTTGGGCGCCGCGTGGCGGTTGATTGGACGTGGGCGTCTCCGCTTCCCCACGCTCCCTCATTATGCGCCTAGCTAGGCGGCCAAGAGGATTGTACACAGTTATTCTCCCCTTGCTGCCCGCACGCTTCTTGTTCCCCTTCTCCTTGAGCCTCTGCTTCCGACTCCAATCCATCTTGGGTTCTTCCTCCTTCCCATTGCCATGGCGCCAACGAAAAAGGAAAAGGGGAAGAAACTTGCGCCTTCGTTCAGCTCGCCTCCGGTAGCTGCTCCCGCCGTCGACCAGTCGCTCATACTCAATCTGGAAGCCTTGGAAAAGGTCCGCTCCGCGCTCGCCTCCAGCTTCAACGAGTGCGGGAGGACGACGGTCTGGCCCGCGTCCCATGCCTCCTTCAACAGGACCGTCACGGAGGTCCGATTCTTTGTCGACGCCCTGTGGGCGGGCCTGGTTCGCCCCTTCTCCGCTTTCTTCAATGCGGTGCTTTCCCATTACCAGATCCATATGATGCATCTCGGTCCCCAATCTATTACTCTGCTTGCTGTCTTCGCCTTTGTTTGCGAGGCCATGGTGGGGATTCCTCCTTCCGTTGTTCTTCTATGCCACTTCTTCGCTCTGCGCCTGACTGATCCTTCCCAATGCTCGGAATGCGTGAGCTTCCAGGCTGTGCCGGAGAAGGCCGCCTTGGGGATTGATTTTGGTCTCCCGTCTTCTGCGAGCGGGTTCCGGGAGCAATGGCTGTATGTGGACGTTGGGGTGCCCAGCCCCTTGCTCGTGCACCCGACATTGCCTTCTATTCCCAATCCCGGCTGGGGTCATGAGGAGCTCACGAGCCCCCAGCTTGCTTTCGCCTGGCATCGCTTCGAGAGGTTGAGGACGCTTGGCGTGACGGCGCCTCAGGTGGTGAAGGAGTTCCTCTAGCGCCGCATCACTCCTCTCCAGCGCCATTCCCGCCCGATGTGGGCTTTTTCCGGGCGTCAGGACCGCATGAGGCTCCAGGAAGGGGATTTTGCGCCTGAAATGTTGTGGAAGGTGCTGAGAGTCCTGACTGGCGACCCCTCTCCAGGCAGCGTCCGACATGGAGGCGCGCTCTTGTATCTCTGCTCAAACAGGGTCGAGTTCGTGAGGCAGATGCCCCGCTTCGACGAATGGGGGCTGCGCCCGGCTGGCCTTGTGGGGCCCCGCGAGAATCCGGTTGTTGTAGCTCCTCCCCCGATCGTCCGCGCCGGTCCTGCCTCAGGAGTCGGTGCAGGGAGGCAGGCATCGGCGGGAGCTGGGGAGACTGACGTTGAGGTGCCGATGTCACGCGGGGCTCCCGAGGCGTCATCCTCCGGAGCTTACGGAGCCCATCTCGAGGTGGTGACTGATGAGGGGGCGCGGCCTTCGGCTCCTGAGGCCGAAGCCCCCGAGGCCTCGGCAGGCCACCAAGAGGTGGCACCTGATCGCTCCTCCCAGACTGGCGCCCTTGATGCAGGTCGTCTGACGCTTCCGCTCCTATGCCGCGTGTCGGCCGTCACGTCGAGAGC
Organism: Triticum aestivum; assembly: GCF_018294505.1. NCBI lineage: Eukaryota > Viridiplantae > Streptophyta > Magnoliopsida > Poales > Poaceae > Triticum > Triticum aestivum. The sequence continues at coordinate 807,397,734 of NC_057798.1, forward strand.
TTGGGCCGGTTCCGCATAGATTTCGAAGCCCTCCGCAAGAGGAAGGAGGTTTCGGGTGGTGATGATCGTCCGTGCCGCCCATTGAAACAGAGGAAGTACTTCGCCGTGGACGAGTAAGTCCCTTTTTGTTATAGTTTCTTGTTTGCCGTTCCCTTCGTTGACCGTGGCATTTCAGGATCCCTCCTGCCGAGCCTACAGAGCCAGCCAAGGAGCTGCCTCCTCAGGCTTCACCTCCACCGTCGACCTCGATCGCCCCGAGCCTGCGCGCAAACCTTGGCGCGAGTTCGGCTGGAGAGGTGGGCCTCCCGCGGCGTGCCTTGAGCCTATGAGCACGCCGCTCTTCCTTCGCGAGCTCCCCCCGGGCACAACCAGCTTGCCCTGGGCTCCTCTGCTGATCATAGGCGGCGAGTGGCTGAAGTCGATCTTTGGTTCCTCCTCAGGGGTTGGATCGATGCCGGGCTGGGTCCCTTGCGGGGCCCGTCCGGCGATCGTGGGGGCACCAGCCCCTAGCCCCCTGCCAAGAGGGGGCCAACCACTCCAGGGTCCTTCGCCAACGCCGATGGCGGAGGATGACGTTGACGACGTGCTTAGGCGTGCGCGGGAGCGCAGCGCTGTCCGCCGAGAGTTCCTCCAGAAGGCGACTAACACAGTGAGCCAGCTTGGCGCAGAGCTCGCGGGCGAGGACGCGCGTCTCGAAGCTGAAGGCCTGCGGCTGATCGAGGAGTGACGCAAGCTGAAGGCGGCTGTTGGTCTCACACGCCACCAGCATGATCTCGACAATTCCAAGGCCGAGGCATCTCTGGTGGCCTCTTGGGAGGCCTGCTCTCGAGCCATTGAGGAGGCTCAGGAGGCAGATCGGCGATGCGAAGCTGCGGAGGAGCGCGCGTGGGAGCTCTAAGACTGGTGCAATTCTCTGGAGCAGCAAGTGGAGTTGCGTCGGGCTGCCCTTGTGTAGAGGCTGCCGAGCGCAACCTCGATCTTGAGCGGTTGGAGACGAGGGAGCGCCAGGTCACCCAGGAGGAGGACGACGTCGGTGCGCGGGATGTTTAGTCCCACCTCGCTAGCTGAGGAGCTCCGGCACCTGTTTATAAGCGCTGTTGTGCCATCCCATTCGAATTCCTCACTGTTGCAGGCCTACTGGCCTAAACTTGTCTCTCTGCCTGTGGACCTGCTGCGGGCCTGGACCCTGGCCCAATGGGGTTTCTATCGTATTCAAGACATGGTGGCCCAGTAGGTGGCATTTTTTATTATTTTTTCTAGTTTTTTGTTTTGTTTTTTGCATTATTTATTTTCTTTTGTTTTTTGATTTATTTTTAATTCTTTTTTGCTTTTAGGTCACAAAAATTATAAACTTTATGTTAGTGCCATTGGTTTTCAAATTTGAATAGTTAAAATATGAATTCTTTGAAATTTATGCGAATCACTAGTTTGTGATTAACTTTACTATAAAAATAGATTTTGGAGTGATTCTTTTTCCTGCTATTTAATATTATTGTGTTTTATCATTATATTCAGAAACACATTTTGTTATTTTAGTTTCTAACAAAAAAATTGTTTATGATAATTCTTTTTGCTATTAAAGTTTCTAACAAAAAAATTCTTTATAAAGATTATTTTTACTTTTAATGTTTTGAACAGAAAATACTTTGATAATTTTAGTTACATAAATTTTGTCTAATTTTAGTTTCAGTAATACTAGAGGTTTATAAAAGTCTTTTAGTTGATTCCTTTTGCTATTGGAGTTTTATAAAAGCTTTTTAATTGATTCTTTTTGCTACTGAAGAATTTTATAGTTTTGTTTTAGTTGATCATAACAGAATATTTTAATTGATTATTTTTAGTTCATTTTTTTGCTATTAGTTCATTCTTTGAGCTAAATGACCCTGAAATTGAAAAGCACTACAAATGAACTCTGAAAAGGTTGAAAGTTGGCATGGTATCATCATTTCACCCACACAGCATGTGCTAAAAAGTTGAGAGGGTTACGGCAAAAACTGGACGCACTTCAGGTACACCATTCTCTATCTTCCACTACAGCAATTCTAGTGCCGAGCTTTGTATTGCCATCTTCACAATTGGGGTACAATCCTTTTTTGTGATCCTCTAACATGCGATCAAACTTCAACTTCTCCTTTTCACTTTCGCATTGACTCTTTGCATCAACAATGACCTGGCGAAGATCATCATCGGACACATCGTCTGGTTTCTCTTGATCTTCAGCTTCCCCCGTTGCAGCATCACCGTATTTAGAAGGCACATAATTGTAATCACCCTCTTCTTCTTCATTGTCTTCCATCATAACCCCTCTTTCTCCGTGCTTGGTCCAAACATTATAGTGAGGCATGAAACCTTTATAAAGCAGGTGAATGTGAAGGATTTTTCGGTTAGAGTAAGACTTCATATTCCCGCATATAGGGCATGGACAACATATAAAACAATTCTTCTTGTTTGCCTCAGCCACTTCGGGAAAATTATGCACGCCTGAATGTACTCGGAGGTGCGTCTGTTACCGTACATCCATTACCGGTTCATCTGCGTGCATTATATATAATTAAATGTGTCAAAACCATTACAGAACATCATGAATACAGAAGTGACCAGATTAATAGAAGTGCATTATCACATTAAAACCAAAACACAGTAGTGATCAAATGTTATTACTGAAAAAATAACTACATAAAGTTCATACATATATAGTTCTCATTGAACAATATATAGCTCTGTAGAGCATCTAATTAAACCTTACATTGAAACTATGTAAAACATTTCAATGCAACAACTAATGCGATCATAATTGCAACTATGGCAACAATTGATCCAACGGCATACTGATACCGAGCCTCAGTATGAATGACATATTTGTTAATCCTTCTAATCTTCAAGCGCATTGCATCCATCTTGATCTTGTGATCATCAACGACATCCGCAACATGCAACTCCAATATCATCTTCTCCTGCTCATTTTTCTCAATTTTTTCTTCAAGTAATTGTTTTCTTCTTCAACTAAATTTAATCTCTCGACAATAGGGTCGGTTGAAATTTCCGGTTCAACTACCTCCTAGATAAAAAAAATCTATTTTAAGTTGGTCGACAATTTTCATAAACACTAAATGAAACAAATAGTTATAAAAGATAATATATACCACATCCGATTCATAGCCAGGACGAGAGCCGACGGAGGCGGATACCAAAACCATCACACTACATAATAACAAACAATAATAAAATTAAGAAAATTACACAAGTATCTATCTAAATCATACAAGTAAGACCTTTTTACTTTTAGAAAGAAGATAAGAACAAGAGGCTCACCACGGTGGTGCCGGCGACGAGATCGGCGTGCGCGATAGACGGCGGTGAGGACGGGGACAGGACAGGACGGACTACCAAACCTAGAAACATCTCGAGGAAAATGGAGCTTGGGCAAGGAGTTTCGAGAGGAGAAAGCTTAAGTGTGGCTCAAGCATTTTATCGAACACCTCATGTGCATAGAGGTGAGCTAGAGCACCACAAAGCTCTCCCATGGCCGGGCAAAAAAACAGAGCGGTGCACTGCTTTCCTCGCAGGGGGGGGGGGGAGCGGGGAGGGATATAGAGGCATCTCATTGGTCCCGGTTCGTGGCTGAAACTGGGACAAAAGGACCCCATTTGGTCCCGGTTCCAACGACAAACCGGGACCAATGGTTATGGGCCAGGAACGAGGCCCATTGGTCCCGGTTCGTTCCTGGAACTGGGACTAAAGGGGCCAGATGAACTGGGACCAATGGCCCACGAGGCCCGGCCGCCCCCCTGGCCTCACGAACCGGGACGGATGCCCCCATGGCTCCCAGTTCGTGAGCAAACCGGGACTAATGGGCTGTCCAGGCCTGGACCAAAGCCCTGTTTTCTACTAGTGGAGGCAGGAAAGGTTAATGAACACCAATGCTGCTGCGGCGGGCGGCGGCATGAGGAACCCTAGCCCGTGCAAGGAGACTGGGACAGGAGCGACTCGTGGCGTGGTCGAACCTTTTTTCTTCTGGACGGTGTGGAGTGGTCGTGGTGGGAGGTGGAGGCAAAAATAACTCTGACAAAAATAAACCTTGGAGGGGAGGCCAGGAAGTGAGACATTAGGAGTAGTGATGCTTCTCCCCTTCCACCAAAATTTTATATTTCATAACTGAGTGAATGTGGCAGACGTGCAATACACATCTAGCTGGAAACTTCATGGTTGATGATACTCCATGTTTTATGCTACAGATTTATTCAATCAAACATGTGTTTTTTCATTCACAAAAAAACTGTTTTTTAAGTGAAGTTGTTGAGATGTTTCCTTGCTTATTAGCCTTTCTTGCATATATAAATCAATGGGTTAGGGCTTTGGTTTCATGCATGACTGATGAGGCAAGAGCAAGCAAATTATAATCCGTTGATGCATGGTCTTTGAAGTAGGAAAGCAGGCTATGTTTTTCTCATTTGCATCATAGAAGAGATTGGTTCTCCATTGAAATGCAAATACAGTTATAAGTGTTATGGTGCAAAATGTAATTCTACAACGAGAGAGTGTGTGTGAGTAAAGCGTTGGACTAACTACCGAATGATGTGTAAATTAGTTGCAGCACAGCCTCTGTCATAATAAGTTTTAAACCCCACGGATTAAGTAAGAGACCATGCTAAATAAGTTTAATTTTCTCCTGTTAATGACTTGGAATATGATGATACACTATATTTGGCATTTTATGTTGGAGCACTAATCACATATCCTACCATTAATTTCGTCAAATTCGAAAAGCCCTATTGATATTGTACTTTTAGAAGTTTAATTATGTTTACAGGATTAATGGTGAGATGATAAGCGACAACACAGATGCAGCATCAGCCTTTGTATTGAAATAGAGGACATGGACCTACCTATGTGTGTGGGGTTAGCAATGCTTATTGGGTTATGGGTGCAGAGGAGCGGGTGCTTATTAGGTTGTGGGTGGATGATTTTTCCTGTTGCAACGCATGGGCATATGTGCTACTAATTTATGAACGGACAAGAACACCCGCGAATTGCCTTTACACACCTTAATAATAGATTATAGATTTCTTATCGACACGGTTCGCATGTTTACCTTTTATATTTTGTGCTCTAGGTAGATTTGTTAATTCACGGCTCATGTCTTGCCCTGTTGACATATAGGTACTTGATTGTTATTGATGATATATGGGATGTAAAATTGTGGAAAATTTTGAAGTATGCCATAGATAATGGAGATGGAGGTAGAGTAATCCTAACTACTCGGCTTTTGGAAGTGGCTGTCAATGCCGGTGGTGTTTACAAGCTAAAAGCACTTTCTCATCCAATGTCTAAAGAATTATTTCATACAAGATTGTTTGGTGCTATTCGTATTAGACCGGAGCCGGAGATACCTGAAAAGCTTATACAGAAATGTGGTGGTGTACCTTTAGCTGTCATTACAATGGCTAGTTTATTTACGGGGAAACCATGGAACTATTTCTCTAAGGTGTACAGAAATGTTAGTTTTGAGTCTGAGGTTGGAAGCAACAGAGATGTCAACGACACACGGAAGAGATTATTATCTAGCTATTATAATCTACCTTATCATCTGAGGGCATGCTTATTGCATCTACACATTTTTCCTGAAGACTATTTAATCAAGAAAGAAACTTTGATCTGGAAGTGGGCAGCGGAAGGTTTAATCATTGAGGAACCAGGGGCAGGGTTATTTGAGGTTGGAGAGAGATACTTCAACGAACTCATAGAGAGAAACGTGGTCATACCAGTGGAGGACGGTTCACACTGTGGGATAATAATTGGTTGCCATGTCCATTATCTGGTTTATGATATGATCTGTTCCTTATCAACCGCACAAGATTTTGTCACCGTAGCAGATGGAAGCAAGCAATACTCTCCTGCTGAAAGCAATGCTCGCAGGTTAGCTGTTCAAAAGTGGAACGCGGAGCAGGTCGACCCTCTGGCTAACAATCGCGACGGAATGCTGAGGTCATTTAATACCATGGGGTGTTGTTTTAGTATGGGACTATCACTTTCAAGGTTTGAACTTCTGCGTGTGATTGCTATAGAAGAATGCACTTTCACTGGAGGCAGGAGTAATCATCTTAAGCATCTGGGGAAGTTACTTCTGTTGAGGTACCTCGGACTATATAACACTCGTATTGATGAGCTACCAGAAGAAATAGGGGATCTAATTTCTTTGCAGACACTGGACTTGAGGGGGACCACGGTACAACAATTCCCAGCGAGTGTTGCTCGGCTAAGGCAGCTCAAGTGTCTGCGAGCTGATAGCATAACAGCACCGGATTGGATGGGCAATTTTACATCCCTAGAGGTACTACAGCTGGGCGAGGTCGGCATGTCAAAAGACTTGGCGACAGTGCTAGGCAAACTGACAGAGCTGAGGGAGCTCAATATTCAGATTGAGAAGTTGGATGAGATCATGAGCAAAGCTTTGGTGCAATCCTTGGGTAAACTGCAGGAAATCAGAATTTTAAAGCTTAGTATGAGTTTCTTGCCGGGTGAAGAGGCCAATTGGGAAGGCTTTGTGCCGCTCGAGTACCTCCATGATCTGCATATGAAGATTCCATCCTGTGGACTGCCGGCATGGATTAATCACTCGTTTGTTCCGTATCTGTCACATCTGTCTGTGGAAGTGAAGGCTTTTGCGGAGGAGCAGGATCTGGAGAACCTGGGGAGGTTGCAAGAGCTCCTCAGTTTGGAGCTGCTGATGCCGTCAAACGTCTTCCTCGGCATCAAGGGTCACAATTCGTTCCCCAGTTTGAGGTACTTCGGCACGTCTGCACCAACCAGTTTTCGACCTGGAGTTATGCGGAGCGTGGAATCCTTTCGTTTCAAAGCCCAGGAGCCAGACTTGATGGCTGTCAACTTTGACTTCGGTAGCTTGGGGAACCTCCCTTCTCTTCAGAAAGTGGAAGTTGAAATCAGCTCCACTAGTGACGTCGAGGCGGTGCGTGAAGCGCTGCAGCTTGCGGTGGACAAACATCCGAACTATCCCAGCTATTATGTCATAACACCTGATCAGGTACGTACTACGATGTGTCTCCTCATCATATCAATTAGTATGCCTACAGAACTTCATTCTCGTTCTAACAGATAATTATTAGATGGTGAATACATACCCATGGATGTCAGTTTCCTTTTCTAAACATGCTTTGTGCATACCCATGGGTGTCAGTTTCTTTTCCTAAACATGCTTTGATTTCTTACGGTAGTCATCTTACAGGTGGGCACTGCGCACCGAAGACTACTGTAACATGTTGCCGGCTACAGGGTCACCTCGTCAGTCTTTGAGCTTAGTTCTTGTTTGAAGGGGCAAAAACACCCAACAATACTCTCAAAAAGGAAAAACAAATGTCTTTCTGTTGCTTAATTACTTATTTTGTAATGGCTAGTGTGGGGAGTCTGGTTTGCTCTTTGTGTAATAAGGCTAGTTTGGTGGCGCGCCAGGTTTTTTGTCTCTTAGGTTATATTCCCAGCGAATGTAACTAGAGGGTTTTCCTGGTGTGCATCGAACTCAGCAGACCTATTTCCATTTTCTATTGTCGTGTTGAATACTGTCTACATTCTTGTAAGAAAAAAAAATCCGTGATCCTCTATTCTGTTCCTGCTTTTCTAGGTTCATGAACCATTACAATTTCTAAGCTCCTCAATTCACTGCTTGAAAGCTAGTTAGCTCATGATGAACTATCCTATTTTCATTTTCCTTCCAAATAAGTAGCTTAGGGCAACTCTAACCGATCCCTTATAACCGGTTAGAAGAGTAAAAAACCGACCTAGCCGATCCCTAAGGAAGTAAAATTTTACTCCTCTCCCTTAAAATCTCTTCTATTTACTCCGCCCAGCGGCGGCTGAGTAAAAGTCGCGCCTCTCCCATAATGCCTCCCCCTCCCCTCCCGAACCGCATCTGCCCCGGCGCGGCCCTCGCCACGCCCCGCTGGCGCCCGCCCGCCTCCAGCGACGCTCAGTAGGCTCCGCCGCTGTACCCTACCGCCTGGATTTGCGCTACCTCGTCTCGTGGCCGGTGAAAAAGCGGTGGATTTGCGGTTGCTGCCATTGCAGCCGGATTTGGCGATTTCGGCCGCCGACGGCTGTGCCTAGCCATGGATTGGCCAGAAAGCGGACCGCACAGCCACGACGACGTCTCCGGGCTGCATGCATGTACTGGTTCCTCCTGTAGCCACCCAAACCTCTCCCGTCTAAGGTTCGCCGACAAATACACGCCCGACAGTTGCCCGGGCTCGACGCTGGCGATTGATGACGTTACCGGTTGCCAACCAAAATGGGAAGTTGTTCAGATCCGCAAATACGAACCAAGTCTGCCAAAAACTCCGGTTTAAGCTCAGGTTGTGCGGCCCCATAGACCGCCACCAGGACCCAGTTAAACCCATCAACTTTAGACCTGACTCGAAATTTGACCGCGAAGTCACCCAAAACAACGCTCCGGACCTCCAGTGAGTCACATCTCACACCAAGCAAGATGCCACCGGACCTCCCTCTTGGAGGAAGACAATGCCAGTCGAACTCCACTCCTCCCGACAACGTATTAAGAAACTGTGGTGCAAAATTATCCCTACCAGTTTCAGAGAGCGCAATGAAGTCCAAACTGTGCTCTAAAGATGCCTCCGCTAGAAACCTACGTTTAGCCAAGTCCTTAAGACCTCTGCTATTCCAGAAGATTCCTTTCATAGCTCATCATGGAACTTTTTAGCAGTACGAATCCTAGCACTCCTACGTACCGCGGATGCGGGATACACCTTCCGCTTCCACTTACGTTTAGTAATTATATTTCCCGCAACCCGGTCCTCATAACCAGGCTCCGGTTGTGCAGTGACTACTTCATCCACACCGACTTCCTCATCATCAGATTCCGCAGACGGAGGTACAAGATCCGCACAGAAAGTGTCAAGCACCCGTACCCCCAAGGCATCAATTTCCGCATCATTCATAGGTCTTACAGCCGCCAGGTTTCTAATGGTTTCTAAGGCTCGTTCCGCTTCTAAGTCTAAAAGATCATTAATAGAATTTGCAATTTCAGAATTATCATTCCCAAGCGAAACCCCTACTTGGTTGGCATTATTAATAATCTCGTCCTTAGAAAAGTGCAAAATGGAATTAGATAAATTAACAGACATACCAGTAGTGGCCTCCACATCCCGGAGCTTGGCCGCCCGCATAGCGCACCGCTGCTGAATGTCATCCACCTCCGGTAGGTCCTGGATACGAGAGCTCATCCGTCTCCCCAGAGAAGCCGGGTCCGGGATCCCCCCGAACGCAATTACCTCCTCCCGAGTAATGGCAGTCGGAGGGGACCGGATAGGGGGAGACCTCCGGAGGTCGGGGGAGAAGCCAGACGGGGGACGCGCCAGGGCCGCCTGCCCTAGTCCCTCCCCCCCAGCTCTCACTCCCGCAGACGAGAGCACCACCGTCTCGGCCGCAGCCGAGGCAAGAGGATCCAGGGCCACCTGCCCCAGCCCACTGGCCAACGCCTCTGGCTGGCTCGCCACCCGCGTAGCCCCCGAGAGGCAATCATCCAGGGCCACCCGCCCCAGAGATGGATCACCAGCACCGACCCCAGGCGCCATAGGGGTCGACACCTGTGACAAGGTAGGAGGAGAGGTAGTCATGGCCGCCTGCCCCGACACCCCTCCCCTCGGAGGAAGAGCCAAGCCGAGCTCCTGCCGGCCGCCCGATGGCACCGACGGCCCTGGGAGCACCGGCGACCCCTGAGACTCCACCGCGCGCCCAACCATCGCTCGAGCGCCATCCGTACGCTGAAGAGCCGGTCCAAAGTCCAAGACCGGGAGCGAATGCTCAAAAACCTCATCAGAGTCAACCCGATCACTCCACAGGCGAGGAGGGGCTGACGTCGACTGAAAGGACCCAAACCGCAACGAGTTATGAGGTGTGGATGAAGTGTGAGACGGCTCCACTCCGGATCCGTTCCCAGGCTCCTGAGCTATAGGTCCCGAACCGTTGGACTCCTGTCCAGCCTCCTCAGTCGGTCCCCCAGAGCCAGCAGCATCCCCTCCCCCTCGTGCATGTCCACATCAGTACCCGCGGCCACCTCAGCAAACAGTTCCGCATCCTCGAACTCTATGTCAAGGGGAAATACCTCTCCCCTATATGTCCAATTTACGACATCCGGAACATACTCTATGTCCAAAATACTGACTCGCAGTCTGGCCACCCCCTGTGCTCGAGTGAACGCCATATCAACCTTCTCCGTCTTACCAACCAAAATCCCCAAACTAGCCACCACACGAACATCAGCCAGAGCCTCAGAAGGCGCTCCAGAGAAACGCAGCCACACCTGAGTAAGCGGCTTCCCCTTAGGCTCAACCTTCTTCCATTCATGAAACTCTAAAATACCAGTAGTGCCTGGCACCTTACACATCCCAAAGCTCAGCAATCGCTGCAAGTCCTCAACTGAAGGGAACTCAACTCTGAACACTCTCTCCTCAACAGCAACAAGGTCCCACTGAAAATCACCCGGAGCCAGCTGCTGCAGCCTCTGCACAATCTGAGCCTGTGAGACATCTCCCTGGGTGACCTTCACCAAACCAGTAGTGAGACTCTGAGCATCAACTGGAATCTCCCTCGCAGCTGTTGACTCAAAAAACATAAGCTCAGCACAGTACACTCCGTAGACTGTAAGAGCTGGAGTCTGCTCCCTCAAGAAAGGACACTCTCCCGACGCATGAGCCGGCTTGCCACAGGAGTCACAAAGTTGGGCCACACATTCCGCAATGAAATGACCTTTCTCACCGCACCTGTAACAGAGCATCCTCTCCTTTTTACGAGCATACTTGGATGCCCGCTCAACCTCAGCCCGGTCAGTCGCCTCGGTGTCTTTTGCAGTCCCAGGAACATCAACAACAGCAAGAGCATTAACCACCTCCATCGCCTGGGATGGTAACTCTGGGGCAACATTGTCCGTATCCATCACCGCATCGGCAGTGTCAGCCACCCTGGGTGGAGGCGGCCGGCGAAACCTCCCTCGGCCTCCACCACGGCCACGGTATCCGCGAAACCCTCCTCTCTGTCTGTGATCCGGGCCTGACGCCCCCTCAACAAAGCCTCCAGCTGGGCCTAGAAACGGTCTCTCAGCCGACCCGTCGCTCTGCCATGCATACCCACGGCCTCCTCCCGTGGACGAAGAACCTCGATGTTGACCGACACCATATGCATCATAACCGTCATCACCCCATTTGCCTCTTGGAGGAGCATTTTGACCCCCAACGTTGCTAACCTGCCCGCCCTGAGCCTGAGCCTGTCCCATCCTGTTTTGCGCATGCCGAACGGCCAAATGAGGCGGTGGCGCCCGCTGCTGACCACCATGATGCACACCCCCAGACTCGGTTGATCCTCCTGCTCGGCCGGCGGCATCTATCCCCGGCGCCGCGGGTCCGTTCCCGGTCGAACCCACCGCAGCAGTCACCGATGAAGCGGCCACTGGAAGGGGGGGCCGATGCTCACCCCGGTGAACCGGCGCCGCAGGCCTAAGTCCGCCCCGACCCGCCGTCGTCGGCACCGACGCCGCGACCCGGGCTCCTTGGGACGAAGGGAGTTGGTTGCCTCCCGGCTGCCGCACAGGAGGAGACAGAGCACTGCGGTTGTGCTGCTGTGTAGGCGCACCACCACGCCCAGCAGGGCCCCCGAGCGGCGCAGGCGGCCGGAGCCCGATCGGAGGGGCTCCACGACCGGGCCCCTGACCCGGCGGAGCAACTCCTCCCCGACCTGCTACCCCCGCTTGCCGCGGGCGGAGGCGCAATCCCCCGGCCAGCCATCGCGTGCAGCGGTGGAACCCTCCTGGCTCGGCGAGCACCGCAGATAGGATAGCCCCGACGCCCCGATCTTCGAACCCTAGCGCCTTCCAGAGTCGGCGTAGGAGCGGTCGAGTCGCTATGATCAACCGTGCATGGCTCGATACAGGAACCGGCATGGGCCTCAGAACCAACATGGGCCGCATACCCATGTTGATCCGGCCCAACGTCCACATCGGTCGGAACCGAACGCTCCGGCCCAGCCGCACGCAGCAGCCGAGCGATTCTGGCTGCTGCGTGCGGCTGGGCCGGAGCGTTCGGTTCCGACCGATGTGGACGTTGGGCCGGATCAACATGGGTATGCGGCCCATGTTGGTTCTGAGGCCCATGCCGGTTCCTGTATCGAGCCATGCACGGTTGATCATAGCGACTCGACCGCTCCTACGCCGACTCTGGAAGGCGCTAGGGTTCGAAGATCGGGGCGTCGGGGCTATCCTATCTGCGGTGCTCGCCGAGCCAGGAGGGTTCCACCGCTGCACGCGATGGCTGGCCGGGGGATTGCGCCTCCGCCCGCGGCAAGCGGGGTAGCAGGTCGGGGAGGAGTTGCTCCGCCGGGTCAGGGGCCCGGTCGTGGAGCCCCTCCGATCGGGCTCCGGCCGCCTGCGCCGCTCGGGGGCCCTGCTGGGCGTGGTGGTGCGCCTACACAGCAGCACAACCGCAGTGCTCTGCCTCCTCCTGTGCGGCAGCCGGGAGGCAACCAACTCCCTTCATCCCAAGGAGCCCGGGTCGCGGCGTCGGTGCCGACGACGGCGGGTCGGGGCGGACTTAGGCCTGCGGCGCCGGTTCACCGGGGTGAGCATCGGCCCCCCCTTCCAGTGGCCGCTTCATCGGTGACTGCTGCGGTGGGTTCGACCGGGAACGGACCCGCGGCGCCGGGGATAGATGCCGCCGGCCGAGCAGGAGGATCAACCGAGTCTGGGGGTGTGCATCATGGTGGTCAGCAGCGGGCGCCACCGCCTCATTTGGCCGTTCGGCATGCGCAAAACAGGATGGGACAGGCTCAGGCTCAGGGCGGGCAGGTTAGCAACGTTGGGGGTCAAAATGCTCCTCCAAGAGGCAAATGGGGTGATGACGGTTATGATGCATATGGTGTCGGTCAACATCGAGGTTCTTCGTCCACGGGAGGAGGCCGTGGGTATGCATGGCAGAGCGACGGGTCGGCTGAGAGACCGTTTCTAGGCCCAGCTGGAGGCTTTGTTGAGGGGGCGTCAGGCCCGGATCACAGACAGAGAGGAGGGTTTCGCGGATACCGTGGCCGTGGTGGAGGCCGAGGGAGGTTTCGCCGGCCGCCTCCACCCAGGGTGGCTGACACTGCCGATGCGGTGATGGATACGGACAATGTTGCCCCGGAGTTACCATCCCAGGCGATGGAGGTGGTTAATGCTCTTGCTGTTGTTGATGTTCCTGGGACTGCAAAAGACACCGAGGCGACTGACCGGGCTGAGGTTGAGCGGGCATCCAAGTATGCTCGTAAAAAGGAGAGGATGCTCTGTTACAGGTGCGGTGAGAAAGGTCATTTCATTGCGGAATGTGTGGCCCAACTTTGTGACTCCTGTGGCAAGCCGGCTCATGCGTCGGGAGAGTGTCCTTTCTTGAGGGAGCAGACTCCAGCTCTTACAGTCTACGGAGTGTACTGTGCTGAGCTTATGTTTTTTGAGTCAACAGCTGCGAGGGAGATTCCAGTTGATGCTCAGAGTCTCACTACTGATTTGGTGAAGGTCACCCAGGGAGATGTCTCACAGGCTCAGATTGTGCAGAGGCTGCAGCAGCTGGCTCCGGGTGATTTTCAGTGGGACCTTGTTGCTGTTGAGGAGAGAGTGTTCAGAGTTGAGTTCCCTTCAGTTGAGGACTTGCAGCGATTGCTGAGCTTTGGGATGTGTAAGGTGCCAGGCACTACTGGTATTTTAGAGTTTCATGAATGGAAGAAGGTTGAGCCTAAGGGGAAGCCGCTTACTCAGGTGTGGCTGCGTTTCTCTGGAGCGCCTTCTGAGGCTCTGGCTGATGTTCGTGTGGTGGCTAGTTTGGGGATTTTGGTTGGTAAGACGGAGAAGGTTGATATGGCGTTCACTCGAGCACAGGGGGTGGCCAGACTGCGAGTCAGTATTTTGGACATAGAGTATGTTCCGGATGTCGTAAATTGGACATATAGGGGAGAGGTATTTCCCCTTGACATAGAGTTCGAGGATGCGGAACTGTTTGCTGAGGTGGCCGCGGGTACTGATGTGGACATGCACGAGGGGGGAGGGGATGCTGCTGGCTCTGGGGGACCGACTGAGGAGGCTGGACAGGAGTCCAACGGTTCGGGACCTATAGCTCAGGAGCCTGGGAACGGATCCGGAGTGGAGCCGTCTCACACTTCATCCACACCTCATAACTCGTTGCGGTTTGGGTCCTTTCAGTCGACGTCAGCCCCTCCTCGCCTGTGGAGTGATCGGGTTGACTCTGATGAGGTTTTTGAGCATTCGCTCCCGGTCTTGGACTTTGGACCGGCTCTTCAGCGTACGGATGGCGCTCGAGCGATGGTTGGGCGCGCGGTGGAGTCTCAGGGGTAGCCGGTGCTCCCAGGGCCGTCGGTGCCATCGGGCGGCCGGCAGGAGCTCGGCTTGGCTCTTCCTCCGAGGGGAGGGGTGTCGGGGCAGGCGGCCATGACTACCTCTCCTCCTACCTTGTCACAGGTGTCGACCCCTGTGGCGCCTGGGGTCGGTGCTGGTGATCCATCTCTGGGGCGGGTGGCCCTGGATGATTGCCTCTCGGGGGCTACGCGGGTGGCGAGCCAGCCGGAGGCGTTGGCCAGTGGGCTGGGGCAGGTGGCCCTGGATCCTCTTGCCTCGGCTGCGGCCGAGACGGTGGTGCTCTCGTCTGCGGGAGTGAGAGCTGGGGGGGAGGGACTAGGGCAGGCGGCCCTGGCGCGTCCCCCGTCTGGCTTCTCCCCCGACCTCCGGAGGTCTCCCCCTATCCGGTCCCCTCCGACTGCCATTACTCGGGAGGAGGTAATTGCGTTCGGGGGATCCCGGACCCGGCTTCTCTGGGGAGACGGATGAGCTCTCGTATCCAGGACCTACCGGAGGTGGATGACATTCAGCAGCGGTGCGCTATGCGGGCGGCCAAGCTCCGGGATGTGGAGGCCACTACTGGTATGTCTGTTAATTTATCTAATTCCATTTTGCACTTTTCTAAGGACGAGATTATTAATAATGCCAACCAAGTAGGGGTTTCGCTTGGGAATGATAATTCTGAAATTGCAAATTCTATTAATGATCTTTTAGACTTAGAAGCGGAACGAGCCTTAGAAACCATTAGAAACCTGGCGGCTGTAAGACCTATGAATGATGCGGAAATTGATGCCTTGGGGGTACGGGTGCTTGACACTTTCTGTGCGGATCTTGTACCTCCGTCTGCGGAGTCTGATGATGAGGAAGTCGGTGTGGATGAAGTAGTCACTGCACAACCGGAGCCTGGTTATGAGGACCGGGTTGCGGGAAATATAATTACTAAACGTAAGTGGAAGCGGAAGGTGTATCCCGCATCCGCGGTACGTAGGAGTGCTAGGATTCGTACTGCTAAAAAATTCCATGATGAGCTATGAAAGGAATCTTCTGGAATAGCAGAGGTCTTAAGGACTTGGCTAAACGTAGGTTTCTAGCGGAGGCATCTTTAGAGCACAGTTTGGACTTCATTGCGCTCTCTGAAACTGGTAGGGATAATTTTGCACCACAGTTTCTTAATACGTTGTCGGGAGGAGTGGAGTTCGACTGGCATTGTCTTCCTCCAAGAGGGAGGTCCGGTGGCATCTTGCTTGGTGTGAGATGTGACTCACTGGAGGTCCGGAGCGTTGTTTTGGGTGACTTCGCGGTCAAATTTCGAGTCAGGTCTAAAGTTGATGGGTTTAACTGGGTCCTGGTGGCGGTCTATGGGGCCGCACAACCTGAGCTTAAACCGGAGTTTTTGGCAGACTTGGTTCGTATTTGCGGATCTGAACAACTTCCCATTTTGGTTGGGGGGGATTTCAACATCATTAGGAGGAGAGAGGAGAAGAATAATGATCACTTTGACGGCCGATGGTCTTTTATGTTTAACACCATCATTGAGAGCTTGGATCTGAGAGAGATCGAGCTTTCTGGTCGCCAATTCACCTGGGCTAACTCTTTACCCAATCCGACATATGAGAAGTTGGATCGGGTGCTAGCTAGTGCCGAATGGGAGCAGAAATTCCCTCTCGTCACGGTTCAGGCTCTCACGCGAGGAATTTCGGACCACACGCCTTTGTTCGTAGATTCCGGTGAACCAAGGCACGTGGGAAACAAAAATACCTTCTCTTTCGAAACGGCGTGGTTTGAACGAGAAGGTTTCCTGGATCTCGTAGCTAGGGAGTGGGCTACGGATACTGGGGGTAGGTCGTCCGTCGAGAGATGGCAGAATAAGATCAGGCATTTGAGGAGCTTTCTACGGGGATGGGCCAAACACCTAAGTGGAGTTTATAAGATTGAAAAGGATAGACTCCTAGATCTTATACGATCCTTAGATGTAAAAGCTGAATCTGTAATTCTGCAGTCTGCTGAATTGTCTTGTAAGCTTGATGCGGAGAAGAGGTTGAAGGAACTTCTCCGTGAAGAAGAGCTGAAGTGGGCGCTCAGAGCAAAGGTTCGCAAAGTAATCCAAGGGGATGCGAACACTCAATTCTTTCATCTTATTGCAAATGGCAAACATAGAAAGAAAAGAATTTTTCAGCTAGAGCAAGATGAAGGCACGATTGTGGGTCATGATAATCTGAAGATCTACATAACCGAGTATTATAAGCAGTTATTTGGACCGCCGGAGGATAGTGCGGTGTCCCTCGATGAGTCCAGGACTGAGGATGTGCCTCAAATAACTGCGTCTGATAATGCTACCTTGATTGCACCGTTTACGGAAAAGGAAGTTTTCGATGCCATTACCCAGATGGAGAACAATAAGGCTCCTGGGCCGGATGGGTTTCCGGCAGAGTTTTATAAAAAATGCTGGCATATTATCAAGGGGGATCTTTTACCCATGTTTCATGACCTTTTTGCTGGACGGCTTCATCTATTTCACCTGAATTTTGGAACTATAACCTTGCTACCAAAGAAGACAGATGCTCTGAGGATTGAGCAGTTCCGGCCTATTTGTCTTTTGAATGTTAGTTTCAAAATTTTTACCAAGGTTGGGACGAATAGGCTCACACAGATTGCGCATTCTGTGGTGCAGCAATCCCAGACTGCTTTCATGCCAGATAGAAACATCCTAGAAGGGGTGGTGGTCTTGCATGAAACGCTCCATGAAATCCACTCAAAGAAACTCGATGGAGTCATTTTTAAAGTGGACTTTGAGAAAGCGTACGACAAAGTTAAGTGGCCTTTCCTGCAACAAGCTTTGCGTATGAAAGGGTTCGACGAGGGCTGGAGGAGCCAGATTGAATCGTTCACGCAGAAGGGTAGTGTTGGTATTAAAGTGAATGACGACATTGGTCATTATTTCCAGACACACAAGGGCTTGCGGCAAGGAGATCCGATGTCCCCTATTCTGTTCAACATAGTCGTGGATATGTTGGCTGTTCTGTTAGGTAGGGCCAAGGAGGCAGGCCAAGTTGGAGGCTTGGTACCTCATTTAGTTGATGGAGGTATCTCCATACTGCAGTACACTGATGATACTATCATCTTCATGGAGCATGACTTGGTAAAAGCGAGAAATATGAAGTTGTTGCTTTGCTTGTTTGAGCAATTGAGTGGGCTCAAGATTAACTTCCATAAAAGCGAGTTGTTCTGCTTTGGTAGAGCCAAAGAGGAACAAGAATCCTATAAACAACTGTTTGGGTGTGGTTTGGGGGAGTTGCCATTCACATACCTAGGGATTCCTATACATCACCGTAGGCTGACGAACAATGAATGGAAGTGTATCGAAGATCGATTTGAGAAAAAGCTAAGCTGTTGGAAGGGTAAGCTCATGTCATATGGAGGCCGGTTAATTCTTATTAATTCCGTGCTGACGAGTATGCCCATGTTCCTTCTGTCTTTCTTTGAAGTACCGGTTGGGGTTAGGAAAAGACTGGACTTCTATCGATCGCGTTTCTTTTGGCAGGGAGATGAGCTGAAAAGAAAATACCGGTTAGCGAAGTGGGATATCATTTGTAGGCCTAAAGACCAAGGGGGTATGGGGATTGAAAATATCGAGGTCAAGAACCGATGCCTTCTTAGCAAGTGGTTATGGAAGTTATCTTCAGGAACTGAAGCCACTTGGGCTCAAATCCTTCGTAATAAGTATCTTCAAACCAAAACTTTGTCTCAGGTCACGGGTAGACCGACTGATTCACCCTTTTGGAAAGGGCTAATGAAAGTTAAGCTTTCATTCTTTCAGAGGGCAAAGCATGTGGTTGGAAACGGTGCCAGTACGAGATTCTGGGAGGATTGTTGGCTCGGTGATACGCCCCTTGCAATCCAGTATCCGGCGTTGTATCGTGTTGTACAAAGGCGCGATGCTATGGTTGCAACAGTATTTCGTTCCATTCCACTTAATATTCATTTTAGAAGATCGTTAGTGGGCAATCGTTGGGAACAGTGGCTGCATCTAGTTGGGAGACTCATGCAGGTCCAACTTTCACAACAACCTGATAAACTGCGTTGGAACCTCACTAGGTCCGGGGAATTCACTGTTAAATCAATGTACGTTGCTGTTATTAATTCCAGCTCGATCCCGACCTCCAAGCATGTGTGGGATGTTAAAGTTCCTTTGAAGATTAAGGTGTTTATGTGGTTTCTCCATAAACAAGTTATCTTAACAAAGGATAATTTAACAAAGCGCAATTGGACAGGTCCTACTAGGTGTAGTTTCTGTGATCAGGGTGAAACCATTAAGCATCTATTCTTTGATTGCCCACTAGCTAGAATTCTGTGGACAACTGTTCATGTGGCTTTCAATATTAATCCACCAAATTCGGTAAACATGATGTTTGGTGCTTGGCTTAACAGGGTAGAGCCCGGGTTAGCTAAGCATATTCGCGTGGGGGTGGGCGCCTTAGTGTGGGCGCTTTGGAATTGCAGAAATGATCTTGTTTTTAATAGAACAACAAATACTCATGTTTTGCAGGTTATCTTCAGAGCCACGGCACTTATCCGTTCCTGGTCGCTACTCACTCCGACGGAGGCCAGGGAGCGTTTGGTTACTGGTGCTATCCGATGGGAGACGGTAGCACGGGATATCTTCAGCCGGTTTGGATGGCGGTCATGTAATAG
The DNA here is from genome assembly GCF_018294505.1 of Triticum aestivum. NCBI lineage: Eukaryota > Viridiplantae > Streptophyta > Magnoliopsida > Poales > Poaceae > Triticum > Triticum aestivum. The sequence continues at coordinate 807,416,821 of NC_057798.1, forward strand.
GATAGGCAATTAGTTTACCTGTCTTTTGTTCAGCCAACCGGTTGTGGTTTATCCTTTGTTGGGCTAGCTTATGTATCTAGTCTTTGGGCTCTGTGTGAGCCTTGTCGTTTGCTTTTTTAGTTTGCTACTACTGAGACTTCGAGACCTTGTGGATGTTTTATTATTAATAAGATGGCCGTATGCATCATGCTGATGCAGAGGCCGGGGATCCCCCCTTTTAAAAAAAAATATCAACAGTGAAGGCAAAGAGAAGATACTAATTCAACTAGTGGGAGCAATTAAGGTAGTTGGAAATCTTCTAAAATGTCTAATCATGGTTCTTGTTTTCTTTGGTCTTGCTATAGTGGCGAAGAATTGGTAAATTATGTACTCTAATATCATTGAATGAAATAAAAAAAGTAAGGAAATGTGTTTCGGTGGCCGAATATGTGATGCAAACAGGAAAAAAATTACTCCACTAAGTTCAAGGGATCGTCTAAAAATGGACAAAACTAAGTGCAATAAATTTTCTTCACTAAGATTTACTCCGCCTTTTTATTCCTCTATTTTTAAGGGATCGGTTAGAGTTGCCCTTATGATGTCCTACTTGCTCTTTATGATGTATACTGCCGGCGGTGCTGCTGCCTTCATGGACTACTTATTATTCCTTTCCCAAAATCAATAGACTTGTTCGCATTGAGGTCATATTGAGTGCTGAAGCAAAAGCATGTACTTTTGAGAAAACACAAACAGTACATGTTATCACTTATCACTAATAGTGTCAACAAAACAAAGCCTAATCTGAAAGTTGAACAAGTCTAATTAGGAATGGCTACAAACGGCCTTCAGTTGCGGAATTTCTCGGTAAATTTCAGAGAATGGCTCACCAAGTTGCCGTGCGCTGTGCCGCCGGCCGGCCTCGCCTTCGCCGATCTGCTGCTGCTTGCTGCCTTCTGGTTATAGCCTTGCGCAGGTTGGGAGGACGCCCGTGCTGCCCGCTCGGCTACTGCTAACTAGAACGCCGACGAGCCACCGCCCACCTCCACCCGAGTAAAAATCCCATCGGAGGGGTCGCCGCCATAGCTCCGTTGCACCCTCCGGTCGTCGGCGCACGCAACAGAACAGTGTCAAGCCAACGACGGGCGAGCGATGGATTCGCCTCCGGCCTTCACGACTGGGTGGACGGACTACTTCGCTAGCCCGCTTTGGCCCAACCAACTAAGAGAAAAACTAAATGCTACTCCCTCCGTAAACTAATATATAAGCGTTTAAAATATTATGATTGTGTCGCGTGCTAGCCCAAGTCAACATTTTTATTCTGTTTTCTGAATGAATAACCCACGTCAACTGGAGGTCTCGTTCACTTTTCCTCCTAGTGAGAGAGCGAACGGCCAGTTTGTTTCCTTTTTCTCATTCGAATTTCTTCACTATATTTTTATTTTTTTAATTTCAAAAAATAATTAATTTTAAACAATCATTCCCATATTTGAGAAAAAGTTTATGAATAAAAAAATCTTTATGAATATGGTAAAAAATGTCCGTGGATTTAAATATTGTTGGCAGATTTATGAATGTTAGCAAACTGAAAAAAAATGTTTGCTAATTTATAATACGTCATGGATTTTAAAAATGTTTGCAAATTTCAAAAATGTTCATAGATTCCAAAAAAATTCATGAATTTGACAAAACGTTCATGAATTCATAATATATCTGTGGATTTGAAAAATGTGCCATGAATATAAAAAATTATACATGGATTTGAAAAATGTGTCATGAATATAAAAAATTATGCATGGATATGAAAATTGTTTGCCCGTTTAAAATAATGTTTGCGGTTTAAAAAATCTTCATGAGTTTCAAATCATGTATCTCATAGATTTTGTCGACGTTGGATCAAACAGAGTAGCATATCTGCCGACATTGGATCAAACAGAGTAAATTTTTTTTTTGTGGGGACAAACAGAGTGTTACACCTTTTTGGATGCCCTTCTTCTTTTGTCGACATTGGAGCAAACAGGGTAGCTGCTTACATTGGACCAAACCAGGCAGCTTCTTACACCCTTTAGTCCAAGAAAAACGTTTCTAAAGTCTTGTTTTTGTTTGCTATTATTGCCTCCGTACTATAATATACGAGCATTTTTCAAACTATTTAAGCTTGAAAAACGTTCTTATATTGTTTCTTAAAAAAAACGTTCTTACATTGTGGGATTGAGGGAGTACTTCGTACAACATGATCTGCCTCAAAGATACAGAAAGAACGTGATCGGCCTAATGTTAGCTATACATTGCGAATCACTTGTGAAATATGCTTCATGCTTAGGGAACTTGCAAGTACTTGAAGATGGTTGCGGCTCTCTCCTCTCCCTCCTTGCTCTGCAATTGTATCTTCTACTCTATCATCAGTCTTAGCCGGTACCTTAACCGCAACCATCTTCAAGTACTTGCAAGTTCCCTAAGCATGAAGCATATTTCAACTTGGGTCTATCTACTGCTGCAACTACGACCTAGCACATATGACACTTCTACTTGGGTCTCGTTCAACTGGGCTCAACTAGTTGACCCATTCATTCCCTGTCACCTTTGGGTTGGCCTTTCGCTTCCGCTTCCGTAAACAATTGCTATCTAGCAGCGCATCCAGCAGGTGGTAGGCGTCAATTCTTGGCCGGTAGTCAGTCGACTCGTCTGCGTCGCGGCACACGTACACTGTGTCAGCACTGATAGACGAGGACAGCCCGGCGGGCACCGATAGCCCGTTCATGGACACCGTCTTGCCCGCGTCTAGATCCACCTTGTGTGTCTCGTACCGTGGCATCTTGGTTTTCGTCCGACACACCAAGATCAGTTCGTTGTCATTGTCGACAAGGTACACAAAGTCAAGGTGAAACAGGAAGAGATCTTCATTCATCTCAACTGCCACCACCAGTTGTGGCCTCTGGCCAGCAGCCGTGAGGTCCATCACCATGATGCCCTTCTCGGTGACGCCATAGAAGCGGCCTGCAAAGGACAATGTTGTGATCATGGGATCATAACCGGGCGGCGCACACCGGCTCCATAATCGTCGAAATCGAGCGCTATAGTGGAGTCATATGCGAGGCCGGTGCCGTACATTTGCAATCCTTCCAGCCTATTGCTCCAGCTGTTATCCTCGTTGTCGAGTGGACACAAGAGTGTGGTCGCGTTCAGGAGGGCCGTGAGCTGCCGTGTGAGCGGATCAAGGAGCCGGACGGCGTAAGTGCGCTTGTCGCACGTCATGATGAGGCCATTGGAGGTGGGCCCAAACATGAATTGACGCCGGAGCTTCGGGAGGTCCACCTGGATGCGCTCCCCGGTCGAAACGTTCAGAAAGTCGCGGCGCTTGCACTTCCAGATGTCGTCTAAGGTCCGCCGTGGGAGCATGATCCACCGTCGGGGGGTGGAATCGCCGGTCCATACAGTTGTCCACGTGCGGGGACTCGGTGCTGTTAGAGTTGTGTCGAATATTGTGTACATTACCGAAAAAGGCTTTCGCCCCGCTTTATAGATAAAGCAAACCGCCACAAGACATACAACCCCACAGGTTCAAACACACACACCCAAGTACCACAACAAAGTCATAAGGTTCTGCTGAGGGCACAGCTCAACAAGCCCAAAGAAAAAGAAAAAGAAACCGGGCGAGGCCGGGCGAGACCCACGCAGGGGACTAGTCAGGCTCCGGCGGAGGAGGCGGCGGCGGCGGCGAAAGGCGGACGGCCATCGAGCGGAGGTGGGCGATGAAGGCGGAGATGGCGTCGCGCTCCAGGAGACGGCTAAGCGGCCGCTAAAGCTGCAGGAAACCCGAGAATTTGTAGAGAGCGTCAGTGGCACGACGGAGAGGAGTACGCTCGATCACAAGCTTATTACGAACAGTCCAAAGAGTCCAGGCTAGGGCCCCAACCTCAAGCCACCTAATGTGGCGGGAGGACGAGGGGGACGCTTGGAGTTCAGCAAAAAGGTCAGGGAAGTTGGTGTGAGTCCAATTTCCGCCGACAAGCTCGCGAAAACAGCTCCAGAGGAACTGGGCGGAGGCGCAAGCGAAGAAGATGTGGTTAGAGTCCTCGGGGACGGCACAGAGGGGGCAGAGACCAGAACCCGGGCCATTACGCTTGTGGACCTCTACACCGGAGGGGATCCGTCCCCGGATCCACTGCCACATGAAGATACGGATCTTCAGAGGGAGGCGGACGGACCAAACCATCGAGAGGGGGGGGGGGGGGGGCGGCGGGGGGGGCAATGGCCGCGTAGAGCGATTTGGTAGAGAACTGGCCAGACGGCTCCAAATGCCATCGAACACGGTCTTGGCCGCCGTCAACCAGCGGCTCATGAAGAGCGACGCACTCAAGGAGCTCACGCCAGGCGGCGGATTCCGCGGGCCCAAATGGCCGACGGAAAGCGAGGCGCCCTAAGTCAAATAGGGCCCTATCAACAGAGATCATGGGGTCGACCGAGATAGCAAAGAGAATGGGGAAGCGAGCCGCAAAGGGGGTGTCACCGGCCCAACGGTCATACCAGAATAACGTCGAGCGGCCAGATCCTACCGAGATAGAGGTACTAATGCGGAGCACAGGGAGGAGCTGGACAAGGGACTGCCAGAACTGAGAGCCACCCGACTTCTGGCAGAAGGCAAGGGGTTGGCCGCGCAGGTATTTATTCCGGATAATGTCCAGCCAGAGGCCCCCATGACCCTGCGAGATGCGCCACAGCCATCGGGAGAGGAGGGCAATATTCATCCGTCTGGAGCACATGATCCCCAAACCCCCCTGCTCCCTAGGCTTGCAGATGTCAGGCCAGCTGACCATGTGATACTTCTGCTTGCCTTGCTCCCCAGCCCAATAGAAGCGGGACTGGATTTTGGCGATCTCCTTATGAAGAGATTCGTGAAGTCTGTAGAAACTCATAAGAAATAAGAGGAGACTGGAGAGGGAGGAGTTGATAAGAATAGTCCTGGCCGCCTTGGACAGCCACCTCCCCTGCCAAGGCTCGCATCTAGTCTGGAGCTTGGTCACGGAGGGGCGAAGATCGGCGGCTAAGAGGCGCGAGTGGCTGATGGGCGTCCCCAGATAGGTAGAGGGAAACGAGCCCAAGCGGCAATTGAGTCTATTGGCAATGGCCACTGACTCCTCGGGAGAGTACCCCATTACCATAACATCGCTCTTATCAAAGTTGATCTTGAGGCCCGACATCTGCTGAAAGCAAAGGAGGAGGAATTTGAGATTGGCGATGTCCATCTCCGAGCCTTCGACCATGATGATCGTGTCGTCGGCATACTGGAGGATGGAGATATGGAGTCATGTCCAAGTAGGACACTTGTATCCTAAGCCTCCTCCACGTGGCGGTGCCAGCATGGCGGCACCGGCAGGGAAGACTCCTCCACGTGGCATCCCAAGATATGACCTCGCACTCAGCAGACCTCTGTCTCTTCGAGTAGGCGCAGAGAAATTCAGTAGCGCCGGCGGAGTAGGAGTGCAAGCGGTTTGAAAATCAAAACATATCCAATGTTTACAAACTACAAGTGGTTTCAGAATCACAACGGCCTGTTGGAGCCAGCGACCGGCCATGCCGGAGCGCTGCTTGCAAGCCAGCGAGGAGGCGCACAGAAGAGGCGGATAGCTGACAGATACAAGAGATACAAGTCTTGATACCTCAGCCCATTTTAATTACTATCTCGAGTATAAAATTGCTGGGTAGTGATACACTCGACGTAGCTGACTACATGCCATGGTCTTGCTGTTGGCGCTTAACAAGATTTCTCGATGATAACACCGCAGAAGGATCTTGTTCCCTTCTACTCCCTCCGTTCCGAATTACTTGTCTTGGATTTGTCTAGATACAGATTTATCTAAACTCATTTTAGTGCTAGATACATCCGTATCTAGACAAAACCCAGACAAGTAATTCGGAACGGAGGGAGTACATGCCAAGGAACAGCGAAGCAGGAAACTTTTGTCTTCCCTCAGTTTCTTAAACCGATGAGTCCAATGGGTGAAGTCTTCAATGATATTCTTGCTGGAGTGTGGCTCAACCGTGAACCCTTGTGCCCAATATAACAATTGTCCCTGGAGTGTGGCTAAGCTTAGTTCAAGCGAGCAAGATTGATTGACCCTGACGAGGCGCTATTGTCTTCCCCTATGCTTGCACCTTTGGCAGCACGTCCCACCCGCAACGCTATTGTCTCTAGAGGTCAGTCCCCCTGACTACTCATTAGCAATTGCTCATTAGCCATTTAGGCTGCATCAGGACGATGCAGCTCTCTTGCATGCTTGCCTCCCTGATGCCCTGAAGAACTTTGATGATTTTCGGCACAGCAACATTCTTCCGGAACCCCCTTATGAATTATAGATCTTCTGGTTCTTCATGTAATCTCTTGCAAAGTTGCAGTAACATTCGTGTTTTTTTTCATATGATATTCGATCGTAGCCTCTGCCCGGTGACCATCAATAAAAGAGGATTGAGTGAGCCATGGATCTCGCAATGGGGGCCATGGGCTCCCTCCTCCTGAAACTGGGCGAGGTTATCAAGGGCGAGTACAAGCTACAGAAGGAAGTTAAGAAAAAGGTCAGGTCCTTCTCTGCCCAGCTGATGATTGTGCGCGCTGCTCTTGGCAAGGTGGCAGAGCCGCAGAGGTGCCGCGGGATCAGCTCGACGACCAGGTTAAGTTTTGGGCGAACGATGTTAGGGAGCTGTCTTACGACATGGAGGATGTCGTCGACTCTCTCCTGGTGCGTGTTGAGAGCTGTGAGCCCAATGTCGATCAGTCCAACTTCAAGAAAGCCGTGACCAGCTTCAAGAACCTGTTTAAAAAGGGCAAGGCTAAACATCAGATTTCCAAAGCAATCATTTTTGGTGTCAACTTTTTTTCATACACATTCTATATTTTTTGTATAAATAAGGAACATTTTTTATACACACATTTAACAATTTTTAAATACATGCTTAACACTTTTTAAAACATATTTTTTATGTCAATTTTTTGCATATATATTGTACATTTTTTGTATACATTAAGAACATTTTTTTATACACGTTTAACATTTTTTAATTACATGATTAACATTTTTTTAAACATATATTTTTATGCCTACTTTTTTTGCAAAAACAATTAGCCCACAGCGAGCCAATTAGCTCCAGTCATCAGCCCACAGTGGGCCGTCAGTGGACAATCGGCCAGCTGTAGGCCGACTGGAATCCAATCAGCCTGTTGTGGGCCGACTAGGCCCCGACGGTGTATTGTTTTTGAAATTTTTTTATCCAGCGTAATATTTATGAAAATTAATTAAAAAAATGTAGTATTTAAAAAAAATTAGCCGTGAATTAAAAGGAAAATAAACAAATAGATTAACTGAGATATGGAACTTGATGTATCTATATTATTACAACCCCAACCCCACCCTCCCTGTGAAATAAAGTCAATAAATTTTAAAATTAACTTCAAAACAGAAGTATCCCACTAGTAAAAGGTTAACAACTCCTACTGTTAATCTCTTTCAACCTTAACACTCAATAGTAGAATGAAAGGATGAACAGTGTGGTTGCTGTATACTCCATCTGTAAGAACGTGTGTACTAGTAACCGGCGGTGGGTGGATCTGCATCCATTCATACTTAGGTGCACAGTAAAAATGAAGAAACTGAGGAAATATTCGCATCATCACATCACTCATAGAGCACTATTGAAATGTATTTAACTAGAAGACCCAAGTTGGGAGGCATTCATTCATTCAACAAGTGTATGCAGCAAGCAGCAGCAGCTTGTGGCTAAGTGGTAAGAGGGAGAGGGAGATGGGGAGGTAGGTGCTACCCACGGGGATGGGAAGGGAGCCATCTATTGCCGGCATGCAGGAAGCAGGGAGCTTGTGTCGTCGTCATCCTGGCCTGCCTGCCTGCTGCTTGGAATCCAAGAAGTAAATCGAGCAGATTGACAGAGCTTGGGAAAGAGCACGGGTCCGGAGGTGCAGGAAGCAGAGGAGCACCGCCACGCTCGTCCCAGATCAGGCGGCCTCCTTTGGTCGCCATGGCGTCGGGGTCGAAGCAGAGACGCGGTTCCCTCCCGAGTCGAGAAGAAGCGCACGCACCCACCTCATACTGGTCTGGGAGAGACGATCAGGCTAATTGTTAGTTAGAAAATCCATGAATATGCATGTACACGTTTCCCTGGTTTTACATCAATGAAGGATGAAGGTGTGTGCTTCAAGTGAATACTGATACAAATAAATCCTTGAGATGGAAGGATCAGGCTACTTGTTAGTTAGAAAATCCATGAATATGCATGTACGTTTCCCTGTTTTTGCATCAACAAAGGTGTGTACTTCAAGTGAACCTGCTTAATTATGCCCCTGCTCGGTTGGCAGGGAATGAGCAAAACCGACTTGTTCTCAATTAAGTATAAGTGTACGTCTCCAATGTAGGTGGAACCTGAGAGAAAATTAGGTCTCCTCGCTGATACAAGCAACGGGGGCTTGATCCTGCTTTTCCTAGGACCCTTTCTGGCCAACTAACTTTGACAAAAATCCCGATAGCAAACAAACCGTGGCTAATTATTTGGCTTTCATAAACATAAACAGGACATCCATCCATCCATGAAGGTGTGTACTAGTAACCGATGGTTGGCAGGCAACCAAGATCGATCGGTCGGTCTGCAACCATCCATACTTAGGTGCAGAAGTAAAAAATTGAGATGATTTTCACATCATCAGAGCACCCATACAGCACTATGAAATGCATTAAACTAGAAGAGTCAAGTTGGAAGGCATTCATTCATTTTGACAAGTGCATACAGCAAGCAGCAGCAGCTTGTGGCTAAATGAAGGAGATTATTAGCAAGTGAGCGGGAAGAGGGAGTCGCTACCTGCACGGAAGGGGCCTTTTGTCATCGTCAACCTTGCCTGCTTGCTGCTTGGAATCGACAGGTGCGGGTCGACAGAAGAAGGCGAGCTCGGATACGGAGGTGGAGGAAGCAAAGGAGCACCGCCACGCTCATCCCGGATCCAGAGGCCTCCTGTGCTGCATCTCGTGCCATGGCGTCAGGGTCGGAGAAGAGACGCGGTTCCTTCCTGGGTTGCCGGGCATCGTCTTGTTCTGGGAGAGACGAGAATGCCTGCCTGCGGTTGGAGAGGAGCGGAAGTTGCTGACTATGTTGGAGGAGAGGGTGCTGCACGGATCAAACAAGTGAGCAGTTAGAAAATCCATGAATATGCATGCTTTTACATCAACGAAGGTGTGTACTTAAACTGAACCAAGATTTTCCTTGGTGTTTGTTTGGTTGGAATCAGAGGGCAAGCCTAAGTTCCATTCATGAAAAACCAACGTCTCCTCTCATTACATGTTTGTATGAGAAAAAGCTCAAGTCTTTTGATAGATAAACAAATACATACATGCAACATGAAAGAATAGACTGTAAAAATGGAAGGCTCCCAGGAAGGGGGCTGGACACAAACTGTCTCTTGATTTTATCTCTGATTTTATCCCAGGAAGCATATCTTCAAAAAAATATAAGCTTGCTAGGAAGATAAGTGGTTTACTAATTACTAAGTATTTACAAACATATATGCCACCACTACTACAGTAAGGTTCAGCAAACATGTAATCCAGCAAACATATACGTATGCAAGATTTCCATGACATTTATTTGGAAGGAATCAGAGGGCAAGCCAAAGATTTACATGTTTGTATAGGAAAAAAAGGACTGAACCAGCCTGTGACACACAAGATTTTCTGTTCCCACTGTAATGCAAAATCACAGGTGCTACCAAAATAGGTGGGAGTCGATTATATCTCAGTACCATACCTCAATCGATCTGAAACAATGTGACTTCCAGATAACTCTAAAACACTGCTAGAGTTGCAGCCTCCGAAGCAAGCTTCATGCGCTGCTGATGCTCGGCAATCTTGTATTCAACCACCACACTAAACAGCTGAAATCGCGTCGCTTCCCCAAGTAGGGGAAACTTGATAACTTCATCAATTTGGTCAGTAATAGCAGCATCAAGATCACCGAGTTGGTTGGTTGCAAGGACAAGAGCGATGTCCCTTGAATTGGTCACCGATTCGAAACAATAGTGCATTGAGAGCACTCCACTGAGCTTCACTCATATGATTACTGTTAAGCTCGTAAGTTGAAAGGAAAATGAACAAATAGATTAACTGAGATAGATGGAACTTGATGTATCTATATTATTACACCCCTGCGCCCTCCCTGTGAAACAAAGTGAATACATTTTAAAATTCACTTCACCAAAACAGAAGCATTGCACTAGTAAAAGTTTAACAACTCCTACTGTTATGTTAGACCAGGGAGGTTCATCAATTTTACTCTCTTTCGAGCTTAACAATCAATTTGAGAATGAAAGGATGAACAGTATGGTTGCTGCATATTCCCTCTGTTCAGGTTTAGAGGGATCATTTGGCTTGTCTTGAGTCAAACTTGTTCAAATTTGACCAACTTTACCGAGAAAAATATTAACATCCACAGCTTCATATAAATACTGTGGATGTTGATATTTCTCTTGATAAACGTAGTCAGACATATAAATGTTTGTCTGAAGAGAAAGCAAATGAGCCTCGTAAACCCAGACATAGGGAGTACATTATATTCACTATGAAAGCATGTCTATACATTACAATAAATAAAATTGCCATATAGCTTAAGTTGATTGACCAGGATTTCTTCGATGAAATTCACATTTTATTTAAATTTAGAATCAAGTTACACCCAGTCAGGTTTTGAAAATACTCAATGGTTACACCAAAAATGAACGTTGACAGCAAACAACTCCCTATTGATAGTGCAAGAGATCAAGAGATGGTAGCCTCTGCCCGGTGACCATCAATAAAACTGGATTGAGTGAGCCATGGATCTCGCAATGGGGGCCATAGGCTCCCTCCTCCTGAAACTGGGCGAGGTTATCAAGGGCGAGTACAAGCTACAGAAGGGCCTTTTCGAAAACAAGCTACAGAAGGGAGTAAAGAAAAAGGTCAGGTCCTTCTCTGCCCAGCTGACAATTGTGCGCGCTGCTCTTGGCAAGGTGGCAGAGGTGCTGCGGGATGAGCTCGACGATCAGATCAAGTTTTGGGCTAATGATGTTAGGGAACTGTCTTACGACATGGAGGATGTCGTTGACTCTCTCCTGGTTCATGTTGAGAGCTGTGAGCCCAATGTCGACCAGTCCAACTTCAAGAAGCCCGTGACCAGCTTCAAGAACCTGTTTAAAAAGGGCAAGGCTAAACATCAGATTTCCAAAGCAATCAATGAAATCCATGAACAATTGCAAGATGTCGCCCCACGACATAAAATGGTTAGTGAAATGGTTAGTTTTGCTAATCTACCTCCAGCCACAAGGACTACTGTGGACCCTCATTGGGAGGTTCTCTATGGAGATAAGAAGAATATCATTGGCATAGAAAAAGCAAGGGACGATATTATCAAGAAGATCAGTGAGGGGGGGCCCTGTGTCCAATGAGTAACTCAGGATACTTTCTATTGTTGGATTTGGAGGATTGGGCAAAACTACACTTGCAAGAGAAGTATATGATACCCTTCCAAACAATTTTGATTGCAAAGCTTTTGTGTGCGTGTCTCGGAATCCTGACATCAAGAAAGTATTAAGTAATCTTCTCTTTATACTTGACAACAGAAGACATACTAGTCTAAATGCAGCAAATTTGGATGTAGAGCAGCTCATCATTGTGATCCGAGATTTGCTTTGCCATAAAAGGTACGCCATGTCATTTATATTGCTGCAGATAAAAGTACATCTAAGCAGCATCCATAGCGTCAATCCTGACGAATTGGTAAGTAAAAAAGACAACAAATATAATATATAACTAATTTACAGAAAAGAACTGATATTGATTTTTTAAACTTGTTTTAGTTCATTAGATAAGGAAAACATCACCACTCTAAAAATCATGTCACCTTATTTTTCATGCATTCCTCATTGTACATGCCTACGTTCCCACGCCTACTTGTATTTTTCACTATACCTACCTTCTTCTTGCTAGCGGTGGGTCTCCTTGTCATGTTCAAGTGTACGACATCTAGTCTCTTTACTTCAGAACTAAATTATGTATATGTCTTTTCTTTCCCTAAACCGTCCAGCATATGGTCTCTTACATTTCATTCCTTCTCACAATTTTCTTTTCTTGGTATAAAATATGAAATGTTCTTTCTATGGAAAATCTACACCCTAATTTGTGACTGTATTTGATAGACTATCTTCTCCATTCATTAACCTACTTTTTTTTTCTGTTTTAGTCTGTACTCACTTTACAACTAACTAACAGATCAAATATCCACCATTATTGTTAGATTAAAAATTGACCATACGTTAACTTTGCAAAATCCCAACTCTAGAAACAATGTTACTTTAATAGTATATACTAGATATTTCACAACCTTATACTATGTGTAAGTGGTGATTTCTGAATGGACAACCTTTTTAAGTCTATATTATACTAGTATCATCAAAATATGCCTTTCAACTTTATTATATTTCTCGACATATTTATTGTAAGGACATAAATCCTAGCAGTTTCAAAGGCACCTTTTGTATTCATACAAAGAGTTACACGCAATTAGACGCTGACTAGGATTTTTTTCATCTACTAACCAATCACAAACTTGCCCCCCTGATTTTCAGGGGGGTGGACCGCCTCCCCATCTATTGACCAATCAAATTAAATCTCTTTGTAAAACCTTGTAACTCGTTTGTACGTGTAGCATTACTCTTAAGCTCCTCTTGTAGTGGGATTGCGCCCACCATGGCGCAAAAAAAAAAATACACTAGTCTACGGCCGGCTGCGGCGGATCCCTTTTGTTTTCCCCATGTCCGGCAGCCACGGAGATCTTGGCCTCGGCTATGGAGGAGTCAGATTCAGGCTAGGGGAGTTGGTCGTTGATGGTGTGACGCGGTGAAGTAGAGTCCTTGGAAGAGTCTGACATGGAGGAGCCGGACTAGGCCATGGAGGAGTCCGCCATCGAGGAAGTTAGAATCGGCGAGCGCCTGCGCGTGGCGTTCCCTTTTTCTTCTCTTTATAAGTTGGTCCCACACCACCTACAATTCTTGGTGGGACTAAAGATTGCACCTCCACCTGTTGCAATACATATGGAAGACTCAGCCATGAAAGACCCAGACTCAGCGAAGGAGTCTACTATCAAGGAAGTCTAAATAGTCAATGGAAGAGTCGGACTCGGTCAAGGAGAACTCGGACTCACCCATGGCAGAGTCTTCCATCAAGGCCCAGCCCTGGACCATGCCCGAGCCTGGCCGGCCATCGAGGAGTCGGAATCAGCCATGGAGAACTCAGACTCGGTCATGTAGGAGTCTGCCATTGAGGCCCAGCCCTGGCCCGTGCCCGAGCACGGTTGGCTGGCCAGGCCCGACGAGGTGAGGCAAGCACGCCCATGTGATGTTCTCTTTCTATCCTCATGCCCATCATTAAGTGGAGTGGGAGACTCCACTATATAAGTTGGTCTCACATCATCTCCACTTCTGGGTGAGATTAAAGATTGCACCTCTACATCTTGCCTTACATGGAGGAGTCGGACTCGGACATGAAGGACCCAAACTCGGCCATGAAGGAGTCTTCCAGCAAGAAATCCTTCATTGTTCGCTGCACACAACTACGATCCTCTCAGGTATAGGACCCCATAGATAATGAGTCCCACCTTGCATCCACCTTGCAAAGATGCGCAGATGTGAGACAGGAGTAAACGGCCTGGGAATCACCGTTTACTGTAAAAATGTATGACATTGACGAGTTCGGATGGTGAAAATCGCTCTGATGCTCAGGAAGGCGGTTACTTTGGCATCTTTTGTAGGAGCAGTTGATATCTTTGTGATGAGAGTAAATTTATCGCCCTGGTGCACTAGGTCAAATTGTTTTACTGGAGAGGTATAATTATCAGATCGACATGGTTTTCTTATTCTAATCGAAGTGCATGCATGCATTAAATGTTGTTGCGTGCACACCGTTCCATGGGGCTGTGGTGCCTCGATTTGCATTTGTGTACTGGTGATAGTACAATTGGAAGTGCCCCCTTTCTCAAACACCAAGCCATCAAATTTCAAACATTAAAATCCAAGAATGGAACACACCCACTGCTCAAGTGCTAAGGATAGTAACTCTTTGGATTATTGACGTAGTTGACATTTTTTTCATGTTTTCGATAAAAAAACATGTTTTGTTTTGCTAATCTCTAGCTCTCTCATTGCCATGTGCATAGGTACTTTATAATTATCGATGATTTATGGGATACAGAAGCATGGAAAACAATCAGATATGCTCTTAAGGACAATGAGTGTGGCAGTATAATAATCGCTACAACCCGCCATGTCGAGGTCTCTAAGGAATGTTGCTCTTATAAAGATGATATGATTCATAAGATGGAACCTCTCTCTGATGATGACTCCCAAAAACTTTTATATAGAAGAATATTTCCAAGCGAGATGTGTCCTTCTAGATTGGAGCATGTATCTAGAAAGATCTTGAAGAAATGTGCTGGGGTGCCATTAGCCATCATTAGTCTGGCTAGTTATTTAGCTAATAATCAGAGGATTAACCAAATTGACGAGTGGTATGCTTTGCTCAAATCTATTGGCCATGGACTTAAAAAATGTGATGACCATGTGAAGGAAATGAAGAGGATACTATTATTGAGCTTTTATGATCTCCCTTCTTATTTGAAGACTTGCTTTTTATATGTAAGTATCTTTCCAGAAGATCATCAAATTAGCAGAGATCGATTGGTAAGGAGATGGATTTCTGAAGGTTTTATCCAAGTAGAAGATGAAACTAGCCTACTAGAGCTTGGAGATAGTTACTTCAGTGAGCTAATAAACAGGAACATGATCATGCCGATAACCATACATTTGAATGGTAGGGTTGAAGCTTGCTGTGTCCATGATATAATGCTTGATCTTATGTGCGAATTATCAAGCGAAGAAAATTTTGTTACTATATTGGATGTTATCAAGGGAGACACACCTTTGGAAAAGAAATTCCGCAGATTGTCCATCCAGAAGAGCATGACAGATCTCACCACCGCTCAGATGGCTACCACAAGCATGCGACAAGTGAGGTCTTTCACAGCTTTTAGAACCGCTATTAGTATGATCCCTCCTCTTTCCATATTTCAAGTTTTACGTGTATTGGATCTGGAAGGTTGTGATCTTCGAAAAAATCCTGGTGTTGACCTTAGGCATGTTGAGAACATGTTACATTTGAGATATCTGGGGTTAAGGTGCACAAAGGTTGGCAAGCTCCCTATGGAAATAGGAAAGCTACAGTTTTTGCAGACACTAGACTTGCAATTGACCAATTCAAAAGAATTACCGTCCAGTGTTGTTCAGCTGAGGCAGTTGGTGTGCCTAATCCTTGATTCAGATATGTCACTACCAAAAGGGTTCTGCAACCTGACATGCCTTGAACAGCTGATGGGGCAAAATACGGGCTTTCTTTCTGAAGAAACCGCAAAAGAGCTGGGCCATCTGTGCAGGTTAAGAGAGCTCGCCTTTAGATTGGATTCAGATAATAGTGAGGGAGCTGTTGAAGCTAGTAAAGCTTTGGTTGGATCCCTAGCCAAGCTACACAAACTCGAGAGCCTGGAGATCTCCGTTACTGGTCGTTGGTTTGAGAACTTTATGACGGCCTGGGTGCCGTCACAAAACCTACAAAGACTTAGATTGTACGGATGTTTCTGGAGCTTGCCTACATGGATTTGTTCTTCGTCTCTGCCTCTACTCTCCTACCTTGATCTAACTGCCAATGAAGTGCGATCCGGAGATATCCAGATACTTGGGATGCTGTTGGCTCTCCGTTATGTCTCCCTTAACACAGGCTATGCCCCAGTAGTGGTGGAGAAGCTAGTGCTTAGCGCCGGTGCTTTCCCGGAGGCGAGAGTATGCCTTTTCCACAGAATTGTACTGGTGAACCCAACGTTCCAACAAGGAGCCATGCCCATGGTTCAGCGCCTTCGCTTTGGTGTCCAAGTGAAGGACATTATTAGTCGTGATTTTGATTTGAGCATAGGGAATCTTCCTTCGCTACGGCAAGTCAGAATTGACCTTCTCGGTGATAAACTCAAACCTGAGCATTTTTCTCAAGCCGTGGAGGCACTGAGGCGTGTGGCGGAGGGCCATCCCAAAAGTCCCACCCTTCGTGCCGATAAATACCGACATGATGGAGAGGTACTCCTGTTTCTGCATTTAATCCAGTCCCCTGTTTCTTTTGCCTTGTCTAACAATGACTTCTTTCAATTTCAGACCAAGTCGAGCCAAGCGATGAACAAAATCCTATGTCCAGGTACCATTCTGTCTAGTTGTTTTCTCTTTAGCCCTCCACTGTCTGTTTACTTCACCACACCGTCAAGAAGACACAATATGAACTGCATGTGATTCTGTGTCTGCCTTTGATTTCAGCTAGCAGGAGGTGGTTCCATCGGCAACGACTCTATCGCACATACCGCCATCTTCCAAGCACTTCTGCATGTTCAGTTTATGTTCCTTCTATGTCATCCAGAAGAAGTTCTGTGTGCTTCTGCCTGTACTGTTCATTTGGTGAACCATCTGGTTTGTTCAGTGTGTAACAAGGCTATAGTTTGGCGGCGTGCCAGGTTTTTTGTCCCTTAGGTTATGTTCCTGAAGAATGTAACTAGAGGGTTTTCCTGGTGTGCGTCGAACTCAACGGACCTATTTCCATTCCCTATTCTTGTGTTGAATACTTGTCTACATTCTTGTAAAATTAAAAAGGGAAGACTTGGCGCAGCGGTAAAGTTGTTGCCTGGTCACGGGTTCGAGTCTATGTGCACCGGGCTGCCCTTATTTTTTTGTTCTTGTAAAATCAAATTCTGTATCCTCTATTCCGTTCTTGCTTTCCTCGGTTCAGGAACCATTCAATTTCTAAGCTCCTCAGTTTTACTGCTTGAAAGCTAACTAGCTCATGATGAACTATTTAATTTCACTTTCATGCCAAATAAGTAGCTTAATACTATTTACTACTGTACTTCACTTGATTTGCATTTCTTATCTGAAAACTCTATTTGCACTCTTCTCCCCCCCCCCCTCCCCTCCCATGTCGCTCCCGTGGGCGACCCGGGAGGAACCCTAGCCGCCACCGCAGCAGTCCCCCTCTCTTCCTCCTCCTCCTCCCGCCGCCGCCGGAGGGCGTTGCCGAGAAAATCCCGCGCGGCACCGGCGGCGGCGGGAACGGATCTCCTCCTCTCGCTCGGATGGCGCGGCGCGGGGCGCTCCACTGGCGGCAGGGGCTTGCGTGCGGCCTGGGGCGCGCTGACGGCGGTGGTGCTTGGAGGCCGCGCGAGCGGAGCGGTGGCGTGGGCGGCGGTGGTCCAGGTCAGCCGCTTCGATCTGGGGGTGCTCCATGCCCAGATCTGGCTCCCCTTGAGCAGCGGCTCACTCGTTCTGCTGGTGCTCCCGGTGGCCGTGTCCGGAGGATGATGGCGGGGCGGAGATGCTGGGTGGTGCGGCGTGGTGGCATGGACAGCGAGGTGGCAAAGGTGAGCTGCTCTGCTTGGTCTGTGAAGCTTCACTGCGTCCAGATCCGGCCTTTCCTGTCGTAGCAGCTGGCTCGGGCGGCGGTCTTCCGTGGCCACGGCCGGGGGGCGGTAGTGGATGCTGCCGGCGGGGCATGATGTGGCGGTGGTGGAGGTGTGTGGCCGGTTGTGGGAGGTTTGGTGCTGATGGCAGCTAAGGTTGCTCTAACTCCTTTTTGTACGGATGCTCGAGGTGAGCGGCCGTGTCTTCGGAGCTTCTTGCTGGACCTGGCAGGGATGGTCGCCGTGACTAGCATGGGGATGGGGTGGTCTTGTGTTGTTGGAATCAAGCGCTGACATCTACGGAGACAACCAGGTTGGGGATCCTTCAGGCGAAAGCCTTGTGCCGACCTTGTCGGCAACGATGACGGCGACGCCTTTGGGCGCCGTTTCCCTTCTTGAAGGGTCATTGGGGAGCTGTTGCCACATGCTCATTCGTGTGCGCCTGGCGAAAGCCTTAGATCCTTTATTGGTTCGGACAACGATGACATCTCGATGAATTTAATTTAATTTTTCCAAGTTTAGTAGACAACCTCATAAGAAAGATTTGCCTAGTAAGGATGAAATTTTTGGTCTTGATTCTATTGTTGTGCCTCCTACTGATACTTTCGAACAATATTTGCTAGACCATGAAAATGATTTGCATATGTGTGAAAGAAATGAAATAGATAGAATCTTTTTTGAACAAAAACCTCTGCTTAAACACAATTTGCCTATTCAAACTCCAGGAGGTCCTCCTCCACCTATAGGTGATCCTGTGTTTGAATTAAAACAATTTTCAGACACTTTGAAATATGCTTATCTTGATGAGAAAAAGATATATCCTGTTATTATTAGTGCTAACATTTCGGAATATGAAGAAGAAAGATTATTGAAAGTTGTAAGGAAGCACAAAGCTGCTATTGGATATACTCTTGATGATCTTAGGGGCATTAGTCCCACTCTATATTAGCACAAGATTAATGTGGAACCTGATGCTAAACCCGTTGTTGATCACCAACGTCAGTTAAATCCGAATATGAAAGAAGTGGTAAGACCAGAAATATTGAATCTTCTGGAAGAAGGTATAATCTATCCTATAGCTGATAGTAGATGAGTAAGTCCTGTTCATTGTGTCCCTAAGAAGGGAGGTATTACTGTTGTTCCTAATGATAAGAATGAGCTCATTCCACAAAGAATAGTCACAGGCTATAGGATGGTAATTGATTATAGAAAATTAAACAAAGCAACTAGAAAAGATCATTAGCCTCTATCTTTTATTGATCAAATGTTAGAAAGATTATCTAAGCACATACATTTTTTGCTTTCTTAATGGATATTCTGGTTTTTCACAAATACATGTTTCACAACCTGATCAAGAAAATACCACTTTTACTTGTCCTTTTGGAACTTATGCTTATAGACGTATGCCTTTCGGTTCATGTAATGCACCTGGTACCTTTCAAAGATGTATGACTGCTATATTCTCTGATGTTTGTGAAAAGATTGTTGAGGTTTTCATGGATGTCTTTTCTGTTTATGGGAAGTCTTTTGATGATTGTTTACGCAATCTTGATCAAGTTTTGCAGAGACGCGAACAAACAAATCTTGTCTTGAATTGGGAGAGTGTCACTTTATGGTTAACGAAAGGTATTGTCTTGGGCCATAAAATTTCTAAAAGAGGCATTGAGGTGGACAAAGCCAAGGTTGATGCAATTGAGAAGATGTCATATCCTAAAGATTCAAATGTATTCGTAGTTTTCTAGGGAAGCTTTCAGCATGATGGGGGTCAGGGGATTTGCTTTTGGGGAGGGCTACCAAACACACCCTTAGCCGCACTGCATCCCTCTCCACCCCTACATCCACGTCTAACTTGTATCCACAGGTGTCTCAAACATGTTTAGTCGTTGACTATATGCAAACACGTTTAGTGTAATTTTAATGGTGGGAGTGGCAGCTTTTGTTTGGTCGTCATGACTACGTATAAATGATATGGTTTTTTATCACAAAAACTCATACCCACTAGATGTTATCTACCAGTGTAAGCACAGATTCCATTCGTGTTCTATTCTTCAACGACAGGAACACCAACAACTCTTTGAGGAGGTGGGTACTTGGTTGGAACCGACGACGAAGGATGTTTTTAACCAACATGAATGGCGGCATAGTCTGCAAATGTGAACTTGTTTTGATTGTGATTCTGTTGGCTCTGTGAATCTTAATAGGCCGGATGTGAATTGTTTTGATTGTGTCCCCTTGATGCAATGATATGAGTCAATAAAAGCACCCTCTATAAAAACGTTTTTTGTTGCTGATATTGTAAAATGTGTATCCACTCTATTTTGCTAGTTCAACAATGATCCTCTTGATAAAACAGCTAGAGAATAAAATTCTGGTTGGACTATTTACATGTGATTTATAAGTTATCGTAACAATGACACGGTGTGGCCAAGTGCGGTATCACTACAAGTACTAAGCTACCTCAAATGGATGGGAGCCATGTGGTCCATTGGGCATGGGGTCACTACTTGGGGCATGGCTGTAAAGTTGGTGGTCCGGTCGTGGTGGGATGTTGGGCCACTTATAGGTATGCATGGCGTGAGTGTGGTTCTTTGCATCTCATGTCGGCAGTGGTATAATGTGCACTGACGGAACGTGGTGAAGTTGTCTGGTCGACGCATGTGTGAAAAGGGGCGGCCCTGGTCTATGTAAATTTTTGTTGCTGCTGTGAGTGTTGCGGAGGGCTGTTGTGCAGTTTCTACATTGAAGGGGTGGATCCGTTGCACTGCCGACCTTCTGCTTATCTGCACAATACCATCAACACCTATAAAACGACACCAACAAACAAAATGATCTAAAACGACACCAACAAACAAAATTATAAGATGTTTTAGGTCACTACTTTAGTGATCTAAAACGCCTTATAGTATTTGTTTACCGAGGGAGTAGATTTGACTGCCATGATATCTATGAAATCGTGCGCTCTAATTAACTGCCATAGTAAGCGGATCATCATAATAATCGTATGCATATCTTTACTTTAGCTCCACTCTCACACATAGTATCTTACTTTAGCTCCACTCTCACAAATCCGTCGACACGGTCGGTCATGTTCCCACCTGCAAGCACAGCGTCGGGTCTCTTCAGAAGTCATCGTGCACACGGAGAAGAAAACTCTGGATACACTTCACAAGTGGATGGTGGACAACACGGAACAGCCGTCTATGCCTATGCCTTAGCACTCGCATCTATGCACTCGCACTCGCACCTACTTCTCCTTTGCTCATCCGGCCGGTCAGTGTGTCAGCCTCCTTCAAAATTGAAATGGCCACTGCCATGGAGCATAACAGTTGTGTACACAATGTGCAGAGTAAAATAATAAATAATGCGCTGCTGCTCCCCAACGCTGTTGCTGGCAGGTAGGATCTGTGAGAGTGGAGCTAAAGTAAGATATGTGTGGGAGTGGAGCTAAATACACGACCCTCACTATCATCTTAAATATTCGAGAGTAATCATATGCATTGGTGAGAGTGGAGCTAAAGTAGGATATGTGTTACTGTCTTGGCTACGTATCACTCTGTCGACGGATTTTTCGTCTGGTCCTAACAGTGATTGGTTACCACTCGTCGTCTTCTGCAAAAACACTTACCTCCAAAAAAGTCTAAGGACATGCACTATAATTTTAATATCCTAATGGAGCATATATGTTGAGAAGTTTTACCGACTCTTCGTACCACATATCTATTTTTTAGCGACTAATAAGTTTTACCTTTCCAAGATTAGTCCCAAACTAAATCCAATGGCAATCCATGCAAAAATAAAAGTGCCCATGCAAGCACGAATGCGAACTAAACTCAATACACAAATCTAAGAAAGACACCTACTAACTTTTGAGTTGCCTCTCAGGAAGCGCTTTCTTTATAGTCATATCCCCTCTCCGTTCCTAAATATTTGTCTTTTTAAAGATCTCAAATGGACTACCACATACGGATGTATATAGATATATTTTAGAGTGTAGATTCACTCATTTTGCTTCGTATGTAGTAACTTGTTAAAATCTCTAGAAAGACAAATATTTAGGAATGGAGGGAGTAGTCAGGATCCATGCTCTATTCATCTACCTGGATCCCAAGGGATATCGACCCACGGTGTAATTATTTTATCTCTGACTGCAGTTTGGCGCACCTCGGAGCAAAGTTTAGTCGGAGCCGTACCCGCTTACGGTGCATCGGTATCTCGAAAGTAAATCAGTCCTCACTCTCAAACAAGAATTGATGCACCGAGCATGGTGAACATGTCTACTTATATATCTGTATCGAGTGGGTTAGAGATCAATATATGAACCTAGATTACGTTTGGCTACCGATGTAGGCAAACAATTCATAATATTAGTCTTTCGGAGTGGGCAATTCACCAATCTTTAATAATGTCCCAGGTGTAAGGAAATCGTTCAAGGAAGTAAAACAAAACATTAAAGGAGGTAAATCAAAGCGTCCGCCTCCTCTAGTTCGTGACCATTGCTAGCATAATACACATCAAATAAGATGCCTATCGACTTATGATAAGTGTCATCCTCAATTTGAGAGGAATATTCCTGCACTTCAAGTTCACTAGCATCAAATTCATCCGAACTAGAGTCATCATAACACTTGTCCCTGCATATTAGTATAGCAAGATGCATAGCATGGAATTGATGGAGACATACTCCCTCCTTTCATATATATAGGGACTAATACATTTTTCGAGGTTGCTATTGACTATTGATAAGATTAATAATTATGAGATGTATAATGTGAAAATTATATCACTAGAAGCTCCTTCCACGTAGGAAATTTGATGGTGTGCTTTGTGTAACTTGCATGTCATATATCATTGCTCTAACATGTGGTCAAAGTTTGTCTCCAAAAATGCATTAGGCCCTATATACATGGAAGGAGGGAGTACAACGCTTCTCTTCTAATTCATCATCACCAATGCCGCTCCCTCCAATTTTTGTATACAAGGGCACAAACCCATATTACAGGTATCAAGGTAAAAGTTAATGCCTGGTTAAGTTAATGTTGCAAGCCAGCTTGTCTCCTTGTTTGTCATGTTAATTAATGTGTATTTTTTATCTCCGATGCACATGAAACCAATGCTCTCACTCCTATTTGGTTGATTAATGATGTGCATGCAAGCCAATGTGCTCACTCTTGCATGCATGAGGGGGATAATTAATGATCTCCTATATTAGTACGAGGCAATTTCTGCTTGATTAATTTTAGAGGCCTTGTAGAGCTGCAAATTGTAATTTTGATAGTGTTCCTTGTATATAAAAATGGAGGGGTACTTAAAATAATATCTAGACAATTATTATCAAGGTCAAAGTCGTCTTATTAATAATCATTAAGGATGGGAGCTTCATAAGATTGGTCACTAGAGTAATAGCCATCATCAAAGCATCAGAAGTTAACTGTTCAAAATATTGTTCATGATTTTAGTCTCCGAAATGCTAGATTTAGGGATTACTCACACGGTAACGCATCACTCTAGATTTGCGTAATAGCACCTGTTTGTTCAAAGAACGTAACTCAAGTAAATTAGGTTTTTTATTTGTGCGCATTTTTTTAGTTTTTTCTTGTAAATGCTCCAACAGAAGATCATAATTTTTGTGTCCTGATAAAATAGAGCAAAAGGACAACACCTAGACATAACTATTAAATACCAGTACTAAAATGCAAAAGCGATGATGACAACATGTACTCCCTCAGTCTAGGTGTATAAATCACCTTACGAAAACCAAATAATCCCAAAACATTTAGACGGGGTGCATTAACTCTCACCTTGTTTCTTGTTTTTTTTTTTTGACATAAATAAAGCGATCAACCAATAAGAGATGTGGGCTGTGGAGTGTGTATACTTTCAATGATTTGAGACTACCAAACACGACATGGAGTGGTCAGTTCATTGCATGCAATGCTATTAATTAGCAAATAAACATTAAGTTCTCTCGCTTTTCCCTCCGACTTGATCGCGGCGCACAGCCATAGGCTGGCCATAGTGGGAGTAACATAAACCGGTAACATGCACTTGAGACTAGCAAACATGCTTATGTGGCACACAATTAAAGAAGAGAGAGGGTTAGAATAACATATATAGATACCGTATCAATGTTAAATGCTATGTTATTTTATGTCATGCATGGAAATAAATATGATCATGTATGATACTAATTTATGATAATATGCACTATGGAGGTAGTATCATACACTGGTATCATATGTGTGATACTAGTATATGATACTCCCTACTATGAGTAGCCTAAAATGATTTATGCACCTAGACGGAGGGACTATGCAAAATGCATGCACCGTGCGTGAAGGATGTCGGCGTGGGTGTATGAGACCAAGCACCATATCTCTATGCGTACGTGCTACCATTTGCCCACGCGCTGGCTATATAACCCCCCACCGGACCAGCGTCTCGTCGACACCAACAAGGGAGACGAGCATCAGCATCGACCATCAGCTGTCTAGTCTAGGTGAACGTGCATTGCATTTACATATCGATCACAGGATGGCCGCGGCCGTCACTCGCAGAGTCAACGCCCTCCGAGTCGAGGTCCCGGATGGCAACGCTGACGCCGCAAACGCGCCGGCGGCCAAGCGGATTCTCGACGCCAAGGACGACGTGTGGGTGTCTGCGGACGAGGGAACCAATGCCGGCAACGGCAACCAGCCGCTGCTGTTCCGTACCATGAAGGTCAAGGGAAGCATCCTGCATTCTTACAGGTCGTTGCACTTGAACTTGTTGTATGGACGTGGTGATGTCTTTATTGGGCGATAGCTTTCTTCCAGACTTCTCATTACCTATGATTGTTTCTTTTAAACAACAGGTTCTTGATTCTCATGCGCTTAGTCGCCGTCGTCGCCTTCTTCGCGTGGCGCCTGGAGCACAGGAACCACGACGGCATGTGGCTCTGGACCACGTCCATGGTAGCGGACGCCTGGTTCGGCTTCTCATGGCTCCTCAACCAGCTCACCAAGCTCAACCCTATCAAGCGCATCCCGGACCTCGCCGCCCTCGCGGACCAGCACGGCGATGCCATCCTCCCGGGGATCGACGTTTTCGTCACCACTGTCGACCCCGTGGACGAACCCGTCCTCTACACTGTCAACACCGTCCTCTCCATCCTCGCCGCCGACTACCCCATCGACAAGTACGCCTGCTACCTCTCAGATGACGGTGGTACGCTGGTGCACTACGAGGCGATGACCCAAGTGGCCAGTTTCGCTGCGTTGTGGGCCCCATTCTGCCGGAAGCATTGCGTCGAGCCAAGGTCCCCAGAGAACTACTTTCGGATGAAAGCACAGCCGTACGCCGGGAGTATGGCGGGAGACTTCACGAGGGATCGTAGGCGTGTGCGCAAAGAATACGATGAGTTCATGGTGAGAATAGATTCCCTTTCTACAATCATCCGCCAACGATCCGATGCATACAACAATGGAGATGCTGTACATGCCACTCGGATGGCCGATGGGGCACCTTGGCCGGGTACATGGATTGAGCAAGCTGAGAACCATCGAAGAGCACAACATGCTGGGATTGTTCAGGTAAATAAATAAAATTCTATTTGTTCATTCAGGTAAAAGTTTTTCTATCTGTTCATTCAGATATAATTAAGTTTTTCTATCGATTATTCAACTCCTCTAAATCTAGCTAGATGGTAGTCTTAAAGCTCAGTCTGATGTGACTAGTCATTGGATAGTGATTTCGTGGGTTAAAACACAAAACGGAAAGAGAAAAAAGGAAATAAGAAATTTTCCTCCATTGCAAAAGGCATGGTGTTTTAGACATGGATACATTTTCTAAGGTGTAACTTTGACATCTATTTTATATATTATGCTGCTAAGAAATAAAAAAAATGGAAATATTTTTTGTGGTATATGTAACGATGTTGATACTTTTCTTTAAAAAAATACTACATGCATGTTTATACAGTCAGGCGGTGATATGTGAGGATATCAACCAAACTAACCCGCAACCCACATGCTCGCTTTATGAATTGGCGTATGTTTGCTAGTTTAGCTCTGCTTTCTTTTTAATTTTGTGCATGGCTATACAAAGTAATCTTATCGGCGCCTATATATATTTCTCGCAGAGAAAATATGTTTTGTGTTCAGGTTCTTTCTTGCATATACAATTGTATCCATCTCCTAAAAAGACGAAATAATTAACAAATCAATAACAATCAGACTCTCAAGCCTTCGATTCCAGTAATCAACACTCATTTATCTATTCCTTCATCGACGCTCATGTTAGTGCCTAGCCACTCCTTGCCATTTTTACATATCGTCCCTAAGAAATTTTATATGTTGCCAATAGTAATAAATTGTCTACGGAGCATGAGATTGTAACATGATTTTTTAGCTAGCCATAATTTTGTAGGACTCTCATTCTATCCGCTCTTTTAGATTTTATGTGGTGAGAACTTATACCTTTAAATAGGGGGTAACATGTACTTGTTATTTATAGTTCACATAATAATTATTATATGCACATAAAAGTATTTTTCGTGTGTGATATCTGTAGGTGCAACTGTGATAATCTATCTATTGTGATTTATCCATATATAGTTCGAAGATTTACTGATTATAATATGTTTTGGTACAATTATGTAGATATAATGATTGTGGCCTATCCTCTATTCTTTTTAGGTAATTAAGCCATGCAAGACACTCATATATTTGTTTTGTTTTTGCATCAATTTTAGTCTTCTACCACTTATCTATACATTATTGTAACAAGGTCCCCGCAACAACGCGGGGCACCATGTAGTTAATAAAGAGATAATCCACCAAATTGGCAACCGGATATTTTGCATTTTTATGAGAATTTCTAGCATATCTCTCTCAATTTTCTTTTCAATGTATTTTGCCTCTTGTGTATAATATGTATAGTTATGAATAACCATTTATGAACCAGTTAAAAAATTTAAATAATTCTGACTGTTTTTTGCATTGAAGATAATTTGGTGCGTGAGGTGCACTTCAAATTTCAGATCATTTGGACATATAAGTAGCTCTTAGCAAAGACAAATTGGGTCAAAACAATACATAAAATTTGGAGCGCAACTTACGTATCTAATTATATTTAATGCAAAAAATGGAATTTTTTGAATTTTTCTATTTATTGTTTCTGAATTTTCTGTTCATCGCGGGTGCAACTGAGCCTAGGCACCGAATCACCTCGTCCGAATTAGCACGTCTCTTTATTTTTGGTCGTACTGTGTCTTTATTTAGCATATAAAATATAGATATTGATTTGACTGTGAGTTCAATTTGCTCAAATTTATTTTATTAACAAAGTTGTCGAAACTACTCTTCTGTTTTGACAGGTCATACTAGACCATCCAGGTTGTAAACCGCAGCTTGGATCATCGGCGAGCACCGACAATCCCTTTGACTTCAGCAACGTTGATATGAGACTGCCGATGCTTGTCTACATATCCCGGGAGAAGGGGCCTGGTTATGACAACCAAAAGAAGGCAGGCGCCATGAACGCGATGCTCCGTGTCTCGGCGTTGCTCTCCAACGCGCCCTTCATCATTAATTTCGACTGCGACCACTACATCAACAACTCGCAAGCTCTGCGTGCCCCTCTGTGCTTCATGCTCGACCCTCGTGACGGTCAGAACACGGCCTTCGTCCAATTCCCGCAACGGTTCGACGACGTCGACCCGACAGATCGCTACGCCAACCACAACCGTGTCTTCTTCGACGGCACCATGCTCGCGCTCAACGGTCTCCAAGGGCCTTCCTACCTTGGCACTGGCACGATGTTCCGCCGTGTCACACTGTACGGCATGGAGCCGCCACGTTATCGGACGGAGAACATTAAGCTTGTAGGTAATGCAGATGAGTTCGGTAAGTCGACGTCGTTCACGAAATCGATGCTGGATGGCGCAATCCAAGAGCGATCTATCACCCCGGTGTTGGTCGATGAGGGGCTGAGCAATGACCTGGCCGCCCTGATCATGTGCTCTTACGAGGACGGGAGTTCATGGGGGAGAGACATCGGATGGGTGTACAACATTGCGACGGAGGACGTGGTGACTGGATTCCGCATTCACCGCCAAGGGTGGCGTTCCGTGTATTGCTCCATGGAGCCGGCCGCGTTCCGTGGGACGGCTCCGATCAACCTCACTGAGCGCCTCTACCAGGTTCTCCGGTGGTCCGGCGGCTCCCTCGAGGTGTTCTTCTCCCACAACAATGCCCTCATGGCTGGCCGCCGGCTCCACCCTCTGCAACGCATCGCGTACTTCAACATGTCGACGTACCCGATCGTCACCGTGTTCATCCTGGCCTACAACTTCTTCCCGGTCATGTGGCTCTTCTCCGAGCAGTTGTACATCCAGAGGCCGTTTGGAACGTACATCGCGTACCTCATCGCCGTCATAGCGATGATGCATGTGATTGGCATGTTCGAGGTTAAATGGGAGGGGATCACCCTGCTCGACTGGTGCCGCAACGAGCAGTTCTACTTGATCGCGGCGACCGGCGTGTACCCGACAGCCGTGCTGTACATGGCGTTGAAGCTCGTCACGGGTAAGGGGGTGCACTTCAGGCTCACATCCAAGCAGACGGAGGCCTGCTCCCGTGACAAGTTCGCCGACCTGTACACCGTGCGATGGGTGCCGCTGCTTATCCCGACCGCCGCAGTGCTCGTCGTGAACGTCGCGGCCGTCGGGGCGGCGATCGGCAAGGCGGCGACATGGGGTTTTTCTACGGACCAGGCGCGGCACGTGCTGCTCGGGATGGTGTTCAACGTGGGGAGCCTCGTGCTCCTCTACCCGTTTGCACTCGGCATCATGGGGCAACGGGGGAAGAGACCCGTCATCCTATTCGTCCTGCTGCTCATGGCCATTGCCGCCGTCGGGCTCTTGTATGTCACGCTCTACGCCCCGTACCCACAAGAAACTGCCGTTTCTCTCTTGGTAAAGCATCTCTGACCGGGCCATCTGGGTACGGGTAGACACGTACGTAGGGCTCACATGACAACGGTGCATAAAGTTGTGTACAAGAAATACGGTCAGTGTATCGTATGCACAACCTCTTGTATACAAAAATAAAGGCGAGAGATCCATAAAGAATATTGTTGTCTACCGTTAAAAAAGAGTGTATAGCTCTGCACAGAAGAGGCTGTGGAATCTTAACAATATCTCTTTTTGGGAATTACTACTAGAAAAATCCTCATTACCGAGTTCTTTCCTGTTTGCCGAGTACTGAAACACGGGATCACAGTAAAAGCTTTGTAAGCCGAGTACGACTCGTGGCTAACAGTAGGACACGGCACATGGGAAGCACTACGGAGCCCCTGACATAAGGAACTCGGCTTACGCATAGTATGCCGAGAACATATTCAAAGGCACCCGACAAATAGGAGCCACATGGCACTGTTGTTTGCAGCAGACGGCCCCATGACGGTGGGCATCTTTTGCCGAGACCCCAGTGGAAGGTACTCGGCAAACTATGCGGTATTTAAACCACCCAACCCTAGCCCCCACCAACACAGAATTATCAATCATGGCAGGCCGCCACTCATCCCTGCGTGATTCCATCGCCGCGTCCGGGCCTACCCACCTGCCACATGGCCGTGACGGCCCGAGCCAACCGGTCGGATCCGGCTTCGGCCGAGGCTGCCGGCACCCTCCTCGCCACGCAGCTCCCCAAGCTTGCCACCGGCCACCACCCCTACAACCTCCTCGCCGGACACATTTTGCTGAGTGGACTAGTTCCCACGATGCAGGTTGTCTATGTCGTCGATTCAGACGAGGATGACTCATTTCATTCTTACGTCTTCAAACAAAAGAATCAGGCTCGATGATGATGAGAGTGACCGCCTCCTTGACATACTACTGCCAAACAATATTTACACTGGGGTGCCATTCGTGACTCACCTAACAAATCTTATCATTAAACTGACAATCTGACATGAGTGCTCTTTTTCGCTTATCATCCACGATGGCATCCCAGAGATTACCTAAGAAGGTAGCTACCATCCCAGCTGAAGAAGGTTTTGCTGGACTACGGCTTGGAGCAGCGCCAGCGGGTGTCACTAGTACCGCAGCTTACAAGATGGACACACACAGAAACATTGTCCACAATAAGGACGGGCGGAAGGATTGATCGTGGGAACAAATCTACAAGTTGGACAAGCTGTGCTAATTCCCGCGTGATGCATGGTGAGGCCGCCGACGCCCGTCTTGTTGCCGTTTAAATCTCCAGAAATTGACAGGACCTGGCACAACGTCTTCCTACGGTCCTTGGAGGCCGTGGTAATATCCGAGGTCATTTTGGATAAGCCTTCATTGAGGCGTAGTGAAAACAAGACCTTGTCCTGTGAAGGATCTAGATTTCGAGCAGGGATGCGTCTGGTTTGTGAAAGGAGTGCGGGGCCGTTCCTTCGTTGGCCTCAAGCTGATATCCTCGCCATTGAGCACACAAAAGAGTGTTGTCGCGTTCGGGAGGGCCGTGAGCTGCCGTGTGAGTGGATTAAGGAGCCAGACGGCGTAAGTGCGCTTGTCGCACATCAGGACGAGGCCATTGTATGTGAGCCCGAACACGAATTGATATCGGAGCTCTGGGAGGTCCACCTAGATGCGCTTCCTGGTCGAAACGCTGACGAAGTCATGGCGCTTGTGCTTTCATATGTCACCTAATGTCCACCGTGGGAGCATGCTCCACCGCAGGGGGTGGAACCTGCTGTCCATTCTGTTGTGCGTGTGCGGGGACTCAGTGCATCGCCGCCATGGGCTACCCACGGTGCGGAAGCGGAGGTAGTCGGCGACATCGTCCACAAGGAGACGCTCAGCGATCTTGCCCGCTGGCCCGTCCGTTAGGTTGGCCCAATCTCTCCTGCAAGCCATGCATAACGAGTCGTGTCATGTGAGACCTTTTTTATTGTCTCAAAAGAAAAACGATGTGAGACTTTTTTTAACCAGAATCATACAGAAAGACTACAAGATCATGCATTATATAAGAACAGAGTATGTCTTATAAATAAGAGTGCGTACATAACCCACGCATAGCGAGTCGTGTCGTGTGAGACTTATTTTTATTTGACTATATATATACAGAAAGACTACTTGCATGACAACATTACAGAAGAAGATAATCCCAACACAGTACGTACAAAAGCAGAACACATCCACGATTTTCTGTTTAATCTTTTGCGATTAATGATGATGGAACGATGGATCGAGATCCGAATCCGATCGAGAGGAACAGGAAAGAAAATCCTTCCTACTCACCAGTTGGGGTGGGCGGAAAGGGAACGCGGCGAGTCGACGGTGATGAGCTCAGTGCGTGCTTGCTTTGCACGGTGGCAGCACGCTCCGAGGACCATGTTGCACGGGTGTTTGCGTCGGGTGTTTGCTCCGAGGACCACAATTGGGATTGGGGGTGCCATGTTAGTTCTGCACGGGTGTTTGCGTCGGAGGGCTAGCTGTACGACTAAGTTTTTTTTACCGGTGGGGGGAGGTACCGGTGGAGCATCCATCGTTGGAGAGTTTTTAGGGATCTAGGCCTTTGTTTTGTGTATAAAAGAGATGAATTGAAATACATAGGAATACTTGTGGGCCTTCTGCTCTTGTCAGCTTTATGTCAGCAGATAGAAAGGATGGAGAGAAGACCACCTGCATGCATATCATAAAATAATCTCTCTCCTTATCAAAAGACTTCCATTTAATTTCATTGTGGAAATTTGGATGATACATATTTTTTGAATCAAAACTTCAATTTTGATATTTTAAATATATTTGAATTCATAGTGAGAAGATCTTGAGAACAAGATCAATTTTGGATACATTTGAACTAGTTTCAGCTTCACTAATTTCAAAAAATGGATTTCACTCAATTCAAAACATATATTTCACTTATATAAAAAAAATTGCTAATTTCAAATGCTTTCACTCATTTTAGATAATGGATTTCACTAATTTCAAAAGATTTCACTCATTTCAAAAATAGTTCTCAGTCATTTGACATTTCAATGATTTGTTATCTTTCGATTACATTCAAAATCCAATTTCACTCAGTTCCAAAAAATGATTTCCCTAAAAATTTTAATAAGTTGAGTGAAATAACTTTCACATGTCGACAAATGTAAGTTTCACATTTTGTAAATAAACAATTTGACATCTTTTCACACACCAGAATAACATATTTTCACACTCAGTTCCACTCATTTTAGAAAACGGATTTCACTCATTTGAAAAATCATATTTCACTAAAATTTTAACCAGATTTCACTCATTTGAAACAACCAATTTCACTTATTTCAAATGATTTCACTCATTTCAAAAAACATATTTCACTAATTTTAATGAAAAGTTACATTATAATTACACAAAAATATATCCAATTTCACCATGTTCCAAAAAATGATTTCTCTAAAATTCAAATAAGTTAGAAATGTGTTTCATAAGTTAAAAGAATTACCATTTCATATATCTGAAATATTTAATTCACGATTGAAACAATCAAATTCACATGTTTGAAAGAACACGTTCCACATATTTTCACTCATTTCGAATAACAGATTCCGCCAGGTATATGTGTCAAATTAGACGTTAATTTAAATATGTTTGAAATCTATCCAATATTGATCTTGTTCTAATTAAAGATCTTAGTGCCACGAGTTCAAATATATAAAATGTTTCAAAAACGAAATTACGGTTTAAAATATATAAACGATTGGAAATGTAAAAGAGAAAATAAAAGCCATGTATTTGCAGGATGGGAGATTTGGATGATAGATTTGAAAAAATCGATTTCACACAATGAATCATTCAATTTCATAGATTTGAAATCCACATTTCATAGTTTTCTGGTACAATGTATTTTAATTAATCAATTTCACACAAATTAGTTTCAACAACTTAAGAAAACTATATTCAGAAAAGTGGTTTCAATTATTTTGAAAATTGAAATTTGAAATGAGTGAAATTAATATTTTGATATGATTGAAATAGAAAATATTAAAATAGTTTAAATATATTCAAGATTGGTCTTATTCTAAAGATTTTATATTGAGGAATTTGAATATATGAAAAAAATTAAATCATAGAGCATTACTGTAAAAAATATTGGCCATCTAAATATGTATACAAAAATAGAATGCATGGATTTGTTTGGGAGAGGGAGAGGGGAGAGACAGTGGATGCATACGTACATCCCAGTGCAAAAAATACTGGCATGGATACTATTCATCTGACATTGATTTGACTATATACAAAACATTAACTACCACAAATACACTCTTATACATTGGATGTGGGCCACCACAACACAAATCACGAGCAAAATGACTGGTCGATGCTTCACCAGTAGCTATCTTAACCGGTAAAAGAGACTTTGCGGCTAGCTGTATTATTAGACAACTTGTGGGTGTTTGCGTCGCGGGTTTTGTTGGAGTAATATGGTGGAGACGGCGTTTTCTTGTCCTCTCCGGAAACGAGTCCTCTAAGAATTTCAGTCCGAAGCGCAGCCAGTACGTACGGTTCCTCAAAGGAAAAGAACGCTGACTAACGCGCTAATGGCAGCTCTGGCAGTCTCTCGAGCGAACGTGCCACCAAAGATTGTTCGCTCGCTAGGGTTCCTGAGCGCGACGCTACCCTCAGCCAGTCAGCCTAGCCTAGGATCGTGTCTCAGCGCGACGCTGGGTATTCCAACGAGCGCCTGGCGCTAAAGCGAGACGGGCCACGCCCAAAGTACAATTTCTATATCGTGCAAAAACTTACTCCCTCCGTCCGGAAATACTTGTCATCAAAATGGATAAAAGGGGATGTATCTAGACCTATTTTAGTTTTAGATACATTTTTTATCCATTTTGATGACAAGTATTTTCGGACGGAGGGAGTACTATGCTAAATATTATAATTTTGTCATGCAATAAACGTATAAGTTTCTCATATCATAGAGCATAAAATATTTGCATACATAAAAAAAAATAGAAATGCAAACGTAGTTGTCGTGCTGTGTAGCATAACAGAAACTAGATCGGGTTCGCGCCGTGGCGCGAGGGTGCCGGTCAGAACGTTTAGACAAAATATGTAACAATTTGCCGGTAAGAGCCCAGGAATAGCATGTGTAGACAACCAATTGTATTAGAAGCAAAAATAATGGGACTGAAGATGACATCAGGTTATAAGACAGAATCAAGCTCGGTGATTTCATACGACCAAGATAAAACACAGGACCATACATTACTTTTTACGACAAAGAGATAGGAATTAAAATCTGAAATCTATACATGCCTTGTTCAGAACAAAGTGAAAATAGCAACATACCACCAAGTGGTACCTTCCACTACAAAGACAACAACGGGAATCTAAAGGCAGATATCGAGGTTGGAACAAGCAAACCATCAAACAATTATAACGACGAATTAAGAGTAATTGTCACAGGAGACTTGCTGTCCAGACATGTCTTGTGATGGTAAATTGCAGGGGCAGCTTTAGAGCTTGCAACATGAGGGCAAAAAATGTGGGAATAGGGAATCACCATTAGATAGTCATCATCCTGTAGAGGAAAGTTAAGGACAAAATAATTGTTTTACGAAAGGATATGCAGGCAAGAGTACTGTTGCTGTAAAACTACTGAAACTACTCCATAGAATTTACAGAATTAAGATGATCTCCTGGAGTAGTTCAAGCAATACTGGAGTAGTTCAAGATACTGAATCTTGGTGCAGCACTAAGCATGAGATACAATACTCCAAAAAATTAACACAATCAAGAAAATATAAAAGCAAGTTAACAATCTAACAAGGCAAGTTTCTGTACTGCACCAAGTCAAAATCTACTGCAATATTTAAGCTACTGAATATTACAAAACAGTGAAGTGAAGTTCCATTTTAAGCTACTGCAATCTTTCTCTTAAATCTACTCATGCATCTGTGGAACTTAGCAGTACTCATTTAAGAATGGAGTAAATTAACTTGGCAGTATGCAAACTTTGAGTAAGTTGACTTGGCATTATATTGAAATTCCACTACAGTCTTTAAACTACTATAACCAGTCGGAAATCTACTGGAAACCCCTCAAAGAAGTTCATCTTTTGTACTGAGTACCTTGCGGATGGCGTCGCAACCGGCGAGGACCTCCTCGATGTGCGTGCACTTCATCGCCGGCTTATTCTTGTCATCCTCGCTGGCTTCCTCGAGCTTGGTCTTGGCCTTGCTGGCGGCACCGGGCTTGGACTTGGGCTCCAACTTCCACTTGTGATCAAAGCTGACGTCATTGGGGGGAGGCGAGCTCCGCCTCCCACTTGAGAGCCCAGCCCCGTGCGGCTTCTCCTCGGCCGTCCACTTCACCTTGCAACCCCCCGGGGAGGCGGCGGCGTAGGTGTACTTGCGGTGAGCCGGTTGTGCGCCTTGGTGCGAAGGTGCCGGTCCAAACATAGTAATTAAGCAGGTAATAGTCAAGTTAGTAGGAAGGTTTGAGAAACTGTTTACATCTAAAAAATCAAAGTAACCATCCATGATAGATGAGTTTACTATATCACAAATAGCAAAATAAACCCAATGCAAGGTAAGCAAGGCATAGTTAATCCACAAGATAATTGATTTGCATGGTCACGACAAAAGCATGAAGAGAATTGGCAATGAACTGGACACTAAAACTGAACATTTTTGTGATATTCTAAAAACTTTCATACACATAAACGATTAATTTCACAAGGGAATGAAATATACCAGCACATGGGTGTTACATGACTAAACTGAAAAAACAGGGGCAACAGTAGCAGCGCCTAGCAGAACAGCTGAGCAGCTGCAGGCAAGGCAACCAGCAGCGGCGCAGCAGCCAGCGGCAGCAGCAGACGGACGCGGCAAAAGGAGCACGAGGACACGGGGAGGGGAGGGGGTCTGGTGGTGGCTACAGTATCCTGGGTTAAACAATGTACAATCATCCAACACACAACACTTCAATCATTTAAAAACCTTCTCAACCTAAGAACCAACAGCAGCTCACCTTGCCTCATGTTGAGTCTCAAGGAGGGTGTCAAGGAGGCAAGGCACCCCAATCGCAACAGGGAATCAGAGGCAACCCATCTTAAACTCGTGGTCTTGGTCCTCCTTCAGGCAACCGTCAACGGACAAACCAATAAATGTTCCTTTGATGAAAATGCCCTTCTTCTTTCAGTTCATTGTACCTTGCATCTGGTCAGTTCACTGAAAATTAAAGCGAACATTAAAAAGGAAAAGGTGAGAAAAGCAGTCCTCACCGAAGTACAAAATATAACTTAAACATGAATAAAATGTATTTTATATTTGACTCTCAAACACATGATGTTATTAAAGTAAGACAATAGAAAGGACGTGTAGTTTTCAAACACATTCAGATTCAGAACATATCAAACTGGTGGAATTGATTCATCATGGTATTGAGGCACATGTATCTTCTAACTACAGAACAGTTTATTTAGAAAATGCTCTTTCAACAAAATGATTAATGGATCATCACATGGACTGATTGTTAGCATGATCTGCCATCTCGAATGTGAATGAAAGAGTAAAATATTTTTCAAGATTGTTCACCTAAATTTAGGAGAACTGCACTATAAATCAAGGCATCTTCAGATGCCTAATTGGATGAATATGTTCCTACAACCAAGGAAGTAACAATAATATAACTAATATGATATATGCATACTCCTATCTAGGTATCTAAGTTCCTGCATGAACAGAATCTGTCACAATTCATATCGACTATTTACTATATGGTGTCATCCTTATACTGGGTAGCATAGTAAATAGGCTAAACAGGGAATCAAGTATGCATACAGAGGCGCCTCGGCCTCGACTACTCCCTATGCTGTCGTTGTGGAAGGGCACGGCAGCGATCCCGTAGGCCTTCCTTGTGTGCTCCTTCTGGTATACATTTACAACCTCTTGAAAAGAAAGCAGCAAGCCGCTTGTCCATGGAGCCAGCCAAGCTAGGCCATCAGCTAGCGTCGCAGCACTATGTTGATCTTGTCGTCGTCCGAGCTGCCTAGGTCCAGCTCAATCGTGTTCCCCGAAGGGTTGTTCACCTTTCTCCTCTTGGCCTCTTGTTCCTGCATCTGTGAGGCCGGTTTGGGCGCTCCTACCTTGGTGCCAGAAGATGCCGGCCTGCACGTAAATCAAGGTCATTCAGTTGAAAAGAATTGCTCCATGGAGCGGTGAAGGCTACAAACCCAGGGGCATGCTGCGGCTCACCTTCTGCCTGAGCTCAGCTTCTCCGAGAGGGCGCTCCAGGTCGACATCGGCTTCTGTACAGCTGTCGAAGTACTATTGCTCACGAGATTCGGTTCCGTGCCGCCTGGTCAATGCAGAAGGTAGATCAGTTTCCATTGCGAGGTGACAGCGGCAAATTTTGCAGTGTGTAGGTTTTTTTTCTTTATCGAAAGGGAGGTTGGAACCCCCGGCCTCTGCATCAATGTGATGAACACAATCATTTTTATTAAAGTTGATCTAAGGCAGTTGCAGTGTGTAGATGAAACTTGCATCAAACTACTACAGCTACAAATGAAATGTGGGGAATGTGTTTTTTACCTGTTACATGGGAGAGGAACCTTATACCCTGAGAGTTGTTCTTAGTGGTCACTTTATCCGCATTACTGCAAGACAGAGTCAAAATTAGGAAATAACCAGTTTAGCATGACAAGCACCTTCACTTCATGCTATTACAAGGGCTGATACACTTTCAGTCATTAGTCTGTCAACATATGCTAGAGGATCCTCTTGACCTCACATTTGGACAGTACAATGGTATACATAACTAACTAATATTATTTGCTTATTTCACAGTCCACGCCATCATTTTGTTCACAGTAGAAGTTTATATTCACCGGAGGATATAAACTGAAAAGGTGAACAAATGAAAGTACTGCAAATACCTTAAAGCCCTTTTTAAACCATCGACTGACATTACTTTCAGTGGTCGTGATGGATTTCTCGGATCGGATCGTTCTGAGGGAGGCTTGACCATGTAAATCCCATTGGAACGAAGTTTGGAAGCAAACTGGAAGTTTCTGAAGAATAAAAAAATGTAAAGAATCATGTGGAATGGTGGATGAGGAACCATTCTGGAACACAAGAGAAGCTATGATTGTTCTTTTTGGGATTCACTTACCCACCCTTAAGCTCCACTCTGCCAGTAGAGTACTTCTGTGATGATGTGTTCTGCCAATAGGAAACACACATAATTAATCAACATTGCATGCCTATCTGCCTCAGATGCAAAATAGGGAGTTATTAATATCTCATACCGATGAATGATATTTGCAGTATGGTCCCTTGTGCCTGAAAAGGAACAGGCCATGTTCAGGGTCAGAAACAGCATTTATCTAAACCACATTTGTTCTTTTGGCCTAGCCATAATGTAAATGAAATGCTGTGAAATTGGCTCTCCAAAAAAGCATAGCACCATGTGAATTCGATTACAATTTGCTTCCACTGTTGAAAATTTCATATCAAAAAGCAACACTCATCATGCAAGAATAACAACAACAATGCCATTGAGGTTGAATAATCTGGTTATTTCAAGGCTAAACCTAATTACCAAGTCACAATTCAAGTCCTAGATAATCATATCGGAAAATCCATACAAATAACCCGCTGAACCCTTGATTGGCGCGAATTGATCATGGTCATCAACCAGAAGACAATGTGCATACTGCTAATCTATGATATGGTTGCCATGACCCTTACACCTTGACCAGGGTCAGAGCATAGTCCGTAGGAGGCAACAGTGTGTCTAAATGGGCTTCATTTTTTTCAGTCTCAGCACATATCACACTCCAGATAAGTGTTAATATCTCAGAGGAGATGACCACAGAATTTCCTGAGTGTTCAAGTAGAGTCAGTATTCAGTAGTTTCTAATTTCTACATATTCCTGGATCTTATTGGCAATGTGCAACTACAGTTTTTCAGAGACAATGTGCACACCACTAATCTATGATATGGCTGCCATGACCCTCACACCTTGACCAGAGTCTGAGCATCAGTTCATGGAAGGATGAGCGGGGATCGAACCTTGGGAGTCTGACGCCGACAGCGAGCACCGCAAGTGTTCGCGGAAGAAGGCGCCACTTATGATACGGTTCCTGAAATTTATGATACGATATAAAATCATTTTGAGTAGTACACAACCAAACCATAACTGGATCTATCAGCAGCAGAAGTCACATTCCAATTTTGAAGTAAGCATGCAATTTTCAAGTTGAATGCAAACATACTGTATGAAGCAGAGAGAATAGATCTCAATGGATTAAATAAGCAATAGATACAAAATCTGTACTCTGAGGCTGAACTTATTTAGAAACTTAATAACTAAACTATATATGTGAGCTAGTAATCTCTCCCATATACTGAAAAGGAAAGACTGCTAGTAAAAAGAGCCAAAAGACAACCAATATGCCCAAGCTCCAGAGAAAGAAATAGCCCAAATACACTGCCAAAGCAAAGAAAAAATAATGACAGAAAAAAAGAATGATCGACCTGAACAGGTGGTGAGGTAGGAAGAGGAGTGCTTCCAGGGCAGCATAGCAGCTTGCAGGGTCTCCGCCAAGCATTATGACATGCCCACCAACCAGTCCATCTTCTATGTAAATATTTGCAAATTCTGATGGAGTCTTTTGTCACCCGTGTCGTGCCATCATTCGATGCATCCCGGAGAGTAGAGCCAACAATTTGCTTAACTTTGCCCTAGGAGTTTTCAAAAACAAACCTATCAGATAAACGATGGTGTTAATGCCAGATGCGCCTAAACTTGGTGATTGCAGGTGACAGCATAGCAGTACAGATAAATGTATCACTAAACGTGGTTTCCTTATTTTACAATAATAGTCAGTTTGCGAATGACACCGTAGTGAAACGATTAGCATCCACCAAAGAATCTTGGCATCAATTTGCAATCATATAGCAAAGTACAGAGCACCTAGCGACCCACTGGTAGATACAAGTACAACAACGAAGCAAAGGATTCCATTCCTACTGACTGACCTTGTCAATGTCGATACATGGCCTGAAGCCAACGGCGCATCCGACGGCACGCCCTCCTGCCAACACGCACAACGCATCTGAAGCAAGGAACAGAGATACTCAAAGGAACAGAGATATTCAAAGGGGGGAAACATACTTGACGCACCGCCCTATAACCACAATATTTATGTACAGTTGGAGCGAGTGATAGATTTATTATTCTGATAATTTGGTAGTAACTGTAGATAAATAATTCATTTGCCAACAGTAAAACATATGCGATGCATTATTTACACAAAAAGAATATTTTTTGTATAGGGTCAGAAAGATATTTCAGAATTCAAATCAATAAGGCTGAAATAATCTAAGAGTATTATCAATACAGAGCAACAATTTATGAACTCGCTGTCAGTCAAAAGTAATAATACATGGAAATCTATCTTGAAGTGCAAGAGTTCAATTTAGCAGATCTGACAAACCAGCCTCCTCGTAGGTTAGAATATAGTTTTATTCTAGATCATTTTCAGTCTCGTAAACTTTTCAGCAGATGATGATGCAATCAAAACAATTCCAAAATAAATGATATACTGATGAGAAAAGGTTAGGATTCTGATAGAAATAGCCAGCCTTCTACTGGCTATATTCCTGAAGTTATTTTCTGTTATTGTATAAGAACAACAAGATTTATATGGTGAAATCAGGTCATGGACATGCTACAACTTTTGTAAAGGGAAAAAGGTCCACCAAAGAACAATCCATAGCAAAAGAAGCATCCAATTGGATCCATTACATTACCCTCTACTTAATTTTCTGACCAGCAGCAGGATCCTTTTTAAATAAGCTCGTAAGAAACCAGGATGACATCCTTCAAAGGCCTAGGTGTTTCTTCAACTTTTCCAGCCAAGAACATGCAAACAGTAGCGATTGTCTGTATAGATGTTAGATTCAGACTTCATTTGCCCATTCGCCATGAAAAAATAAGAATAACTGCATAACAAATAGTATAGAATACTAATATTCTGTCAAGACATATAGAGGAAAATCACACCATTACCACTTCTGCTACAGATAAGAACACAACAAATCACATGCACTACTATTTCAGTAAACACGCTTGGTACTACTTCATGAATAGGGTGATTTTCAAATGCTTTCACGTTCAATAATTTAAGAGTAACTGCTATCTGTTCAAAGGTTCATGGTATAAGTCCATCCATAAAAGGGTGTGAGCCCCTCAAATCACAGAGGAGAAAATCTGATGCATAAGTATAGATATGTGATATAAA
Organism: Triticum aestivum; assembly: GCF_018294505.1. Taxonomy (NCBI): domain Eukaryota; kingdom Viridiplantae; phylum Streptophyta; class Magnoliopsida; order Poales; family Poaceae; genus Triticum; species Triticum aestivum. Next base: position 807,457,630 of record NC_057798.1, read on the forward strand.
TATGGCCTTGGCTAAAATACCTGCAGGTAATTAATTGATCAAAATTAATTGGGAACAATCACTCTGAGCAACTAACAATAATAAACATCACCAACTCAGTTCTCTAGAAGAACAAGAAGCCTGTCTATAGACATACCAACGAGAAAAGGATGTGCAGACCATGGCATGGATGCACACAAAAAATGAAGATAAAGCATCTGAAGGAAAAGAATACCATGATGTCACAGTTTGCCATATGTGTACTCCAAATGAACAGAACTGCAGCTGGTAGCACCCTGTAAAAAGAATAGATTGATCCGACCTAGATGTAAGCACATGTGACACGCACACAAGAAGACATGAGAATGAAAGCATGGAGAAATCGCCAACCTGTCAGACCAAAGCAACAAGTGGTAAACCGAAGATTAGCACCTGCAAATACCACACCCAAGCATCAGAGTAGGCTACTTAGTCAAATAACAAAAAAACGAAAAGGGAATCAGGGGAATAAGCAGAGCAGTGCGGGAGGAGAAGGGTGGGGGTGTGGCCCACGCAGGAGCATGGCGGCTAGGGTTTCTACCTGCTGCTGGCCAGCGCTGTTCGGTAAGACCCGTCGTGTAGCCCGACATAGGAGGGCCGCGATTTGCAGACCATGCTGTCCCCGATGACGAGCGCCGCGGGGAGGACAAACTCCTCATCCCAGCCAGAAATTCAGCCGCTGACCAGATTCGGGGGAGAGACGGCAGGCCGGCCTGGCTGCCTCCCGCCGCTGGCCTCCTGGCTGTCCCCAGCTCCTCCCGCCGTTGGCCTCCTGGCCGTCCCCAGCGAGAAAACCCGGCCTCCCCAATGCGGCTGCGGCAGGAGAAGGGATGGTGGAGGGGAGGAGGAGGAGGCGGCAGAGCCCGCTCGGGGTGGAGCACGGGAGAATGGAGGCGGTCGTGGGATTGAGGAGGTCGTCCATGGCCGCCACCGCGCTCACCAACGAGCCCCCGCGCCAGGATCCGCCGCACCCCTCGACCCCTCCAAGCGGTGGGTAAACCCTCAATCCTCCTCTCCATGCAGCAGCGCTGGTTACGAAGAAGGAGGCGACCGTCGGGGCCCAGCTCGACGGCGGGGTGGATCCAGAAGCCCCGCCCGTTTCCGTGGTCGTAGCCATGGTAGATCTGGCCTCCAACAAGGAAGAGGCGCGATCTCCATCCACGGTCTCCCTCCTCGCATCGGCGGCGGCTGACGAGGTGCGGGTGCTCCTCCTCCTGGATCCAGAGAGAAAGAGACGGGGAGGCGGGGGCAGACGGGGAGCACGGCGGCGAGTGCCCCGAGCGCCAGCGCGGCCTGGTCGAGAGGAAGGGGAGGAGATGCGGGAGCGCCGCGGAGTGGGGGGTGGGGAGCGAAGGGGAGAATGAGGGAGTGAGGAGAGGAGGAGAGAGGACGACACGCTGGTGCCCTATCGGCACCCCTCTCCTGAGATGCGAAAAGACGGAAATACCCTGGTGGGGGTAAGGTACTTACAGTCCGATGCAATTGAAATTTTATCCAAAGGCTGAGAACGATCGGCCCAAGATCGCACGGCTCACATGAAATCAACCCGAGATCCGACGGCCTGTATCGCGAGGGACTTTCGATCCGACGGCCGAGAGTGCCTGATCGCTGAGGAGCCTCCTGCATCCCTTCGGTTCATATCTCTTGATGCCTTGACATGCAGTATCAATTTCCCATGCTAAAGAGCAAAAATATATTTTTTGTGTATTGGAAGAAAACACAAACAAACATCCAAAATTAACATTTATTCTTTTTGCTGAGCTTCCTTGCTTTCTTTCTTCTTTTCTGCTGAGCTTCTTTTTTGGTTCTCATCGGATTTCTTTATTTCTTTCTCAAGTTTTTCTGTTTTCCATCCTTTAGCACCGGTTTCCTTTTTCTTTTTCCTCTCATTTCATTTGTTTCTTTTTCTATTTTTATCTTTTTTTTCTTGGTTCTTTTTTTGTTTTTTCTTGGTTTTTTCTTTCTCTTTTTGTATAGAACAAGACCGTTTTTTATACAAGTTTAACATTTATTCAAATACTAATTAACACATATTTGTAGGGATTAGCCCAAGAAAAGTTTAGGGCTCCTCTGTCTCCTGTCGGTGCCTCCGTCAGCCCGCCTCGTCTCCGGTGGCCTTAGGTCTATGGCGGCGGGGTGGATCTCGGCCCTTGCCTGCGGGAGGGCTCTATTTTCAGTTCTTCCTTCCCGTTTTGTTAGGGTTTGTGTCCTGCTCAGGAAGATAAGACGGAGGTGGCTCCCTGAAGATGAAATAAGGTTCTTCCCGCCTAGCCCCCGTCCCGATGGTGTGTATATAACATCATCAGTGGGCGTGTGGAGATGTGTCTCCGGCATATCCGTCTTTGGTGGATTTGCTCAGATCTGGTCCTAGTTCGTCTACGTTCATATGTTCTCATGTTGGACCCTTTTGGTCTACACTACACTTCATCGGCGGCGGTTGCTATTCTACTGCACTGGTCGATTTCAAAAAAAGTTCATCACTTTTGAAAAAAACTCATATATTTTGAAAAAAAAGTTCATCAATATTAAAAAGGATGGCAGGGGAGGGGAGAAGGAAGGGTGGCGCTCGGCGGTGGCTAGGTTCCTTCCCGTCGCCTGCGGGGGCGACGCGGGTGGTCAGGGTAGTTGGAACTGGTCCGTTCCCTACTCTTTTGTGCTGGGCAGGATGACACAACTGAGGGAGCTCGAGATTTGAATTGAAGGCCTGGGTGAGAGTAGGGCGGAGGCCTAGGGCCCAATATATCTACATGCTTAAAATTTTTACAAAACAATTGCTTTGCACAACATAAAATCAACATCGATAGGGGCATATGCCCCCCTGCCGACGCACTTCACCGCGTCGTATTTATTCAATACTAATTTATAGTTGAGTATATGTATCTGATAGTCATTATTTGCATCATTTAATCATATATAGATGGTGTATTGAGACTTTATTTGCTAACTTAAGCCTTTATATTTTTCCATGATATATGATATATATTGTTGAAAGTATATATGTTGCTCTCTTAAGGTTCATTGTGCCTTAATTGTATTAGGGCATCTATAATGCTAGGGCTAGCCCTGGGTGAGAAACAGATGGAAGTTTGGTGCAGTCTATGAGAAAACTAAAGAAAATCCAAGTCCTAAGACTTATGGGATGTCCTAGCTTGCGATTCCTTAATGAGATAACCTGGGGAGACTATGACCTGCCTCGAAAAGTCCTTGGGTTTTGCCTACGAGACCGCATCCCCTCGCCCGCGAGTGTGGATCAATGTGTCCTTTGTTTCGATCCTCTCGTACTTATCGGTGTGCATGGAGGCTGTGGAGAAGAAGGATCTCGATATCCTTGGGGCCTTGCTACACCACATTAATGTGAAAATTTGTTTGAGTAATTTGAAAAAAATAATATACCATTCTAAAATTTTGGTCATGATATTCCAATTTTTTATTTTAATATATTCGTTATATTTTAAAAATTGTTCACCAATGTAAGAATTTGTCCATACACTATTTAAAAATTATTCATAACTACATTTAAAAATGTGTGTCCAAGATTTTTCACAAATATGAAAAAATGTTTGGATGTTTACAAACAAATTCATGACATTTTTGAAAAATGTTCAACGTGTGCTTAAAATTGTTCAATTTGTTTTACAAATGTTCAACCTGTATTCGACGAAATGTTCAACATATATTTGAAAAATGTTCAACCTGTATACAAAAATTGCTCAACATTTATTTTATAGAAAAACCTTAATGTTGTTATTGATCAATCATGCAGATGGCTTAGCCTAAAAAACATGTATGTTTTTAAAAGGCAACACTTGTATATGAGGAATTTAAAAAATGAATACTACGCTGTGGTGCACTGGTGCTCTTCGGTTGCCAATTAATTAGAAGAAAGAGAGAAGGAAGCCGAAAAGGAAGGGAAAAGGTCAGCGCCTCAGATGTGCATCACGAACTACGCGGTGGAAAACCTCAACTAAATGGCTGATACACCACCCGAGTAAACTAAACGATTTATGAAGGGACCTTTGTGAGTTAATTAATACATCGGGGTCACCTTATGTACTATATAAATGGAATGGTGATAAGAGCAACTCTAATGGGGCGACCCAAACGGACACGGATTTTGTCCGTATTTTGTCCGTTTGGGTCGCTCGTCCGTCTAGCGGACATGCGGTGGACATGCACAACATGTGGATGAACCCAACGCACAAAACCAAAACAGCTTTCCTCCCTCGACGCCGCGCTCCTCCGCGGCCACCACCGGCCTGCCGCCGCGGCCTCCGCCACCGGCCCGCTGCGGCCTCCGCCACCGGCCCGCTGTTCCCCAAGGTCTCCAACCCGCCGGACCGGCGCGCGTGGGCTGCAGCTTGGCGACGGGAGCGTAGCCGCCGATGGGTGGCGCGCTCTCTCCGGCGTCTCCGCCTGTGCGTCCGCCCCCTCTCTCTCCGCCGCCCTTCCTGAGGAGAGAAGCCTCCGCCCTTCCGCTTCCGCCAGAGGAAAGAGACTGGCTAGTAGCACTATCACCACCAGCAGCAGCGGGAATTTGAGGTGGTGCTTCGAGGAGGCCTCGCCGGCGAGGACGACGGAGGAGGCGGAGGCGTCGCCGTCGAGGACGATCGCTCGTGTGGGCGCTGGACTGTTTCTGGATCTTGCCTGCACCTCCACGTCGAGCGGGCCTGCAGCGCGCCTGGGCTGCAGCGTGCGACAACGCTTCGAGGAGGCCTCGCCAGCGCACTTATGCGTACATAGTGCATGCATGCATGACAAGAATTACTGACGTGGATAGATGATGATGTGGGCGGGCTGTGGAGCGAACACAAGAGTGTGGTCGCATTCGGGAGGGGGTGTGCTGCCGGGTGAGTGGATTAAGCAGCTGGACGGCCTAAGTGCGCTTTTCGCACATCGGGATGAGGCTGCTCCCAATGCATGGGTGTTTAGATGAGGTGCTAAGCATATTAAATAGCTTAGCAACTATACTCCCCAATGCATAGGTGCTTAGCTTATGGTTGCTAAGCTTGCTTCATTTAATGATTTAGCAACTAAAGCTCTTCATGTATTGGTGGGCTTCCTCCCTTTAAATGTTTTGCCTAGGTTCACGCGCTTAGCATTGGTTCTTCCTGAGGTCACCACACTCATCTCTTTCCTCTTAAATAACTTGCCACATCAGATTTTTTGCCTACGTGGAAGGCTTAGCACCTGTACAAGGTGGAGCATTGGGAGGGGCCTGAGGCTCTAGGAGGTTGGCCCGAACATGAATTGATGCCGGGCCCGACCATCGCGACATTCCTTTTCGGCCAGAGGGAGCATGTATCTTCGGTCTTAGTATTTCCCAATATAAAATTTCTGATCCGAGCTTCGAGTCTACCACCTGAGAATATTAGTCAAAGCTGAGATACTTGATCCGACAGTCAATGGAACACTCGATGTTCTCCGTTCCTGGAAGAAAGCCTCTATTAAGAGAGTTGTCATAGCGACATCCATGGCTGCTGTTGCCTGCAATGGGAAGCCAAGAACGCCTGATGTACTAGTTGACCAAACATGGTTTTCAAGTGCAGAGGTCTGTGAAAAGAATCAGGTAATATGCCTTACTGTGCTTCACATATCGACGCAGTCTCACTGGAGCGTCCTGCTACCCTTGCCGTCACCCAAGTCTCAAGTTTAAGTCGCACGCGCACCCCGTACACGGATGGATGTCTGACTCAGATATATATGAAGATAGAGATGGTCTTAGAACAAGATTGGTCTGAACCTGGGAGTTAGAGGTCCATGGCTAGAAGGAAGGCATGCCGCAGATCTGTGAGGTGGCAGGCCGTGCCACCACACGGATCGGTGAGGTGGCGCAAGCCAGACCGCATGGTACATCATTGCCACTTTCAGAAAAGATATTAAGTGGCATTGAGTACTCGCTTTTTCCAAGTCAGCCGAACTAATCAATTGCTCTAAAGTTTGTAATTTGTCTTTGTAATGTTCATTCAAGCGGTCCAGTCCTTCCATGTTCGTTGGCATTGGCATGTCAGTCTGTTTTATCTTATTTCACAAGAATAGCAAGTGCAAAGCAAAGGGATCTGGTAGCAAGCTAATTCTTCAAGTTAGTCTTGCTAGTCCATTACTTTAGAGTTTGTAATTTATCTTTCTAATGTTCATTCAAGCCGTCCAGTCCTTCTTTCATGTTCATTGGCATGGGCGGTCTCTTTTTATCTTAATTCACAAGAATAACAAGTGCATGCTAACTACCTAGCGCTTATAGAAGCAAAACCCTATGTCTTATATACACGCCAGACAAGGTATCTAGGGTTACAAGGTCGGTATCTTGGTGTGAAGGCGGCAGGAGAAGTCTTGGAGTATACAACAAGTCTTCGACAGATGCAGTCCTGATTACGCCCCGTCATGCAGCTTCTGGAGTCCATCTTGAGAAGAATGAGGGTCCATCAGCCCAATGCGAGGAGCATGGGCCGACTAGGTTAGTACCCCCTATTCCAGGACATCATCATCGTGCCTTCGGCCCGCACGCGCACTCCGGAGTCGGAGGGGCGCGCCGCGCGCAGCGAGAGGCAGCGTGAACGGGGGAGGAACACGGCGGAGCAGTCCGTACGTCGCCGCTGCTGGACGGAGCCGGACCCCGACGAGGACGTGCGTCTCCTCGCATGGGTGTACCGCCGCTCCCTCACGACGACAGAGATGGATGCTCGCCGGCTCCGACGAAAGAACGTTAAGGCGCTCCGGCTTGCTATTGAGCAGTCGGAGCGCGAGGCGAAGGAGGCAGTGGCTTTGAAGGCTCGGGTGGCAAGGTTGAAGCGGGAGCAGGACGGCATGGTCCGTCGAATGAAGGGGCTTATCGTCCTTTCCGACTCCGACTCCGACGACAGCGACATCTGAACCTCCTCATCCGATGGCCAAGACCCTCCACCAGCCATGGACGCCTACAACTACGCAGGCGACCGGAAGGGCAAAGGCCCGGCGAGAAAGTGGTGATTCCACCCCCTCTCCTCCTCAATGTTTATATCGTTTTTAATTGCAGTCAATCTCGTGTTCCTTTGCAGTTGATTTTTGTTATCTGTCATTTGATTACATAGAATAGGTCAACGCTTGCATGTGTAATATGAATATAAGAGCAACTCCAACGCGCCGACCCAAACGGACGGCGGATGTGTTTGCTTTTTGTGTGTTTGGGTCGGTCCGGCAGACATCAACGTCCGCTTCCACGTTTGGATCGACGCATGCGCCCAATGCTGGCCCGACCTATTTTGTCGGCGCGTGAAAAAAATTAAAATGCAACCATTTTGAAAATTTGAACAAACATTAAGTAAACATTAAAGCCAGCCACGAAGGCCGGCGATAGTCCACGCGTCCACATCTAAACATGAAAAAAGCTAACTACGAGGCGGCACGCCGCGCTAGGCGTCCTCCTCGTCGTCGTCGGGGTCGGTGAGGTCGATGACTGTCGGCGCAGGGCCGACCCAGGGGAACGTTGTGTTCCAGAGGGCGTTGATGTCGGGTTGGTGATGTGCCGCTGCTGCCTGGGCCTGGCGCGCTTCCTCCTCGGCCTCACGCTGCTCCTCCTCGGCATCGCGCTCGAGCATCTCGAGAAGAGGTCCATTTGGCTTGACTAGGGTGGCTAGGGTTGCCGCCAATGGGGGAGCGAGATGGGGACGGTGGAACCGGATGATGACAACCCCCGCATGGTCAGCTTAAAAAAGGACGTCGTCGCTGACACGTGGGCCCAAGGTTGGCGGTCGTAATAATTTAAGCTGACCAAACAGGCAGCTGGGTAGTTGCGCGACCGCCAGAGGGGGACACGGCGGACACCGAGAAGATGCGAGTGGCATCCGCTTCGCTTCCGCGCCGACACATTTCGGCCGTAAATTTGGGCCGCAAATGCGTCGGCACGGACGCGAAGAGGACATAATTTGGGTTTGGGTCGGTGCATTGGGCCTTCATTTTTTGCACCGATCCAAACGGACACGCTGCGGACGTGCCGGATTTGTGAATTCCAGCTATTCCATTTTTTTACACGGACTGCCGTGGGTAGAACTTTTGTCATCCGGCGTACGAAGAAACGACTCCCTGAGAAGTCAGTTCATTGTGCATGACACGACAACACCCTGCAAGAATAGTGAGCAGCCAAGTACAACAAGCACCGTTTTGACCGTGTTTCACAGCTAGTGACCTGTCTTTCGCTCCTCTGCTGTAAGGGACCTAATGCCTACACCTACTGCTAGACCTAGGTCCTAATAGGTACGTAGCTTTCTGCACCGCAATTAGAGCGCTTATGCTAAATGGACTGAGAAACTACCCTGCTGCTGATAATGGTCTGTTGCTCCTCGACCCATATCGCAAATCTTTCTTAGCGAGACTTGACATGATAATGGGTGTGTTTAGTCCCCTTGCACTTTCAGAGATGATGTAGTCGACCAACCGTCAAGATCAAAGCTAACCCTGGTGGACATTTGTAACAAAATTAAGGCTCTAGCCGAAGGAGTTGCCATGGCCATCACCTCTTTAGAAGAAAGCAGTCGCCAACTCATCATCATCACCGATGTCTGGCTGATTCTTCAACACAAATCGATAAACACCTATTACTAAACAACCTTAACGCACTACCTAATTAGCTATTTAGCTTAGATATTGTTTGCAGCAAGGACTCGGGACGGCCATCCCGACTGTCCTCAGACATGTTCATCGCAAGAATGGTACTACTCCACTGAGAAAATGCATATATAGAGGAGGAGAATAATAATAATTCACAAGTAGCACAAGTTGCCATTGCACCAAGCTAGATCTAGCCACAAGAAGCTACTAGTCATCATCATCACCATGACAGGTAGTAAACTCCTAATAAACGAGCAACGTTACGAGATCAACGAGCAGCAACGAAGTCTAAACGCATGCACTAGTACTTGCTTGGAGCTGGTAGAATTCCCTGTGCAGAACACGGGATGACGGCCATCGGTCACCTCAGTAGTCCTCCTCAGAGGAGCCATACTCATCAGAGGAGTAGGAGTCATCTTCTTCCTCCTCCTCTTCCTCATCATCATCAGAGGAGGAGGAGCAGGAGTAGTCACCGGTGAGGAGCTTCCGGCCCACCTCAAAGGAGACGAACGCGTCGATGCAGGCGTACTTGATCTGCTCATGGGAGAAGCGGTGGGCGTCCCATGCTCCCGTCCTCACACGCTGCGGCTTCTTCAGGTTGGCCCCCATGACGGCGCCCATGATGTCCTTGAGCCCGGCCTGGCGGAGCCACGGCCTGCCCATCCCGTCAGCCGCGAGGCCGCGCAGGTCGACGGTGTTGTTGACCACGAGGCCGTGGTCGTTGCTGAGGCGGTTGGCGTCGTCCTGCACGCCCACGCCGACGAAGCGGAAGTCCCGGTCGGCTAGGAAGCTCTCCAGGGCCCGCGGAACGTAGTCCGCGTGGAGGAGCGGGAAGATGAGGCAGCGGCGGCCGACGCAGAGCTGCAGGAGCGCGACGCGGTTGTGCACGCGGCAGAAGCTGGGGCGCCACTCCACGTCCAGCCCCACGATGAGCTTGTGGTACACCCACCGGTAGGCGTGGCGGATCCTGCGCAGCCAGGCCACCACGGCGTCGCCGGAGGACGTGACGGTGGTGCTGATCACGTCGTCCTCGAAGGCCACGTCGGTGACGAACGTCTCGGTGCCCATTGCGATCTGTGTTGGACCTTGGACGAGCGACAGCGGTCCCTCAAGCTAGCTAGCTACGGGGAGTTGGCTGGGAAGAGATGATGCGCAAACAGAGGAAGAGATCACCAAGCGAACGAGACATCTATTTGGTATTTAGTAATTTAATTATGGGCACCGATAGGCGCCGGTGCGCCGGCCGAATCGTTCGGCCGGTCCAGCCTCAGCCGTTGGATGTGAGCCACGCAGCCTTTGGATCTGGTTAAAAAAAAACGCCCCAACAGCTTCTTCCTCGCGTGGTCAGGCCAGATCCGCATCACTCGCTCGGGGGAGCACGGCGCGGCGCCTCCTGCCCCCTTTTGCGGCCATCCTCGTCGCCGAGCCCCACCCCTCGCCGGCCTTCCTCATCGCCGGTCCCCCGCCCCGCCGGCCGTCCTCGTCGCCGGTCCCCACCATCACCGGCCGTCTTCGTCGTCGCCTCGACCCATGCAACAACTCTACCTGCGACTGCAGCTCTCGACTGCGATGGTTGTAGCTCCGCCGCCGCCCTCGCCGTGGATGCTGGCTGCAGGGGATTGCATCGACGACGGCCGCCAGTTAATCAGCGCAGTTTGAACGGATGTAGCAAAAACTTCACCGGTAGTAGCAAAAAACAACTGCGGTTGCAGCAAAAACACACCGTCGTCATCGTCGCAGGGACGCAGCGGTTGTAGCAAAAACCTTCGATGATAGTAACAAAAACCTATTATGGTTGCAGCAAATCGCCATTGCCGCCGTCACGAGGTCGCAGCTCCGGCTTGATCGATGTAGCACAAAACTTCGTTGGTAGTAGCAAAAATTAACTACGGTTGCAGCTTTTCCTTGTTATGCCGTGTCGTCCGCCGTCACTGATGTAGCAAAAAAGGTCGCTGGTAGTAGCAAAAACCAATAAAGGTTGTAGCAAAAATCCCGTCGCCCGTCGTCTCGCCGTGACTGTTTGTAGCAAAAACCGATGCAGGTTGTAGCACCGAGGCTCGTCGGTTGTAGCAAAAAATAACCATGGTTGTAACCTCGATCCAGCAAACTTGTGCCGCGGGTGTGGTCCGGCGTGGCCGGTTGCAGCTCCGGCGTGACCGGGTCTGATGAGGTAGGTAGAGCTCCGGTGGCGCGGAACCAAGCGGATCTGGCCGAGGACAGCCGGATCGGCTGATTCCCATGGCGGCGGCGGCCTGGGAGGCCTCCGGGCGACGAATTGACCAAGGCAGCGGGGCCTGAGAAGGAGCAGAGAAAGAGAGAGAGACGAGCGACGAGCGACAGGGAGAAGAGAAAAAGGTGGAAGAAGACCCACGTGGGCAGGGGCCCATCCTACGTGTCGTTAGCCGAGTGGCTGGGAGGAGGCGCACGTGGATTGGACCGGTGCAACGGTTCGGCCGGTGCCCCGGCCACAAACAGTTCCCTTTAATTATTGCAAACCAAGCATATATATCAGACATGGGATGGGACGAGTAGCCCAGCCGGAGACCAGGTCTTATTCAAATTCAAAATCCTTCCATGCAACGTGTAGTATAATTCAAATTTGTTCCATGAGACAAGTATCCGAGCGGGACAGCAGGTCAAATTCAAATTCAAACTCCTCCCATACAATACGCATATTTCAAATTTGCTCCATGGAACAAGTTTGAATTTATATGAATTTATAATTCAAAGGTGTATAATTTCCGGGAGAGCCATGCCCAATTCATTATACCACATGAAAGCAATTTGTGGAGACAATTTAGAGGGTGCTTGGATCCAAGGGACTATTTTTAGTCTGATTAAAAATAGTCTCTTTTAGAGGCTAAAGCTCCAAGCATTCCTGACTAAAGAGAGGCTAGGACTAGTCTTGAGGCTAAAATTTTTTAGTCATAGGAAACCTACTAAAATATGTATTAACCCTCTCTCTCCTCATTTAATTCCTCTCCTTTAACACATGTGAGTTCTGGATTGGAGGGTTTGGAAGATAATAAATACTCAATAACTTGATTTTAGTCTCTTTAGTATTTGGATCCAAGCATGGGTGAGGCTAGCAAGTTTTAGTCCCACTACTTTTAGTCATGGGACTAAAACGTATCCAAGCACCCTCTCAATCTTGCATGCCTAGGTAGCCGTTTCACATCTAGGAATTGAATCAACCTGATTAATGCGTGTCACTGACCCCCAATGCCTGCGGCAACTGCTAGAGCAGATTGGTCATGCATGTAGGCCGAGAATCAACCTGATTAATGCGTGTCACTGACCCCCAATGCCTGCGGCAACTGCTAGAGCAGATTGGTCATGCATGTAGGCCTCGGCGGAATTTTAGGGAACGAATGATTTATTATCACATCAGGCTAGTCATAGTGGGAGTAACATAGCGCACTTCGAGAAAATTCTGCTTATGTGGTAAGTAATTAATAAGAGGTGGTAACATAATATGTTACTGTAACATAGCGCTTTCCAAGATAAGATGAGTCTATGAGCTAATAAATAAAGCTATCAATGATACTACTATTAGGTTAGTTTGTATTATGAAGGTAGTAACTTAGACTAGTGTCATATGCATGACACTAGTCTAAGTTACTCCCCACTATGACCAGCCTCAAGCAAGCAGCATGTCGGTCTCTACAGTAGTTAACAGAGGATATTTGATATGATTAAGGAGGAAATCTAGGTGGCCTTTGGTCTTGTTGATTTGGCTCTCTGGCCTTCTAATTTATTTTTATAAAAATGTTGAGTAGAGTAGAACCATGGTCTACCGGAACCTACGCTCAGTAACCCTCATTTCCTGACACCATTTCTGGGGATTTGGCCATGGTTCTGAAATTCAAATTCACACTCCTTCCATGCAACATGATAATTCAAATTTGTTCCATGAAACAAGTTTGAATTTATAATTCAAAGATGTATAATTTCTGGGACAGACAGGTCCAATTCATTATACCACATTTAAGCAATTTGTGGAGGCACTTAATTCAATCTTGCATGCTTAGTTAGCCGTTTCACATCTAGGAAATGAATCAGACCTGATTAATGCATGCGGCAACGGCAAGAGCATATTGCGCATGCAGGCGGAATTGCAGGTGAGAAGGATTTATTAGGACGGCAAGCGAGAAGCATGCCGGTCTCTACAGTTATTTTTTATGCTAGGAAGTATGGTTGTATTTTAATCATAAAATAATACAAAGTCCTTAATCCGTATAAGCACACACTAACAGATGCACAAATAACCAAAATAACTCTTACTATAAGTCAAAGTGAATGAAGCGATCAAACTCATTTATCCCATCCACAAACATTACATATGTATACAATCTGAGCGGAGGCCGATCAAGGGGATGCGAAAAACCGTCATGGCGGTTAGTATCTACACGTGCAGTATAGAGATAATTATCCCTTTAATAATAATTTAATTAAATTCTAACACTCCCCCTGATCGTCACATGTCCCTATGACTGATCATACTTGGAATCATCTCCTTGCAAACCCTTTGGGAAAATTTTGAGAAGATACACATAATGTGCCATGAAAAACTCCTTTCAAAAACCCTGTGAGAAAATAAGGATAAAATGACGTATCACCATGCTGGTATTACTATTGCCTTATTAAAAACCTTTCATGAGAAAGCATTCAGAAAAAACTCATAAAGAAAAAGAGTGCAATAGAAAAGACCTGAAGATTTCGAACAGGTTATCATATGGGAATACACTCCCCTGAATCTTGCAAATCACGAAGTCATCTCATACCAATTGCATTAACATATTTCTAGAATAAACAATTTGGTAAGGACTTAGTCAACAAATCACCGAGATTATCGGATGACTTCCTTTGCACAATATTTATCTTCCCGCCTATTTTCAACTCACGGGAAGTAAAATACATTCATAGCACTACACTTTGTAATATTACTTTTTATAACCTGTTTGCATCTCCATAATACAAACAACATTATATAACATGTACAGGTAGCCCATATGTTCATTACTACAATACTCTTGAAATATTATTACAATCATTTACCACAAATAATGTAATTAATTATGTTACATGCACGCGTCATATTTTCGGTGGTCATGGAACCATATTTTTTCCTGTCTGATAACATGAATATCCATAAAAGTGTTAATTTAATACTGAAACACTATCCATTTTGAATATAAGTTTCTAACAATTTCAATGAAAGGGACCACTTTGCTAGTTACTCCCCCCGTCCCATAATATAAGAGCGTTTTTGGTGTCAAAATGCTTTTATATTATGGGACAGAGGGAGTATTTAATAATCATCGCAAAAAAGAGGGAGTATTTAATAATGCCAATCCAAAGGCTGCACAAAAATCTAAATTCCGTGGCTAAAAGAGGTACTCTATCTTGAGCATCGTATTTGTCCTTTTTACATATATCGTGGATGAAAAGATATGCTGACAAAAATTCATATGTATGTTGCTAGAGATATTGATGTACATGTATATATTTCCTAGAAAATACATATTAAGGAAAATGATATTGTTTTTGCTTTTTAAGTCCAAATGACCTGGATCCATTCTGGGTTTTTGGATGTGAATACCCCTTCTTCTTTTGTCAACATTGGATCAAGGAGGGCGAAAATCTTAATCTGAGCTCATGGTGAAATGCTCTTGGCATGAACAGTAAAATCAAAATTAATGAGAAAAAATATTCTGAGTTCTTTTTGGGGAAGACATTAATGAATCTTTCGAGCGCTTGCAAATTTTCATCATCATATCATATTTGTGAAAGTCGTGGCAAAAATGATAAAATCAGCTCTCCAAAAATGCTTTCAAAACTATCATCTTCGGAGCATCATTTCTTTTCACGATTTCCACGAATGCGATTCCAAGATAAAACTTTGCAAGCACTCAAAAAAATTCTTATTTTATTTTACTGTTCATCCCAGCTCACCCGAGCTAAGAAACTCCATGTCCCAAACAGGGTAGCTATTTATATTGGACCAACACAGGGCAGCTTCTTACATCTTCTAGTCCAAGATTACTTTTTTAAATTTTTGTTTCTGTTGCTATTACTTCTTACGATCAACATGATCTACCTCAAAGATACAGAAAAGCTTGACCAGCCTCATGTTAGCTATAGACTGCGCATCATTTGTGAAATATGCTTCATGCTTAGAGAACTTGCAATTACTTGGAGATGGCTGTGGTTAAGGTACTAGCTAAGACTGATTATAAAGAGTAGCAGATACAATCGCAGAGCAAGGAGGGAGAAGAGAGAGCCGTCTATCCATCGGGTTGATGCCTATCTACTGCTACAACTACGATCTAGCACAACAAGTTGCCATTCATTCCCTATTACTTTTGGGTTGGCCTTTCGCTTTCGTGAAGCACAGCTATCTAGCACGGCACGAACCATGCTATCCTCTGAACCACAAACGTAGCACGATAAATAGTCGACGATGGTGTCCCCGCGGAATTCATGTTCCATGTTTCCATCCAGTAGGTGGTAGGCGTTAATTCTTGGCTGGTAGTCAGTCGACTCATCCCCGTCGCGGCACAAGTACACTGTGTCAGCACTGATAGACGAGGACAGCCCGGCCGGCACCGATAGCGTGCGGCCAGTACCTAGGAACACGGCGCGCCCATGCAGACCGTTCATGGGCACTGTCTTGCCTGCCTCTAGATCCACCAGGTATGCCTTGTACCATGGCATCTTGGTTCTCGTTCGACACACCAAAATCAGCTCGTTGTCGTTGTCGACAAGGTTCACAAAGCCACGGTGAAACAGGAAGAGATCTTGATTCATCTCGACCGCCACCACCAATTGTGGCCTCTGGCCAGCAGCCGTGAGGTCCATCACCATGACGCCCTTCTTGGTGACGCCATAGAAGCGGCCTGCAAAGGACAATGTTGTAATCATGGGATCGGAACCAGGCATTGCACACCGGCTCCATCGCGTAACATTGGGCTTGGACATCGCTAACACTTGTCCATAATCATCGAAATCAAGCGCTATACTTGAGTGATCTGCGAGGCCGGCCGCGTACATTCGCAATCTTCCCAGCCTATTGCTCCAACTGACATCCTCGCGGTTGAGCGAACACAAGAGTGTGCTCGCATTCGGGAGGGCCATGAGCTGCCGGGTTAGCGGATTAAGGAGCTGGATGGCGTAAGTGCGCTTGTCGCACATCATGATGAGGCCCTCGGAGGTTGGCCCGAACAAAAATTGACGCCGGAGCTCCGGGAGGTCCACCTGGATGTGCTCCCCAGTCGTAACGTTCAGGAAGTCGCGGCGCTTGCACTTCCAGATGTCGTCTAAGGTCCGCCATGGGAGCATGATCCACCGCCGGGGGTGGAACCGGCTGTCCATATAGTTGTGCACGTGCGGGGACTCGGTGCATCGCCGCCACTGGCTGCACACCGCGCGGAAGCGGAGGTAGTCGGCGACATCGTCCACAAGGAGACGCTCAGCGATCTTGCCCGCTGGCCCGTCCGTCAGGTTGGCCCAGTCTCTCCTGCAAGCCATGCATAACGAGTCGCATCACGTGAGACTTTCTTTTAACCATATAACCATAGAGAAGGATTAGATGCATGAGATGATAGTATTACAGAAGAGGAGAATCCCAACAGAGTATACAAAAGCAAAACACAACCATGATTTTCTGTTGATCTTTTGCGACTAATGATGATGGAACAGGAAAGGAAATCCTTCCTACGCACCAGTTGGGATGGGCGGAGAGGGCACGCGGCGAGTCGATGTCGACGAGCTCAGTGCGTGCTTGCTTTGCACGGTGGGAGCACGTTCCTACGACCATGCCCTGGTTTCGTCGGAGTAATATGGTGGAGACGGGGTTTCCTTGTGCTCTCCGGAAACGAGTCCTCCAAGAATTCCAGTCCGAGCGCGACTCTACCCTCAGCCTAAGCCGGATCGTGCCTCAGCGCGACGCTGGGCAGCCTGATTCCAACGAGCGCCTCGTGCCAAGGCGAGACGGGCCAGGCCCAACGTACAATTTCTAAATCATGCAAAAAATTATACCATGCTAAAAATTATGAATTTGTCATGCAATAAACGTATAAATTTCTCATACCATAGAGCGTAAAAAATTGCCATACGTTAAAAACAACAAAAATGCACACGTAGTTGCCATGCTGTATAGCATAACAGAAATGCCATGACATGCAGTGTAAATTTGCCATGCTAAAGAGCAAAATAATTTTTTGTGTGTATATTGAAACAAAACACAAAAACAAACATACAAAATTCCCATGACATAGAGCAAAAAACTACCACCTGTCTAGATACAAAATCGGGTCCACCATGGGAGCTCTGGCCAGTGGCGTGCGAGCGCGGCGGTCGTGGCCATGGGGCTTCTTCTGGTGGCTGTGGCGGCGAGAGCGCATGCGGCGGTAGCCCCAGCACAGCGGTCGGCGCGGCCACGGCTCCGGCGCGGCTGGGATGAAGTAGATTAACGATGCGCATAGAAGAAAATAACTGCAAATCACGTACAGCCATTGCTCGCCAGAGCCATCGAGTGCATCACGCGGGCATGGCTCGTTGGAAACGGTCGATTTGAGCGTTTCTAGCGATGCAGTCAAAACGATGCTTTTAAGACCGTGCTATGCAGACCCAATAATGTTTGCATATAACTAAACAGCTCAACACCGAAAAGATGCTGCATACAACAGGCCCTGATTGAATTTTTGTGGGCAACCAAACGCATCCTATAATGACCTAGTAGTGTGTCGCTTGCAGCGAGGGACGCTCGTTCGCAACGAGCGAGGTATAACATAAGAGAAAGTTGTTGCTACACCAGAGTGTACAGTAATCTGAAACAACTATTAAAAAATTGACTTTTCTGCACCGTGTGATAATTTTTTTAACACAATACAGATGCAAGCGCTCATACGTACGCGCATACACTCACCTTTATGAAAGCACACACGCACATCCTACCCCTATGATCAGCTTCGAGAGAATGAGCCGGTATATCATCTTGAGATTTACGAAGTCACCGTAGGCGCCTCGACGTTGGCGGGAACGTCTCCTCGCACTGAAAGCACATCACCGGAAATCCTGAAATTAATCCAGAAATAATGCGAGCACTATGACTTGAACCCTGATGGGTTGGGGATACCACTATCTCTTTAACCATTCAATCACAGGTTGGTCCGCACTGTGTGATATCTAATGAGGTAAATACACTAGAAGTCCCAGAACTTGCACGCAACGTTCAGTTTAGTGCATAAACTTGTAAAATACGTGTTTCTGGTCATCTAACTGGTCCTCTTGTTCATATACGGTGCTTTCTATGGTATCCAGTCGTATCCCTATGAGTGCCACATGAAGGGCCCACTGTCAGTGGCTGAGATGGTGGTAATCCGCAAGCACTTTTTTAGATAGCACCCTTATATTTTATTTATTGACGTAAAAAATCCTGAAATAAATGGAAAACGTTGGAACGCTTGTGGGATTTGAACCCACGACCTGCTGGGATTCGCCCTGGATAGACAGCCACTCAACCAGCTGAAGTTTTACATTAAATGTATACAATTTGCTTTATATAACATGACCATACGAACTAAAGTAAAAATAAAATCGGGAAAAAACGGAAACCCCACTTCAAACCGGCGACCTGTTGCACTAAAGTGGGTGTCCTAACAAACAACCTAATGTTACTTCATGTTTATTTGAGACTATATCCAAGTGTAAAAGTACACGTTCCGAACTATATTTTCTCTTATCTAGATTATTAATTTAAATTTATTTGTATTCAGACAAAATTCCTGTTGATTTGTCTGAATTTTTTCATTACTAAAACCGAAGTTACTTGGACTACTAATATGAAAAAGGTTCAGACCTCGGCCTCGAGGACGTAGTCCGGAAGAAATTTGTAAACATTCATTCTGAACAATATTTTCTTTTATCTAGATATTCACATTCAAAGAATGTCTTTATGATTTGTCACAAAAAATTATGTGCATTCATTTTGACCTATATTTTTCTTTATCTAGATTTTAAAATTTCAAATTATTCAAATTCAAAACACAATGTCGTTGATTTATCCAAAAGAATCTAGGTACATTCATTATGCTCTATATTTTCTTTGATCAAGATTTTAAAATAAAAATTGTTCCATTTCAAAAACAAAATAGTTGATTTGTCCAAAAAATTAACGTACATTCATTCTACACTATATTTTCTTTTATCTAGATTTTATTTTTTACTTTTTTTCGAATTCAACCAAAAATATATTTGATTTGCCCAGAAGAATTTAGGTACATCCATTCTGCACTGTATGTTCTTTTATCTAGATTTTCAAATTTACATTTATTCAAATTCAAGCATAAACTGAGTTTATTTGTCCGAAAAACATACGTACATTCACTGTGCACTGTATTTCCTTTTATATAAATACTTAAATTTAGAATTATCCGAATTCAACCAAAAATTCCGTTGATTTGTCCAAAAGAATTTACGTATATTCATTCTACATTTTATTTCCTTTATCCAGACTTTAGAATTTTAGAAAATCAAATTGAACCAAAAAATTTGTTGGTTTGTCCAAACTAATTTGCATTCATTCATTCTGCACTATTTTTTGCGGGAATATACATTTAAAGTTAGGTACTATGTGCAAAAAAAATCTATCTTTGCGTTAAAAAAAATTAAACATAGCTTGCTGCCATTGGAATACATAACTTTTATACTATACAATACATAGCACTTTTATCTTGTTTTATCCCTATTTATCACTGATAAACTAAAATCAAATTTATCTTACATAGAAAAAACAATACACAAGATAAAATTTGTTTATGTTATTAAGTGTCTTTGTGGCCTGATGGTTGGCACTTGTACACGATGCCATAGTATCAAACTGGGGCTTTCCCTTTTCAGCAAACCCTTTTGTCGTTTTAATTTCTGTTTTTATTTATGCAGTATGTGTTAAATAGCTTTTACTGTGCATTTTAGCGTCAACTGTTAGTTGGTCTAGTGGCTCTCTATGCTAGACGGATCGTGCTAGCTCCTCGGTTTGAATCCCATCATGCGCTGCAGCTTCTTTCATTTTATTTGAGGATTTTTTGTGTAAAAATAAATAGAATGTATGGGTCCTTTCTTACAAAAAAACCAGCCTCAGCCACGAATGGTGGCCCTGCCACGTTGGCACGCCGTAGGAATACGGTAGGAAGCACCGTATATGAACGAGATGACAAGTTAGATAACCAGAAACATGTATTTTACAAGTTTATGCACTAAACTGAACGTTGCGTGCAAGTTGTGTGACTTCTAGTGTATTTACCTCATATCTAATATATGCTCATATGTTGTAGGTGCTAACAAAATTTCGTGAACAAATAACATTCGAGGAGCTCCACGCAAAAAAGAAATTATAGTGCTCGAAAGTTCTCAAAACTTTGAGTATTGATTTTGTTTTTCCTGTATAGAGTTAGTCGAATATTTTTTGTGGATGATTTTTTTGAAAGAACGTAAATATTTTTACTAATATTGATTTCACAAAAAAATAGTTTTTTAACTTGTTTTCTATTTCTCTCTTCTAATTTTTTGAGGGTATTTCTCTCTTCTAATTTACTACTACCGTTCATGAGAGGGTGCAACGCATCTGGGCTTAGAAAAACCTCCCTCGATGGAAATATAAGCAGCAGTGGGCCGGGCTGACTAAACTCCTAGAATGGAAACGGAAATAGATGGGCCCAGGACGAGCCAGCATAGGTTTGTGAATATCCTGTATAAATGGTCGATCAGGAAGGCATACACCGTCTGCTCGATCTAGGGTTTCATTACCAGCGAAGGTCTGCCGCCAACCTAGCCTAGCCTAGGGCGTGAGCAATATGGCGCCGGCCGTTGTCGCCGGAGGGCCGCCCGAAAGGACATCTTTGAGGAGCATCTTGTCCGATCTGCAGGTAGTACGCTTTCTGACTGTATCCGCCCTTCTTATTCTGATTCTGCTAGCTTATGTAGATCCATTGAAGCATTATTGATTGGCCCGGTTATATCAACGTGTCGACTTTTTCATTGTATTCAGCACTGGATCCTCTCCTGAAACAGGCATGCATCTCTGAGCCTGCTAGAATTTTTCATTACTGGACACGGAGCATTCTTCGACGACTTCTTAATCCAGGACCGGATAAGGAAACCCAAAAGGGAGGAAAAACCGTCAATGCTACAATGAAGGGAACGGAAACGGGAACGGCAGAAAAAGAATATTCCGGTGACTGCCATCACAAAAAGGTTGACAACAACTATGGCGACGGATACCATGGTATCAATGATGACAGCTTTGGCAGCAGTATAGAAGATGATGACGATGATGGCAGGTACCTAGACATTGGCGATGATGGTGTTGGCAACAGGTTCTATGACATCTGCATCTACAGTTACAACAGCAGTGACGACCATATCGATAGGGAGTTGCCACCACCAAGTCATAGTATTGCCTATTATGGAGACAGTGTTAATTTACGTGCAGCTTACTCCTTTTCCCAGGACCGGGTTGAGTTGTTTGCTGTGCGTCCCCGCTTCCACTTCGTGGGTACCTTAGTTGCGACCAATGGTCATTCTTACTATTGGTCCTCCCAAAAAGAACAAGATTATCAGAGTGTTGATTTTAAGGTATGCAATATTTGATATTTTTATTTCTATATCTCCTGAGTTGTTATATGATGCTAATAAAATACATGTGCAGGATAATTTGATCTTCCACTTAGAAGGCGGTGCCCTTATGGACACCTTCTGGGTTAAAATCAAAATCCTACAGGATGATGGCAGCATTGGTGATGTTCCTGTATCCTTTTCGTTCACAGTCGACCCATACGATTGCAATAATGTCATGACCCGCATCATCTCACTTACACGCAATCGCAAAATGGAGTTGACTTTCATGGCGCTGCACTCGGCTATACAGGCCAATGTGTATGTCAACCTTGATTTCACATCTTCCAATGCCACTAGGACGGGCACCATCTACTATGTTTATGGCGAAATCACCGCACACCATCAACTCTATAACGGTCGGAGTGTCTTGCTCTTTTCTCGTGGAGAAGAGAACAAAGCAGAGGTCATTGATGGTGAACTTCCACTGTTACGGAAGTGTGCAGTTGTTCCTATATACTTGGAGCCGCTCCTGATACTCAAGTTCGACCTGCATGTTCCAATTAATTGTGATCATGATGATGGTGGTTGTACCATCGCCTTCCGAGATTATGTTACATTTTACCGTGACCAGTATGAAGAAAAAATAATCTGCAGTGCCAACCATGCAGAACGCCACCATGGTGAAGTTAAAGTGCGGATTACATACCAGTAGCAGCTGCAGTGCATGGAAATTCACAATTCAGTGAGATGTAAACTGATGAACTGAAGTTCTATCTACTCCCTCCGTTCGGAATTACTTGTCGTAGAAATGGATGCATCTAGGTGTATTTTAGTTCTAGATACATTCATTTTCGAGACGAGTAATTCTGAACGGAGGGAGTAGCTATTTATTTATGGATTGCCGTTTATGCCTTTTGAGCAGCTTGTAGTTGGAGTCATGGTTTTCGTTATCGTGGCTTGGGCACTCCTGCCTTCGCCTCTGGTGTGAGGCACTTGTTGAATATCCATGTGCACTTTGCTCGTGCGATGTGCAGTTATATTTTAATCTACTCCCTCCGTTCCGAAATAATTTCTTTCTAGATGTTTCAACAAGTGACTACATACGGAGCAAAATGAGTGAATCTACACTCTAAAACATATCTACATACATCCGTATGTTGTAGTCCATTTGAGATGGCTAGAAAGACAATTATTTCGGAACGGAGGGAGTACATTACTGAATTTGTTAAAATATTGCATGTCTATCCTTCTAGAAGTTGAACCTGCTTGAAAGCACACTTGCAAAGTAAACTGCTAGGTATAGAATAAGTAATAAAATGGGGAGAAGATGCATTCTCAAAATTTGCTCTCTTTTATATCCTCTGCTTTTGATTACTGCATGCCCCTCCTGTGTTAATTTACTTTGGTGAGCTCAACAAAGATTTCATATTCAGGCTTTGACAGGGTTTCCAACATCTTGCAGTGCATTTTGTCAAACATGATTTCCATGAAATGTCGTTCTGGTATAATTTGTACCTCTAAACACGACTTAAAATCATGAGGATTCTAGATTTCTTTTTGAAAGATAATTGAAGGAAATACATTTGCTGAAATGCGTGCATCCTAGCTAGCTGGATTCGACATATCCAATTGTAATTCAGATTTTGGTGTAGACAGTGGCGCCAACGAATCACACAGAACTTTCAATTGTTGTGTTGGTAGTACCATGTCCATGTGGGTCGGCTGGGGTAGATAAGTGTACAGTAACGTGCGTACGCGCACGCCGCCGGAGTATTGTTTGTGCCGACTTCCTATAGGTAAATTGTGGAATGAAAAAAAAAACAATATAGACTTTTTAGAGCTTATTTAGAGTGTCTCTAGCAGACCCCGTATAATGCCGCGACCTGCAAAATAACCGCCAAAATACGGGTCCGCGCGGAAAATACTGCCTGATCAGACCCCGCAAACACGTCCGACCCCTAAATTTTTTTGCGGGGCGCGGCAAAAGTTCGCCCTCAACTTTTAGATTCACGGGGTGCGAGGCAGACCCGATCTCGCCATCCGCAAAGAGATTTGGCGCGAGGGAAATTTCCGCGCGGCCGCTCCTGCTCCCCCCCCCCCCCCCGGGCGCAATTGCCCTGCCACCGCCCGCTTCGATCCATATTCCCCGGCCATTCTTCGCCGCCATGAAAGCCTCCTAGTCGTCCCCCGTCAGCGTGGAGGTCATGCACGCACAATCCTTTTCGCCAGATCTCGTTGCCGGTCATGTGTCCCCGTCGTCGCTCAAGGCACCACTGCACTTGCCCGCAAGCGGAAGGGCAACATGGTCGTGCAGGGCGGAAATCCCACTGGCCCCACCGGGAAGGCACGCGTGCCGCCAAGGCTGTGCGAAGGTGGGCAAGGTTTCGGGCATGAAGTGCAAGAAGGTTCCTACGAAAAGGTTGGCTCCTTCATCCACTCCCTCCACCCCGCAAGAGATTCCCCAACAATGGCATTCAACGGCACTGCTTCCACCACAGGCGAGCTGTTCGAAGAAATGGCCGGAAGGTATGCATCTTCGATCCCTTCTACTTACTTTGATTTTTGCCATTGTGGTAGCTCGTGACTTGATGTCACTCACCTTAGCGAATCGAGTTTGTCAACTTGTTGGACACCAACACCGTCGACATTGATCAAGCCCCGTTCGCTGATTTCGATTACAATGAGATGGAGGGTGGCGTGTGAAAGAACATGTGGTGCCCCCATGTGTGGTTTTAGTAATTGATGACATTCTCTATGGACTAATGGTTGCATTGAGTTATATGTGAAGGATTTGTCCATAGGCATTTCGTGAAGTCAATGTGTTAGTTTCAAGGAGTTTATGAGTTGACCAAGGTGCTATTAAGGAATTATCCAAAGATTGGTCATGTGAGTGTTGAGCTTATTGCAAGCATGTCTTGAAGAAAAAGATTGTGTGATCATTCATGTTTACCTTCAAGACATTATCCAAATGAAGAGAGTTGGAAAGATTCAAGGTTGATCAAGACTATGTATAAAGAGTGATTCAAGTTGATCAACACACAAAGCGTAGAAGATGTACCAAATGGGTCAAGTGATATCATGGTACGATAAGCATTGTCCATTACACTTTGTGTACTAACCCGCGGTCTATGTGAAATGTTTATGTGGGGTTAGGTATGTTTCCATGGGCTTGCATCAAGAGGTAGATCCCATACAACCCACGGAGGATGACATCAAGTGGTGATCGTCATCAAGATCGCCGTGTGCAAGTTCAAGTGGAGCGTCACGAAGAGATCAAGTGCTTGAAGTTTGCCGTCCATTGTGGTGACAATGGGCTTGTGAAGATGTGCCGAAGAGTGGCTCACTCATAGTGGAGTATGAGGGAGAAATCAACTACAAGGAGTAATCAACACTACTGGTAACCCTCCCTTGATGAGAGGATCGTTGGTGATGACGATGGCTTCGATTTACCCCTCTCGGAGGAAAGTTTCCCCGCAAAATAGCTCCACCGGAGCCCTAGATTACTTCTGCCCAAGTTCCGCCTCGAGATGGCGGCGCTTCGTCATGAAAACTTTCTTCTGATTATTTCTAGGTCAAAACCTTTCATAGAAGATGGACACCAGGGGCTGGCCAGGGGGCCCACAAGCTCAGGGGGCGCCCTGGGCAGTAGGGTGTGCCCCCATGCTTAGGGCCACCTGGTGGGTCCCCTTCTGTACTTCTTTCACCCAATATTTTTTTATATATTCCTAAATAATTCTCCGTAAAGTTTCAGGACATTTGGAGTTGTGCAGAATAGTTTCAGATTTGCTCTTTTCTAGTCCAGGGTTCCAGCTACCACATTCTCCCTCTTCACATAGATCTTGTGAAATAAGGGAGAAAAGGCATAATGTTTGTACCATAATGTGAAATAACAGCCCATAATGCAATAAATATCTTCATAAAAACATAATGCAAAATGGATGTATCACAAGCCAGTGGGCAGTTGCAAGCCGCCAAGATGTGAAACTACGTCGCGTTCGACATCACATGGTGGTCGAACAATCATTCGCGACGCTGTGTAGAGAGAGGCAATGTGCTAGGTAATTAAATCACAAACGTTTTTTATTAACCGTATGTGTACATGTCTTTTCGTCCTCTTCTCGCACGTCTTGTCACCTCGTTGCCGCAGAAGGCATCGAGTGCAAGCTTGAGCACCGCACGGACGTTCTTTAGCCATGTTGGCTCGAAAATACTCGTCGAACAGTAGTAGTTGAACCGCTGGTTATTTTCACTTTGAGCTTCTCTCTGTTTTTTGTTGGGGAACGAAGGATGAAAATCAAAAAAGTTCCTACAACCACCTAAGATCTGGCTAGAAGAAGCATAGCAACGAGAGATGAGAGTGTAATGAATTTTTGCTATTTTGTATTTTGTATTTTGTATTTGGTGAAAACTATATAGCTCAGTTCCACATATACATATCTAAATTGTTTATCTTTTTCTTTTTTGATGATTAGCATTGCATCTTGATTGCTCCATGGTTGCCCAACACATTCACATCAAAGTGAAGATAAGGCGGCGCTGAAGTCTCGAATACCACCTGAAACGTTCAATTTATTTTGTATTTGTTGCAATACATGCAAATGCTATATTTCAGTTAAATTTGAATATACAACTATTTATTTTCTCCCATTGCAACGCACGGGCATATGTGCACGGATTGACTCCGTCGGATGCACCATCATGCATTTTTTGGTAAAAAGTCCTTCTCTTTTTGGTAATTCAACCCGTGCTCTATGACGTTTCATCCGTTAAGTGGAAATGAAAACGATTCTACAGGCCCCTCTCTCTCCTGGTCTCCCCTACGAGAACGCAAGGTGCCCCGACGCTAGGGTTCCGTCTGCCGCCGCGCCCCATCCCTCCTATCCCGACAACCCTCGCCACCCTCTCGATCCCATCCCCGGTCGCCATCGTAGTCCCTCGACGCCAGTCAATATCCTTGCTGGAGCCTCGCCTGCTGGCTCCTTGGAGCACGCTGCCCACCAGTGGACACCAAATTGTGTGCGAACCCGCCGAGGACTGACCTCGCCACCTCCGTGCCTCGCCCGGGATCTCCGCCACCGCCTCGTGCTGCTGTGCGCAAGGATACCGCCGCCTCTCCCTGGTACATCCATCTCCACTTCCTTGGGGCGCTGCTCGTCGGCTCATGACCTGCTATGGAGTTGACGTTTGCGCACACAAGTTCCCCTGTCTGGCTCTTCCGGCTCCCGTAGTTGAGCAAAGAGAGGAGATCGAGAGAGGAAATACTCATTTGATTTTGGAAATTATGTTGGGCATGGAGATTGATCTGTTATTTTTGGTTGTCCCTAGATTCAAGGATGACAGCGCCCAAACCTTTCCCTGATGTTTGGGCAAAGGCGTGTATGTCTGATGTGCGAGCAAAGCGATGAAACAATGGTCGCTGGTTATGTATCTCGCGGGACTCGACGATTACAGTTTCGGGGGAAGCACTGTTGCTTGCTAGCATATTTTTTTTCTTACATATATGAACTGATGATGCTTTATTTGGTGTTGTTTCCCATGGCAATACATTATGGCTTTGTTGACGATGATTTCTGCTAATGTGCATACTTGAGTTTCCTTTTCACTCCGATTTAAGATAGGTGCAAGTAAAACGATGACTTCACATTCGCTAAATCGCTTACTGTTGTTTATTCTCGTGCAGCAGCAGAGGAATAGACGCGGCAAGGAAGAGAGCTACACCAATGTAGTCGGTGGAATTAACAAGCAAAGTAAATCCTGAAGCTCCTGGTTGTAACAAGAGGTAATTCCCCGTTTTCCATGCACAATGCATTAGTTGATTTAGAGTATTTGTGCTTCCAAATAGCAACATGAATTTGGTTTTAGTAGTTTTTGAATTCAAGTGTCAAAAAAATTATGCTGCTTATTTTCGTAGCATTTGTGATGGATTGATTTTGTGTTGGAGGCCGAGGATTGGGTCTGCACCTCTTACCACAGACAGTTGTCATCGGTGGCCTGCCAGTGACACTGGTGAAGGAATGAGTGTCGCTGGAGATCGTTTGGTGACGTCCGGTGCATATCACGTGACAGAGTGGAGGCGCAGACTCCCCTGCCCCAGCTTTGGCGCCGCCACCTACCAATGCGCAGCACAAGCCTGACTGACACAACCCACATCTTGATTGTAAGTTTCTCATTTTCTATCTCTTGTTCATGTGGTCACATTGATTTGCCTTTTGAGAAAGGGTTGAAAGAAGATTCTTTGCTTCAGACAACTGAACGTCCAGTAATATCATCAACCTTCAGCGAGCAGCGGCTCAGAACTCCATCACCTCAAACGGCTTAGGATAGATTGATGTTTCATTCCACTTGCTTTCTGATCCAAGTTTCAGCTGGTCCCGACCCAGCATCTATCTTCACTTTCAGTTAACAAACCGTAGACTATGAAATTGAGGAAGGCCAAAGGCTTTTGGTAGGCAGGAGTTTTTACTAAAAAGTTTGATTCTAAAAATATGCCCAGCAATATATTTGTTGTTTTCTAGCTAATGGATCATTTATACAGATCTCGAGAGGGGAGTTGGATTGTGCCTTGATAGTGCTAGACAAACTGATAAGATTATTTGAAAGGCTCTTTGCAAGCATAAAGTGAATCTGTAATAGTCAACTTGTTAATATAGGTTGGCAAGTACAGTGTTTATATTTCTGAAAATATATCACCATTGTAGATTCTGATGAAAACTATATTCTCTGCCAGTCACAGATTCAGAACAATGGGCTTTTGCTGCTAAGGTACATATTTTGATTTCAGTTGTATAACACGTGTTTGCTGTAATTTTTGGCGGAGATCATAAAGTAGTTTTCTCTACCAATGTTCATATTTGGAAAGACACGGTGTCATGCAAGGTAATAAAAAATAAACTATACTGTATCATATTTTACCTTTCATGGATAAGAAATATAAGTTATGGCTATATAAGACAATAAGAGGCTAATCATTTGAAATGGCATGGAGCAG
Source organism: Triticum aestivum (assembly GCF_018294505.1). NCBI lineage: Eukaryota > Viridiplantae > Streptophyta > Magnoliopsida > Poales > Poaceae > Triticum > Triticum aestivum. Next base: position 807,485,834 of record NC_057798.1, read on the forward strand.
CGGCACCATCACGGAGCTATACACTGAGCCATGTGACAACAGAGTAAACTGGAGTGAAATAAAGTGATGGAGCCAAAGCAAGAGTGTAGGGCAGTCATGTGGCATACACAAGGTGAAAGTTCTACATAAAGACTAACAGAAACATGGGAAAATCACAAGGATGTTCCATTCAATACAAAAATGTACATGTTACAAAATTGTTGTTTTGCACCGTAATTTGGTTGAGTTTAGTTCTGGGGAATGAGTATGTTTGTTCGGTTGTTAGCTTTTAGCAGTATGTAGAATATGAAAGGATTTGCTGGAAATTGGGATAAACAATATGCGTGTGAACTAAATTTTTTGTTGGAGCTCATACTATGCGAGAAAATGCTTCAAATTTATGAGGTTTCCTGGGAAGCTCATGAAGACAGACCAGTGAATGTTCACGCTTGAGAATTCTTGGATTTCTCTGCCACATACATATGGTCGTGGACCATCAATATGAATTTATTTAGAATTTATTTTTTTTCTCTCGTTGCAACGCACGGGCATTTTTCCTATACCTCAAAAACATAGATGTGTTGATTTAGTTCACCTGTACTGAACATATTACTTTCTGCTATGACATGCATATTTAGAATCATGGGGTCAGGAAAGCAATGAAAGTTAGCAACAGGAGATCGTAGCGATGTTTGAACGGCCGTCTGCTACTGAAGCTCGTCCACCGTCCTCGCTCAGATGAGATCAAAAGCCTCTTCTCTCCTTCCTATGAGGTAATGAATCACCCAGACAGACAATGTGCATGTGTGTGTAGGCAAAAGTTGTCCATGTCTGAATTTTGCATGACAAGTTCTGCTGCTGCAAAGATTTCTTTAGGACCATTGACATGGATGTTCATGTCAGGATTTCTTCAGGAGCATCTACATTCAGGAAATATGTATGCATGTTGAGAAAAAATATATTTTAAGATGTGTGTTTTATCATATAGTTCAACCAATACACATTTGTTTATGGATCATTCGCATTTGACAAGTTTTTACTCACACTGCATTTTCAGCTATGCATGTGAATGCTTGGGAAGACACTACATGCATAGTTAACTTTTGTTCTGGTTCAATTCTATGTTTTTACTGACACTTTTCTACTGAGAATGCTTTGCCATTAATTTTTCTCCCTATTGATCTATTTTTTCCTCTTAGCATCATCCATCATCATTCCATGACCCGACTTGCTTTTCCAAATGCACGAACAAACATCTGCTCTGTATGCACGGCAAAATTTAGTTCCATTCAATGCCATCACATGATCCCCTTACAGTATGTGAACAAAGTTGTATTCCTTTGGTTCAGATGTGGCATTTTCTCATTTGATTGTTCATTAAATTTGCAAGCGAGCTATTTTAGTTAGATGCTCTAAAAGAAAATGAAGGGTCGTTCCAAGAGGTTAGTGTCAAATAAAAAAATCCAAAGAAATGTAGTGCAAAAGAATTTGTACATCTTTTTTTATAGGATTAATTCACTCATACAAATAGGTGCGGCCCATAGAAAAACAATCATATGAACTCAACCCTCTGAATTTTCCATGAAAAGATTTTGAATCAAAGAGACCCAAAGGTGGAATAAAAAGATTACCGTGGCACAACTATTATCAAAATGTTTCTCAGATGTGGAAATATGGAAGGGGAGGATCCTTGACCATTATGCCGCGTCCCTCGACCAGAATCTCTATCAAATCCTGTCGCATTGCAACTTTCAGAGTAACGTCCAATGTCGCCGGTGGAGGAAAATCATCCCTCGAACCGTCCAATGTCGAGTTCCCCGGCGAAAGAAGAACAACGGTCAAGATGTCCATCGCCTGAGGTGGCTACACCAGAGGTATGTCTCCCATTTTTGACATCTAAACGCATAGCTAATATTGTTTTCCTACCAATATGCTTGTGTAGGGAGCCCAATCGGTGGAAGGTGATTTGTCAAAGAGAATTCTAGCAGCCAACAGTTCGGTGAGCAGGGAGACAATGAACATGTAGAGCTGGAGTTTGGTTTGTACTTAAGACATCACTTAAGAAGTTCTTCACCACATGTAAATTCTTTTGGAGCTTCCAAGGATATACATTTTTTGGGTTGCCAATTATAAGAGTTAATGGAGTGCTTTAAAATTTGATGTTTGTGGGTTCTGAAATGATAATATTGTGGAAATCGCAAGCACTACCGTGTCATGTACTGTCTTGATGAATAGTTATTTTATAGTTGTTTGTCATTGGTTTTATGTGTTTCCTCTTTCGCTTTTACTGTAACAAGTGCAGATTGAGTTTCTATATAAACAGAAAATTTCTTTCAATAGCATGTACTGCTTGTGTGTGTCGGTCAAGTCTTTCAATGGGCCAAGCCCAAAAAAGAGTGCAAAATAAATTACAAATGAAATATAATATTCCAAAAAAATGTCCGTCATCATAAAAATGATTCCATTTTAAAAATTATTCTTGAAAATAAAAAAACACCTTCTCGAAATAAATATATATTCATGGTTTTCTGAATAACAAAAAATAAAATTGATTGAAAGACTATTCAATAGACAACTACTCTTTCATCGGGGAGCTGAAATGGGTCATGACAAATATTGCTAGGGTACGTCCAAATTTCACGGTCCAAAAGGAAATAACCTTATTTCTGACGTTTGCAAAAATTGAATTAAAAAGTGTTGCATAATAGCTGGAGCAAGTTATGTTTACAGCAAAGTGAGCTTATCCTAGTGGATGGCGTGCGTGGCATGTATATTGGCGGCCAGAGTTCGATTCCCAATCCTGCCGATAGAAACTGGATACCAAGACCTCCTAGTCTTGGGAGCAACTAACGTCATTTGGGATGGCTGAGAATGCGCCACTTGGTGCACTTTTAGCGGCCACCAAGTGTCGCGTTTTGGCCGCTTTCTTCTATTTTTTATTTTTCCACACGCATTTTCGGATTTTTAGATAGTTTTTTCTTGGTTTTTTGGTTATCCACTGGTCTTTCTTAGCTTTTGGCAAAAAAATAAAAAAATCTTTTTGCATGAAAAAAGTGTGTTTTTTTTACTTACGCAAGAGGCATAGTATTGCTTCCGAGAAGCACCGTCGTGTCTCTCGAAAATGGATAAAATATGTTTTCTTTTTTTCCTTACATGAGAGGCACGGTTTTGCTTCCGCGAGAGGCATGGCCGTGCCTCTCAGAAACGATTGTTTTCTTACGCGAGAGGCATGGTTTTGCTTCTGCGAGAGGCACGGATTTGCTTTCTCGAGAGGCATGGGTGTGCCTCTCGGAAACGAAAAGAAACGTGTTTTCTTTTTTTCCTTCCGTGAGAGGCACGTATTTACTTCTTGTGGAGGCCCACATTTCCTTTTACGATAGGCACAGTCATGCCTCTTTCTGAAAGGAAAAAAAATCCTGCTCCCGATTCTGTTTTTTCGTCTGTTTTTTTTTCGTGAAAATAAAGTTTGTCAAAACCTATCAATATGGTATTTAGTTTTGAAAATCTCGACGCGAGAATCCAACGGTGAAAACGGTTTGAGATTTGAACACATTGTTTAAGAGAGAAAATGTTTTGAATAAACGAATTTACGAAAAATAGGAAAACTCTCAGGTTGCGATAAGTGGCGGTGGGAGTGATCTTTGAAGGAGTACTCCTCAATTAGTGATTTCGCCTAGTCCTAGTCACCACCTGTGATGGTAGTTAGGGTGTGTTTGGTTGACATCTCTATACTAGGTTGCATTGCATGTGACGGTAAGTTGGGCCTGGCTTAGTAGATATGCACACTTGTGCTGTCCACCACGGCCGCCCCCTAGGTGACTAGCCTCACCATCCCCTAGCCTCTTCCTTCCCGATCATCTCATTACTTCTTTTCTGGACCCCCTAGGCTCTAGCTTGCCAATCTCGGGATGGCGGGCAAGTTCTGGGTGCGAAGTACCTCATTACAATGGGGTAATTTGAGTCGGTGCTATGCGGGCAACCTTCGGAGCACGGGATGACGCCACCAATCTTATGATGGAGAAAGGGGTCTGGAGGCATGGATGAGCTCATGACGGCGGGTGAGCTCAGGCCAACACCAAGGAGGCCGAGGTGGTGGGAATGCGGGGGCATCACTGTCGGCACCTCCTCTCACACTTCACACTGCAAAAGACCGCATTGGCCGCCTCCATCGTAACGTCGGGTGCCCCACCCCCTTGTTGCTCTTGTCCTTCCCTCATAGGGACCGTGTTGGGTCAACGTTCTAACGGTCATCCCTTTTCTGTGTCTTGGTCGACCTTCTTTGCGGGTCCAGAGGTGAAGCAGCTGGTTGTCGTTGGGCCGGGCGAAACAATATTCATCATGTATTTGAAAAATGTTCAACTCATATCAAAAATATGATTCACACATATACAAAAAACTAACAACGTGTATTAAAAAAAAAGACATGAGAGAACAAGGAGAAAGAAAAACCCAAAGAAGCTAGTTAAGAAACTCAAAATAATCGAAAACAAATGCAAGTAAGGTTTTAAAACTAGTCCGTACTGGTGTGTAGAACTTTCCCAAAACTGGTTTAATGGGCCGACCCACTCAGGCTAGAGCGGAACCAGCGGCAGAGGGGAGACAAGATATTGCCTGATAAAACCCATTCTAATTCAAAAAAAAAAAATAGTAGACGTTCTACTCCCATCAGATATTGCCCATCACGTTTCATCCCTTTCTCAACATTCCAACAGCTCCAAAGGCATGCGCGAGGGCTATGTCTCATTTATTGCAAGAGATAGCCTTCCCTCGCCTTGCTTTTGTAACGGGCTGACCTAACACTATAGCTTCATGAGCAATTTTAGGAATGTTCTATGGATCGACTTTGGAAGATTCCACATGGTTTTTCTTCTTCTTTTGTTTCTATGTGTTTTATGTATTGGTTTTCATAAAAAAAAGTGAGAGTGGCGTTTTAGCACATGGAGCGTGCGCTCGTGGTTTTTCAAATGTGTTTTAAACATATTTTGAAATGTCAAAAACTTCCAAACAAAAGCTTGGTGCGTGCATCTCAATATTTTACATGCTCACAAACTCATTTCACGAAAAACCAACAACTTATGTGTCGCGTGTGAAAAAGATAAAATCCGGTGGTAAAAAATGCTTTTCAAAAGACATCCTTTTGTCTTTTTTACACGAGCCACAAAAAATGCCGGTTTTCTTTGAAACTTGACGTGCACACATATAATGTCGTGATGTATGCGCCAAATTTTTGTTTCTAAAATTTTCACACTTTGAAATATTGTTTTCGTGTGTAGGAGCGCGCGCTCCCGGGAGCACAATGGATTTCCCAAAAAAAGTATGTTATTTTATTTCCCTTTTTTTGTTTGCCTTTTTTTCTTCCTTTTATCAAAACCATGTCATTTAAATGCAAGTTTTAAAATTTTCCTATACAGGCAGAACATTTTTTTGAAAGATGTTGAACATTTTCCTAATAAATGATGAACATGTATTCAAATACGTGTTTGAATATTTTCTGAATATATTTAAACAATTGTTCAATAAATGTTAAACAGTTATTTTGATGTTTGAACTAATTTATTAAGCTACATGAATATTTTTACATTGTATAAACATTTTCTAAAAACTTCCAAAACATAAGTTTTAAATGTGTGAACATTGTTTTAATGGCAGAAACATTTTTTCAATGGTAAAAGACTAGTACTGTAGTGAACCTCAGTTAGTTACTGGGGTGAACGTTTTTGTTAATGTATATATCTAGAAAAATGCCAACTTTTCTTGAATTTCTGAACAAATTTTCAGAGACTGGAACATTTTTTGAATATGTGAAAAAAAGAAATGAAAATTTGAACAAAAAATGTTTTTGATTATTTTTTAATTTGTGATCAAATTATAAAATTATAAACAAAATTTCAAACTCTGAACAGTTTTTTAATTTATGAAATAATATTTGAAAAGTGGAACATTTCATGATATTTGGAACAAAAAATTTAAAATACGAACAGTTTTTGAATTTGTGAAGAAAAAATTAAAAGTGGAACATTTCAAGAAATTCTGAACAAAAATTTGGAAACGCAAACATTTTTGAAATTCTTGAAAATTTCCCGAAGCGTGAACATTTTTTTAGTTTCTAACCAAAATTTGAAATCACGAAAAATGGAATATATCATGAAATGCCGAGAAAAAATTTCAAATGAAGAAAATTTATTGAAATTCTTGAACATTTTCTGAAATGTAATCATTTTTTGAATATCTGACCAAACTTCGAAACTGTGAACATTTTCTAAATTTATGCAAAAAATAGAAAAATATTTTGGAATTCTTGAATATTATTTGGGCTAGTGAAAAAAATTGTAGGAGGTACATTTTTTGAAATTCCTTCATGCTTTTTGATAGTCGAACATTTTCCGAATTTGTTAATAAATTTTAAAAGAGGGACATTGTTTGGAAATCTAAACCATTCGACCAAAGTATTAAAAAGAAAATCAACGTGTAAAAGTAAAAACGAAAACAGGTAATAAAAAAAGAAACAAAAAAGAGAAAGCAAAAGAGAAACAGAAAAGAAAAGAGAAAAAAATAATGATATAAAAATAAAACATAAACATAAACGGGAACCCATACCAAAAAAATCGGAGTTTGAGCTTTCTCAAAACCAGGATCCGTGTACACACTAAATTCGTACATGGGCCGGCCCACTGCGATTGCTTTGTCCATTGCTAGTTGCGAAACAGCGTCATCTTGAAGCAATGAGCGTCCGTTAGGGAATTCCGCAAAGACGTGCTCACAGGCGACATGAGTGAAGCCGCGTCACCAAGCAGGCAGGGCTCATGGTGTGCGTATGGCCCATGCATCCTCAGCCTTGTGGCCGGATGGGGCGCCAGACTTTGTTCATGCAATGATTGCCAGCGGTTTGGCTGGTTGTTCTGGTTAATGGAATAGAGAGTATTCCGGCTCAAGAAAAAAGCAGACAGCTATGGAGCGTGGCCCATAGTGGGGAACTGGATTCGGTGATTCGGAAGGTCACAGGCCATGAGAGCAGAGGAGTATGGTTTCTCAAAAAAAAAAGGAGGAGTATGATCATACCAAAACTTGGTCATGCACGTAGAGAGTTGAAAGGCTCCCCCAAAATAAACAAATCTTCTCAACTTCTCTGTACGCCCGTGCTTTCTTTTTAATCCTATATTGTGACAGGACCATGGATGTGTATACTACATTTTCCCGGCGCGTAGTTTCACTGCAAGACAAATCGAGCCTCAAGGTGCGTCTTCTCTCCAAAACTGCACATTTGAAAATTGTGCCACCACTGCAAGTTGTGTACTCATCCATTGGTTAAGACGGATCCAAGTCTCCTCTCGTAGTATATGGTTGGTTGCCGTTAGGTATCGCCCTTCTGTCCATTGGTCGAGACGGATCAAAGTCTTCGCTTACCTGACGCTAATTTTAACTACATTGTGTATAAAATTGTACAGTACGTATACGGTTGATATATAATATATATGATCGAGTTAGTTTAAGTTGTATTATTGTACCTGACACATGCATTATTGGCCTTATTATGGGTGTCAGCTACCAGTTGCATGTATCCAGCTACCAGTTGTATTATCGAGTCTCTTCAAATCTGACTCAGCATATATTGATCCTGTCAATTATCTGTCCTCAGCAACAACTACTTGCATGTATCCGGAAAAAAAAACCTAGCTGGTTTATCAATATCAGAACTGGACTTCAACACGTTTTGATATTTACGACAAAACAGTGCAAATGAATGATTGGATATAATAATAAGGGGGTTATCGAGATAGGATTAGCAGCCAATACAAGTTGGGGCAATACAAGTATTTCCATTGCACCTCAAAAAAAATATTCCATTTATTCACTTCTTGCATTAGTTTGTAGACAACCAAAACATTTTGCACTTTTGTGCTTAATTTTTGAATTTGACTGTTAATTTGATTTGTCATAATGATTTCATATAGCATACTCCCGTCCTTAAAAGAGTGTACTTCCAACTTTACAAGAGGGTCAAAGTATCTCAAAGTTTGACCGACTTTGTATTTTTGTGAGACCAAATAGGTATATATGATGAAAATATATTTTATCATGAAGCAAATGCTACTAATTTGATGGCATAAATATTGATGTATTATCGTATAAATATGGTCAAATATAAAAAAGTTCAACTTCCCAACAAAGTTGGAAGTACACTCTTTCAAGCACAGAGGGAGTAGCTTATAATGTGGTACTCCCTCCATGCGAGTTTGTAGTAGGAGCACCGGTCTTAGGTCTATAATTTAATTTAATTAACCGCATGTATTTATGTCTTTAATTTAATTAACCAAATGTATTTAGGTCTTCAGTATGTCTCCCCTCTCAAAAATTGTACTGTGAATAATTGTACTACCACTGCAAGTTGTGTACTCAGCCATGGGCGCAGCCTTATAGGTGAACATGCATCCCAACTGCTGCCTTGCCGAACTGATAGTGAAGCGAAAAAACTAGAAGTCATGGACATGAAGGGGAAGGGATTTCAATGGCCATGAGGAGTGGTATGGATCTCTGTATTTTCATGTTGTGAATTTGTGACATAGATTTTTATAGAACAGCTAAGCAATCTACAATATAGTGATCTCACATTATTAGTGGCAAAATTCAAGTGAATTGCAAAATTGGCAAAATAAAATTTGAGTTAATTGTCAGTAGCTCCAATCAAAGAGCCTACGAAAGTAGCAATATTTTGAACTGCGGCCCACTTTGGGAAACTGGATTCGGCAGGGTCGCAGGCCGTGAGCAGAGGGGATGAGGAGGATTGTGCTACCCCTCGAAAGGAAAGAAAAAAAAGGAGGATCGCGCTGATTGATTTGATTTGCAGAGGAGCTCTCTGTACGAGTGTTTTCAAATCCTTATTTTTTTGCAAATGAGTGTTTTCAATCCTATCGTGAGAGGCGCATGGATGTACTCCCTCCGTTCCTAAATATAAGTCTTTCAAGACAATTTAAATGGATTACAACATACAGATGTATGTAGACATATTTTAAAGTGTATATTCGCTCATTTTACTTTGTATGTAGTCACTTGTTGGAATCTCTAAAAAGACTTATATTTGGAAACGAAGGGAGTATGTACAGGAGCTCTCTGTACCATTCTTTTGGCGTGCAATTTCACGGCAAGACAAATCGAACAGGTGCAGTGCAGGTCTCCTCTCGGAAACTGCACCTTCAAAAATTGTACTCATATTCCAAGTTGTGTACTCGTCCATTGGCCAAGGCATATCCAAGTCTTCTCTCGGATTAGTTATAGTTGGTTGCCGTGTGAGCTACCGCCCTTCCGTTCATTGGTCGAGACTGATCAAAGTCTTCACTTGAGCAACGAACCAAGAGAGCAAGATAGAAACCAAGAGAGCAAGATTGATTGACCCTGCCAACTGCCGAGGCCCTCATTCCCCTCCACCGGCACCATCGGAAGAACTTCCCGCCCGCAACGCTGTCGTCTTTGGGTCGAGGTCAGCCCCGTTCACTACTCATTAACCTGCATCAGGACGATGCAGCTCTCTTTGCATGCTTTGGCTCCCTGATGCCCTGGAGAACGATTCCCATGTTTGGGACATGCGCTTCAGGAATCCCTTTGTGATATCTCTTTATTCCACTTGTACTAGTCTCTTGATGTAACATTTGGACTCTTTTTCTTGTGGTATTCAGATCCACGCCCGGTGGCCATCAACAAGAGAAGACCGAGTGAGCCATGGATCTGGCCATGGGGGCCATGGGCTCCCTCCTCCACAAACTGGGCGAGGTCATCAAGGACGAGTACAAGCTACAGAAGGGAGTCAAGAGAAAGGTCAAATCCTTCTCTGCCGAGCTGGATATTATGCGTGCTGCCCTCGGCAAGGTGGCAGAGGTGCCGCGGGATGAGCTCGACGATCAGATCAAGTTTTGGAAAACAGTGGCAAAATAAAATAAAAAGAGAAACAGAACAAAAATTAAAACAGAGCAGAGAGTACCTGGGCCACTTACCTGGCCTTACCTGTAGCCGGCCCAGCCAACTGGCCCAGCCCACCACCGCAGCTCCTCCTGTCGTCTTCCTCGTCGGACAGAAGGACGAGCGCGTGTCGACGCGCACGCGCCCGAGACCTCCACCTCTTGCTTGCTTGCTGCCTCTCCCCGACGCGCCTGGAGGCGCCACGCACGCCCCCTGGAACCCCCTCGCGCTCTCCCTCGCTCACTCCCCCCTTCTCTGTTTCTCTTACGCGCGGCCACCGAGCGCAGCCGTCGCCGCCGACGAGCACCACCGCGGCCACCTTCCACCCCTCGCCTCGCAGAAGCTTCCAGAAGAACCGCCGCGCCTTCTTCTTCGTCTCCACCAACCAACGTGACTCCGGAAGCCCCGTAGCACCGTCCTCGTCGTCGTCTTCATCTCCGGTGCCCGGAGATCGCCGTCGTCAATTCGCCATTGCAGAAGCTTCCCCGAGCCCACCGAGCTTCTCTCCCGAACCCTTGTGAGCTCCTACACCTTTCCCCTCTCTCCCCGCAGTCTAACTCGCCCTCTAGCACTAGCGCTGCCGTGCCCGAGAGCTTGCTGCCGCCGTTCATGGCACCGCCGCGGCCACAGCCGCTGCCGCTCACGCCCGAGCCCATCAGCGCGCTCAGCACACCCCCAGAAGCCGAGCGCACCCACCAAATCCTCCTCCCGTCCGCAGTAGCGCCGAACCCAACTGCTCCCGTGCTTCGGCCGCCGCCAAACCTCGACGCCGGCTTAGTTCCCGGCCACACCGGCTCCAACCAGTGGCACCACTAGGTGCGGCGCACTCCCAGGAGTCGAGCAAGCCTAACCGCACGTCGAACCATCGCCGGAGGGCGATTTCCGAAGATCTCCGCCGCGGTTTGTGTCACCGGCGGCTAAACGCCGGTGGGATGACGTGGCTACGTCATTAGTCACTAATGACGCCACTAACTAAGCCCTATGCCACTGACAGTCGGGCCCCACCGGCCTAGTTAAACCACTAAGCAAATTAGTTAGATTTAACTTAATCCCGATGGACCCACGCGTCAGATTGACCCTGCTGACGTGGCCGTTGACCAGGCCCAACTGTCAGCGACACTAACCAGCCCCAGTCACTGACCAGTGGACCCCACTGGTCAGGTTTGACCCGGACCAGCCCCAGTTGACTTGATGACGTCACACAGACGTCATGCTGACGCAATAATCATTTACTGGAATTATTTTTATACAGGAAATTCCAGAAAATTGTATAAACTTCTAAAATCCATAGAAATTCAACCGTAACTCCAAATGAAATAAGTTATATATGAAAAATGATCAGAAAAATCCAATCTATCCATCTGTACCATTTTCATGCATGTTAGAACAACTTATAGCTGCTGTTTAGCACAAATCAATTAAATGGCATTTGAATAATCACATATGGAGTTTGAATTTGAATTTTGTATTCAAACCAACTTCATTTAATCTGTTGCTAGCTGCATTAGCTCAAACCACAGCATATTACCATGTCATGATCATGCATCATATTGTGCATTTTCATTGATTGTGTTTCTTTCTCAGTTGCCGGTAATTGCCCCCTCTCGATAGATGCGTTCCGACGATGAGTTCGATGACACCGATGAAGAGATATACTATCTTCAGAAGTGCCAGGCAAGCAAAACCCCCCTTGTTCATTCCGATACAATCCCACTCTCTCGCTCCTGCTCTTTTTACTGCATTAGGACAACAACGATTCAACTGTTACATGCTGCGGTAGTTGAACCCTTTATCCTTTGCATGACCTGTCATTGCCACAGTAAATAGATGGAACCCACTAGCATGAGTAGGAGTTGTTTGAGCCCTGATGTGCCTACTCATTCATGCTTGTTTGTCATGCCTGCTATTGCTTAGAGTTGAGTCAGGTCTGATTCATCGGGAATGAATCGGAGGTGCGTGAACATGTCCTACTGTGTGTGAGCTAAGTGTGTGAACACGATTTGATAAAGGTAGCGGTGAGAGGCCATGTAGGAGTACATGGTGGGTTGTCTCATTGCAGCCGTCCTCAGGAACTGAGTTCTGTGTTTGTGATCCATGAACAGCTACTACCACTCATTGGGATCCTTAATTGACCCTCTCGGCTTCTTAATCACCCTTGTTCTCTGTCCAGGAGTTGCAACTAGTTTCTGGTGTTTGTAGGTAGTGTTAGTAGTCTACCGAGTGGCACCCGGTACAGGTGGGCTTGGGACAGACTAGGCACCGTGGCACGGTGTACCAAGCGTAGATCCACCCGTCGAGGTGGGCTTGGGAACCCTGCTCACATCGTTTGGGGCCGTGAGCGACACCCCGGCCGGATCTCCTTGCGGATGGAACCCGAATAGGCGATAAACCTGGACGAGAGACTTGAGTGTTTAGGTAGGCCGTGGCCGACTCCCTCGCCTGGCTTCCGCTTGAAGGTTGCCGAGGTACATGACGTGTACAGGGCGATAAGTGGCGAGAGCGTGTGTGAAGAAGTACACCCCTGCAGGGTTATCATTATCTATTCGAATAGCCGGATTCCTCGGATATGGAAACTTGGACCCCTTGTACAGTTCATAGACAAGTGAAAGTGGATACTCTAAAATACGCAAGATAAGCGTGAGTGCTATGGATGGCGTTCTCGTAGGGAGACGGGAGCGGATCCATAGTGGAGTATTGATATGGTGAATATGTGGACTCGTGTGCGCCACCTCAAAAGAGTTACTTGCAGTCGTAGTTCAGGATAGCGACCGAGTCAAAGCTGGCTTGCTGCAGTCAAACTCCACCACCCCTTTGTTGATAATGATGCATATGTAGTTAGTTCTGATGTAAGTCTTGCTGGGTACATTTGTACTCACGTTTGCCTATTTTATGTTTTTGCAGAGAGACTTCAGTCTCGCTAGTAGTTCCACGTGGACTTCGACGTTTAGCTTGTTACCTCAGCTACGATCTTGTGCCCTCAGCAGGATCTAGTAGATAGTCAGGCTTCTAAGCCTTTTCATTTGTAGATGTCTGTACTCAGACATGATAGGCTTCCGCTTGTGCTTGACTTGTATGCTCTGAATGTTGGGTCGTGAGACCCCTGTTTGTAATATCTCGCTCCTCGGAGCCTAATGAATACATACTCGAGTCGTAGAGTTATGTTGTGATGCCATGTTGTATTTACACATATCGAGCATATTGTGTGTATGTTTGAAATGCTTGGTATGTGTGGGATCTGACTATCTAGTTGTTTATCTTTAGTAGCCTCTCTTACCGGGAAATGTCTCCTAGTGTTTCACTGAGCCATGGTAGCTTGCTACTGCTCCGAAACACTTAGGCTGGCCGGCATGTGTCCTTCTTCGTTCCTGTGTCTGTCCCTTCGGGGAAATGTCACGCGATGAACACCGGAGTCCTGTTAGCCCGCTACAGCCCGGTTCACCGGAGTCCTGCTAGCCCAATGCTACAGCCTGGATTCACTCGCTGATGACCGACACGTTCGATGCTGGGTCATGGATGCCTGTCCCTGTAAGTTTGTGCCACTTTGGGTTTACGACTAGCCATGTCAGCCCGGGCTCCTTATCATATGGATGCTAGCGACACTATCATATACGTGTGCCAAAAGGCGCAAACGGTCCCGGGCAAAGGTAAGGCGACACCCGTGGGAATACCGTGCGTGATGCCGCAAAGTGATATGAGGTGTTACATGCTAGATCGATGTGGCATTGAGTCGGGGTCCTGACAGCTTAGTTGTCACATCCCTAGTTCTGGTATGACCTAGACTAGCTAGTCATGTGTGCATCATGTTTAAATTTCATTTAAATTTGAAATGAGGATTTGTGAAACCCTCAGAATCATTTTTAGAAATGACCCAAATAAAAATTGCTCCAAAAAGGTCCAAGAAAATGCTCATGTTGCCCTCTGAAAATATTGGTTTATATGATAGTGTCGCTAGCATCCATATGATAAGGAGCCCGGGCTGACATGGCTAGTCGTAAACCCAAAGCGGCACAAACTTACAGGGACAGGCATCCATGACCCCGCCGTCTCCGCCTCCCCGAGCTCGCTGAGGACATTTCCCGGTAAGAGAGGCTACTAAGAATAAACAACTAGATAGTCAGATCCCACACATAGCAATACACATTACACGTACGCATAACATGCAAGTATGTGCTGTACAACATGGCATCACAGCATAACTCAACAACTCATATAGATAAAGGCTCAGAAGAGCCATCATAGCATTTATTTGCAAACAGGGGTCACAGGACCCATCATACAGAGCATACAAGCAACAAGCGGAAGCATTACATGTCTGAGTACAGACATCTACAAATGAAAAAGGCTGAAGAGCCTGACTATCTACAACATCCGATCAAGATCGTAGCTGAGGTACAAGCTACTCGTCGAAGTCCACGAGAACACTAGTAAGACCGAAGTCTCCGCTGCAAAAACATAAATAAAGCACCATGAGTACAAAGGTACTCAGCAAGACTTACATCAGATCCTATCATACATGCATTTGTATCAAGAGGGTAATGTGGGGTTTAGTTGCAGCAAGCCAGCTTTGACTCTGTGGCTATCCTGTTCTACGACTACCAGAACTTCTTTGAGGTGATATGGCGCACACGAGTCCACTAATCACCACACAATACACTACTATGGATTCATCCCCGTCTCCCTACGAGAAGGCCATCCATAGTACTCACACTTTTCTTGAGCATTTTATTGTATCCACTTCAAGTTATCTATGTACCATGTAAGCATCCAAGAAGTCCATATCCGCGGACCCGGCTATTCGAATAGATCATGTTAACCCTGCAGGGGTGTACTTCTTCACACACGCTCTCGCCACTTACCGCCATGTACACGTCATGTATCTCGGCAACCTTCAAGCGGAAGCCTGGCGAGGGTGTCGGCCACGACCTAACTAACCGCACAAGACTCTAGCCCAGGTTTATCGCCTATTCGGGTTTCATCCGCAAGGAGATCCGGCCGGGGTGTCGCTCACGGCCCCAAACGATGTGTGCAGGGTTCCCGAGCCCACCATCCGGGTGCCACTCGGTACACCAGGCCACGTGTGCCTAGTCTGTCCCAAGCCCACCCTGCCGGGTGCCACTTGGTAGAAAAATAGCACTACCTACAAACACCAGAAACTAGTTGCGACTCCTGGACAGAGACCAAGTTGGTTAATAAGTCGAGAGAGTCAATTAAGGATCCCAATGTGTGGTAGTATCGAGTCATTGGACAACATACATAGAACTCAGTGCTTAAGGACGGTTCCAGTGAGACAACCCACCATGTACTCCTACATGGCCTCTCACCGCTACCTTTACCAAATCGTGTTCACACGTTCACTCTCAGCATCAGAACATAGAGCATTGTACTCCAATTCATTCCCGATGAACCAGACCTGACACAACTCTAAGCAATAGCAGGCATAGCATGGTAGGAACACAACATGGTAGGAAATCGCAAGCACTACCGTGTCATGTACTGTCTTGATGAATAGTTATTTTATAGTTGTTTGTCATTGGTTTTATGTGTTTCCTCTTTCGCTTTTACTGTAACAAGTGCAGATTGAGTTTCTATATAAACAGAAAATTTCTTTCAATAGCATGTACTGCTTGTGTGTGTCGGTCAAGTCTTTCAATGGGCCAAGCCCAAAAAAGAGTGCAAAATAAATTACAAATGAAATATAATATTCCAAAAAAATGTCCGTCATCATAAAAATGATTCCATTTTAAAAATTATTCTTGAAAATAAAAAAACACCTTCTCGAAATAAATATATATTCATGGTTTTCTGAATAACAAAAAATAAAATTGATTGAAAGACTATTCAATAGACAACTACTCTTTCATCGGGGAGCTGAAATGGGTCATGACAAATATTGCTAGGGTACGTCCAAATTTCACGGTCCAAAAGGAAATAACCTTATTTCTGACGTTTGCAAAAATTGAATTAAAAAGTGTTGCATAATAGCTGGAGCAAGTTATGTTTACAGCAAAGTGAGCTTATCCTAGTGGATGGCGTGCGTGGCATGTATATTGGCGGCCAGAGTTCGATTCCCAATCCTGCCGATAGAAACTGGATACCAAGACCTCCTAGTCTTGGGAGCAACTAACGTCATTTGGGATGGCTGAGAATGCGCCACTTGGTGCACTTTTAGCGGCCACCAAGTGTCGCGTTTTGGCCGCTTTCTTCTATTTTTTATTTTTCCACACGCATTTTCGGATTTTTAGATAGTTTTTTCTTGGTTTTTTGGTTATCCACTGGTCTTTCTTAGCTTTTGGCAAAAAAATAAAAAAATCTTTTTGCATGAAAAAAGTGTGTTTTTTTTACTTACGCAAGAGGCATAGTATTGCTTCCGAGAAGCACCGTCGTGTCTCTCGAAAATGGATAAAATATGTTTTCTTTTTTTCCTTACATGAGAGGCACGGTTTTGCTTCCGCGAGAGGCATGGCCGTGCCTCTCAGAAACGATTGTTTTCTTACGCGAGAGGCATGGTTTTGCTTCTGCGAGAGGCACGGATTTGCTTTCTCGAGAGGCATGGGTGTGCCTCTCGGAAACGAAAAGAAACGTGTTTTCTTTTTTTCCTTCCGTGAGAGGCACGTATTTACTTCTTGTGGAGGCCCACATTTCCTTTTACGATAGGCACAGTCATGCCTCTTTCTGAAAGGAAAAAAAATCCTGCTCCCGATTCTGTTTTTTCGTCTGTTTTTTTTTCGTGAAAATAAAGTTTGTCAAAACCTATCAATATGGTATTTAGTTTTGAAAATCTCGACGCGAGAATCCAACGGTGAAAACGGTTTGAGATTTGAACACATTGTTTAAGAGAGAAAATGTTTTGAATAAACGAATTTACGAAAAATAGGAAAACTCTCAGGTTGCGATAAGTGGCGGTGGGAGTGATCTTTGAAGGAGTACTCCTCAATTAGTGATTTCGCCTAGTCCTAGTCACCACCTGTGATGGTAGTTAGGGTGTGTTTGGTTGACATCTCTATACTAGGTTGCATTGCATGTGACGGTAAGTTGGGCCTGGCTTAGTAGATATGCACACTTGTGCTGTCCACCACGGCCGCCCCTAGGTGACTAGCCTCACCATCCCCTAGCCTCTTCCTTCCCGATCATCTCATTACTTCTTTTCTGGACCCCCTAGGCTCTAGCTTGCCAATCTCGGGATGGCGGGCAAGTTCTGGGTGCGAAGTACCTCATTACAATGGGGTAATTTGAGTCGGTGCTATGCGGGCAACCTTCGGAGCACGGGATGACGCCACCAATCTTATGATGGAGAAAGGGGTCTGGAGGCATGGATGAGCTCATGACGGCGGGTGAGCTCAGGCCAACACCAAGGAGGCCGAGGTGGTGGGAATGCGGGGGCATCACTGTCGGCACCTCCTCTCACACTTCACACTGCAAAAGACCGCATTGGCCGCCTCCATCGTAACGTCGGGTGCCCCACCCCCTTGTTGCTCTTGTCCTTCCCTCATAGGGACCGTGTTGGGTCAACGTTCTAACGGTCATCCCTTTTCTGTGTCTTGGTCGACCTTCTTTGCGGGTCCAGAGGTGAAGCAGCTGGTTGTCGTTGGGCCGGGCGAAACAATATTCATCATGTATTTGAAAAATGTTCAACTCATATCAAAAATATGATTCACACATATACAAAAAACTAACAACGTGTATTAAAAAAAAGACATGAGAGAACAAGGAGAAAGAAAAACCCAAAGAAGCTAGTTAAGAAACTCAAAATAATCGAAAACAAATGCAAGTAAGGTTTTAAAACTAGTCCGTACTGGTGTGTAGAACTTTCCCAAAACTGGTTTAATGGGCCGACCCACTCAGGCTAGAGCGGAACCAGCGGCAGAGGGGAGACAAGATATTGCCTGATAAAACCCATTCTAATTCAAAAAAAAAAAAATAGTAGACGTTCTACTCCCATCAGATATTGCCCATCACGTTTCATCCCTTTCTCAACATTCCAACAGCTCCAAAGGCATGCGCGAGGGCTATGTCTCATTTATTGCAAGAGATAGCCTTCCCTCGCCTTGCTTTTGTAACGGGCTGACCTAACACTATAGCTTCATGAGCAATTTTAGGAATGTTCTATGGATCGACTTTGGAAGATTCCACATGGTTTTTCTTCTTCTTTTGTTTCTATGTGTTTTATGTATTGGTTTTCATAAAAAAAAGTGAGAGTGGCGTTTTAGCACATGGAGCGTGCGCTCGTGGTTTTTCAAATGTGTTTTAAACATATTTTGAAATGTCAAAAACTTCCAAACAAAAGCTTGGTGCGTGCATCTCAATATTTTACATGCTCACAAACTCATTTCACGAAAAACCAACAACTTATGTGTCGCGTGTGAAAAAGATAAAATCCGGTGGTAAAAAATGCTTTTCAAAAGACATCCTTTTGTCTTTTTTACACGAGCCACAAAAAATGCCGGTTTTCTTTGAAACTTGACGTGCACACATATAATGTCGTGATGTATGCGCCAAATTTTTGTTTCTAAAATTTTCACACTTTGAAATATTGTTTTCGTGTGTAGGAGCGCGCGCTCCCGGGAGCACAATGGATTTCCCAAAAAAAGTATGTTATTTTATTTCCCTTTTTTTGTTTGCCTTTTTTTCTTCCTTTTATCAAAACCATGTCATTTAAATGCAAGTTTTAAAATTTTCCTATACAGGCAGAACATTTTTTTGAAAGATGTTGAACATTTTCCTAATAAATGATGAACATGTATTCAAATACGTGTTTGAATATTTTCTGAATATATTTAAACAATTGTTCAATAAATGTTAAACAGTTATTTTGATGTTTGAACTAATTTATTAAGCTACATGAATATTTTTACATTGTATAAACATTTTCTAAAAACTTCCAAAACATAAGTTTTAAATGTGTGAACATTGTTTTAATGGCAGAAACATTTTTTCAATGGTAAAAGACTAGTACTGTAGTGAACCTCAGTTAGTTACTGGGGTGAACGTTTTTGTTAATGTATATATCTAGAAAAATGCCAACTTTTCTTGAATTTCTGAACAAATTTTCAGAGACTGGAACATTTTTTGAATATGTGAAAAAAAGAAATGAAAATTTGAACAAAAAATGTTTTTGATTATTTTTTAATTTGTGATCAAATTATAAAATTATAAACAAAATTTCAAACTCTGAACAGTTTTTTAATTTATGAAATAATATTTGAAAAGTGGAACATTTCATGATATTTGGAACAAAAAATTTAAAATACGAACAGTTTTTGAATTTGTGAAGAAAAAATTAAAAGTGGAACATTTCAAGAAATTCTGAACAAAAATTTGGAAACGCAAACATTTTTGAAATTCTTGAAAATTTCCCGAAGCGTGAACATTTTTTTAGTTTCTAACCAAAATTTGAAATCACGAAAAATGGAATATATCATGAAATGCCGAGAAAAAATTTCAAATGAAGAAAATTTATTGAAATTCTTGAACATTTTCTGAAATGTAATCATTTTTTGAATATCTGACCAAACTTCGAAACTGTGAACATTTTCTAAATTTATGCAAAAAATAGAAAAATATTTTGGAATTCTTGAATATTATTTGGGCTAGTGAAAAAAATTGTAGGAGGTACATTTTTTGAAATTCCTTCATGCTTTTTGATAGTCGAACATTTTCCGAATTTGTTAATAAATTTTAAAAGAGGGACATTGTTTGGAAATCTAAACCATTCGACCAAAGTATTAAAAAGAAAATCAACGTGTAAAAGTAAAAACGAAAACAGGTAATAAAAAAAGAAACAAAAAAGAGAAAGCAAAAGAGAAACAGAAAAGAAAAGAGAAAAAAATAATGATATAAAAATAAAACATAAACATAAACGGGAACCCATACCAAAAAAATCGGAGTTTGAGCTTTCTCAAAACCAGGATCCGTGTACACACTAAATTCGTACATGGGCCGGCCCACTGCGATTGCTTTGTCCATTGCTAGTTGCGAAACAGCGTCATCTTGAAGCAATGAGCGTCCGTTAGGGAATTCCGCAAAGACGTGCTCACAGGCGACATGAGTGAAGCCGCGTCACCAAGCAGGCAGGGCTCATGGTGTGCGTATGGCCCATGCATCCTCAGCCTTGTGGCCGGATGGGGCGCCAGACTTTGTTCATGCAATGATTGCCAGCGGTTTGGCTGGTTGTTCTGGTTAATGGAATAGAGAGTATTCCGGCTCAAGAAAAAAGCAGACAGCTATGGAGCGTGGCCCATAGTGGGGAACTGGATTCGGTGATTCGGAAGGTCACAGGCCATGAGAGCAGAGGAGTATGGTTTCTCAAAAAAAAAAAGGAGGAGTATGATCATACCAAAACTTGGTCATGCACGTAGAGAGTTGAAAGGCTCCCCCAAAATAAACAAATCTTCTCAACTTCTCTGTACGCCCGTGCTTTCTTTTTAATCCTATATTGTGACAGGACCATGGATGTGTATACTACATTTTCCCGGCGCGTAGTTTCACTGCAAGACAAATCGAGCCTCAAGGTGCGTCTTCTCTCCAAAACTGCACATTTGAAAATTGTGCCACCACTGCAAGTTGTGTACTCATCCATTGGTTAAGACGGATCCAAGTCTCCTCTCGTAGTATATGGTTGGTTGCCGTTAGGTATCGCCCTTCTGTCCATTGGTCGAGACGGATCAAAGTCTTCGCTTACCTGACGCTAATTTTAACTACATTGTGTATAAAATTGTACAGTACGTATACGGTTGATATATAATATATATGATCGAGTTAGTTTAAGTTGTATTATTGTACCTGACACATGCATTATTGGCCTTATTATGGGTGTCAGCTACCAGTTGCATGTATCCAGCTACCAGTTGTATTATCGAGTCTCTTCAAATCTGACTCAGCATATATTGATCCTGTCAATTATCTGTCCTCAGCAACAACTACTTGCATGTATCCGGAAAAAAAAACCTAGCTGGTTTATCAATATCAGAACTGGACTTCAACACGTTTTGATATTTACGACAAAACAGTGCAAATGAATGATTGGATATAATAATAAGGGGGTTATCGAGATAGGATTAGCAGCCAATACAAGTTGGGGCAATACAAGTATTTCCATTGCACCTCAAAAAAAATATTCCATTTATTCACTTCTTGCATTAGTTTGTAGACAACCAAAACATTTTGCACTTTTGTGCTTAATTTTTGAATTTGACTGTTAATTTGATTTGTCATAATGATTTCATATAGCATACTCCCGTCCTTAAAAGAGTGTACTTCCAACTTTACAAGAGGGTCAAAGTATCTCAAAGTTTGACCGACTTTGTATTTTTGTGAGACCAAATAGGTATATATGATGAAAATATATTTTATCATGAAGCAAATGCTACTAATTTGATGGCATAAATATTGATGTATTATCGTATAAATATGGTCAAATATAAAAAAGTTCAACTTCCCAACAAAGTTGGAAGTACACTCTTTCAAGCACAGAGGGAGTAGCTTATAATGTGGTACTCCCTCCATGCGAGTTTGTAGTAGGAGCACCGGTCTTAGGTCTATAATTTAATTTAATTAACCGCATGTATTTATGTCTTTAATTTAATTAACCAAATGTATTTAGGTCTTCAGTATGTCTCCCCTCTCAAAAATTGTACTGTGAATAATTGTACTACCACTGCAAGTTGTGTACTCAGCCATGGGCGCAGCCTTATAGGTGAACATGCATCCCAACTGCTGCCTTGCCGAACTGATAGTGAAGCGAAAAAACTAGAAGTCATGGACATGAAGGGGAAGGGATTTCAATGGCCATGAGGAGTGGTATGGATCTCTGTATTTTCATGTTGTGAATTTGTGACATAGATTTTTATAGAACAGCTAAGCAATCTACAATATAGTGATCTCACATTATTAGTGGCAAAATTCAAGTGAATTGCAAAATTGGCAAAATAAAATTTGAGTTAATTGTCAGTAGCTCCAATCAAAGAGCCTACGAAAGTAGCAATATTTTGAACTGCGGCCCACTTTGGGAAACTGGATTCGGCAGGGTCGCAGGCCGTGAGCAGAGGGGATGAGGAGGATTGTGCTACCCCTCGAAAGGAAAGAAAAAAAAGGAGGATCGCGCTGATTGATTTGATTTGCAGAGGAGCTCTCTGTACGAGTGTTTTCAAATCCTTATTTTTTTGCAAATGAGTGTTTTCAATCCTATCGTGAGAGGCGCATGGATGTACTCCCTCCGTTCCTAAATATAAGTCTTTCAAGACAATTTAAATGGATTACAACATACAGATGTATGTAGACATATTTTAAAGTGTATATTCGCTCATTTTACTTTGTATGTAGTCACTTGTTGGAATCTCTAAAAAGACTTATATTTGGAAACGAAGGGAGTATGTACAGGAGCTCTCTGTACCATTCTTTTGGCGTGCAATTTCACGGCAAGACAAATCGAACAGGTGCAGTGCAGGTCTCCTCTCGGAAACTGCACCTTCAAAAATTGTACTCATATTCCAAGTTGTGTACTCGTCCATTGGCCAAGGCATATCCAAGTCTTCTCTCGGATTAGTTATAGTTGGTTGCCGTGTGAGCTACCGCCCTTCCGTTCATTGGTCGAGACTGATCAAAGTCTTCACTTGAGCAACGAACCAAGAGAGCAAGATAGAAACCAAGAGAGCAAGATTGATTGACCCTGCCAACTGCCGAGGCCCTCATTCCCCTCCACCGGCACCATCGGAAGAACTTCCCGCCCGCAACGCTGTCGTCTTTGGGTCGAGGTCAGCCCCGTTCACTACTCATTAACCTGCATCAGGACGATGCAGCTCTCTTTGCATGCTTTGGCTCCCTGATGCCCTGGAGAACGATTCCCATGTTTGGGACATGCGCTTCAGGAATCCCTTTGTGATATCTCTTTATTCCACTTGTACTAGTCTCTTGATGTAACATTTGGACTCTTTTTCTTGTGGTATTCAGATCCACGCCCGGTGGCCATCAACAAGAGAAGACCGAGTGAGCCATGGATCTGGCCATGGGGGCCATGGGCTCCCTCCTCCACAAACTGGGCGAGGTCATCAAGGACGAGTACAAGCTACAGAAGGGAGTCAAGAGAAAGGTCAAATCCTTCTCTGCCGAGCTGGATATTATGCGTGCTGCCCTCGGCAAGGTGGCAGAGGTGCCGCGGGATGAGCTCGACGATCAGATCAAGTTTTGGAAAACAGTGGCAAAATAAAATAAAAAGAGAAACAGAACAAAAATTAAAACAGAGCAGAGAGTACCTGGGCCACTTACCTGGCCTTACCTGTAGCCGGCCCAGCCAACTGGCCCAGCCCACCACCGCAGCTCCTCCTGTCGTCTTCCTCGTCGGACAGAAGGACGAGCGCGTGTCGACGCGCACGCGCCCGAGACCTCCACCTCTTGCTTGCTTGCTGCCTCTCCCCGACGCGCCTGGAGGCGCCACGCACGCCCCCTGGAACCCCCTCGCGCTCTCCCTCGCTCACTCCCCCCTTCTCTGTTTCTCTTACGCGCGGCCACCGAGCGCAGCCGTCGCCGCCGACGAGCACCACCGCGGCCACCTTCCACCCCTCGCCTCGCAGAAGCTTCCAGAAGAACCGCCGCGCCTTCTTCTTCGTCTCCACCAACCAACGTGACTCCGGAAGCCCCGTAGCACCGTCCTCGTCGTCGTCTTCATCTCCGGTGCCCGGAGATCGCCGTCGTCAATTCGCCATTGCAGAAGCTTCCCCGAGCCCACCGAGCTTCTCTCCCGAACCCTTGTGAGCTCCTACACCTTTCCCCTCTCTCCCCGCAGTCTAACTCGCCCTCTAGCACTAGCGCTGCCGTGCCCGAGAGCTTGCTGCCGCCGTTCATGGCACCGCCGCGGCCACAGCCGCTGCCGCTCACGCCCGAGCCCATCAGCGCGCTCAGCACACCCCCAGAAGCCGAGCGCACCCACCAAATCCTCCTCCCGTCCGCAGTAGCGCCGAACCCAACTGCTCCCGTGCTTCGGCCGCCGCCAAACCTCGACGCCGGCTTAGTTCCCGGCCACACCGGCTCCAACCAGTGGCACCACTAGGTGCGGCGCACTCCCAGGAGTCGAGCAAGCCTAACCGCACGTCGAACCATCGCCGGAGGGCGATTTCCGAAGATCTCCGCCGCGGTTTGTGTCACCGGCGGCTAAACGCCGGTGGGATGACGTGGCTACGTCATTAGTCACTAATGACGCCACTAACTAAGCCCTATGCCACTGACAGTCGGGCCCCACCGGCCTAGTTAAACCACTAAGCAAATTAGTTAGATTTAACTTAATCCCGATGGACCCACGCGTCAGATTGACCCTGCTGACGTGGCCGTTGACCAGGCCCAACTGTCAGCGACACTAACCAGCCCCAGTCACTGACCAGTGGACCCCACTGGTCAGGTTTGACCCGGACCAGCCCCAGTTGACTTGATGACGTCACACAGACGTCATGCTGACGCAATAATCATTTACTGGAATTATTTTTATACAGGAAATTCCAGAAAATTGTATAAACTTCTAAAATCCATAGAAATTCAACCGTAACTCCAAATGAAATAAGTTATATATGAAAAATGATCAGAAAAATCCAATCTATCCATCTGTACCATTTTCATGCATGTTAGAACAACTTATAGCTGCTGTTTAGCACAAATCAATTAAATGGCATTTGAATAATCACATATGGAGTTTGAATTTGAATTTTGTATTCAAACCAACTTCATTTAATCTGTTGCTAGCTGCATTAGCTCAAACCACAGCATATTACCATGTCATGATCATGCATCATATTGTGCATTTTCATTGATTGTGTTTCTTTCTCAGTTGCCGGTAATTGCCCCCTCTCGATAGATGCGTTCCGACGATGAGTTCGATGACACCGATGAAGAGATATACTATCTTCAGAAGTGCCAGGCAAGCAAAACCCCCCTTGTTCATTCCGATACAATCCCACTCTCTCGCTCCTGCTCTTTTTACTGCATTAGGACAACAACGATTCAACTGTTACATGCTGCGGTAGTTGAACCCTTTATCCTTTGCATGACCTGTCATTGCCACAGTAAATAGATGGAACCCACTAGCATGAGTAGGAGTTGTTTGAGCCCTGATGTGCCTACTCATTCATGCTTGTTTGTCATGCCTGCTATTGCTTAGAGTTGAGTCAGGTCTGATTCATCGGGAATGAATCGGAGGTGCGTGAACATGTCCTACTGTGTGTGAGCTAAGTGTGTGAACACGATTTGATAAAGGTAGCGGTGAGAGGCCATGTAGGAGTACATGGTGGGTTGTCTCATTGCAGCCGTCCTCAGGAACTGAGTTCTGTGTTTGTGATCCATGAACAGCTACTACCACTCATTGGGATCCTTAATTGACCCTCTCGGCTTCTTAATCACCCTTGTTCTCTGTCCAGGAGTTGCAACTAGTTTCTGGTGTTTGTAGGTAGTGTTAGTAGTCTACCGAGTGGCACCCGGTACAGGTGGGCTTGGGACAGACTAGGCACCGTGGCACGGTGTACCAAGCGTAGATCCACCCGTCGAGGTGGGCTTGGGAACCCTGCTCACATCGTTTGGGGCCGTGAGCGACACCCCGGCCGGATCTCCTTGCGGATGGAACCCGAATAGGCGATAAACCTGGACGAGAGACTTGAGTGTTTAGGTAGGCCGTGGCCGACTCCCTCGCCTGGCTTCCGCTTGAAGGTTGCCGAGGTACATGACGTGTACAGGGCGATAAGTGGCGAGAGCGTGTGTGAAGAAGTACACCCCTGCAGGGTTATCATTATCTATTCGAATAGCCGGATTCCTCGGATATGGAAACTTGGACCCCTTGTACAGTTCATAGACAAGTGAAAGTGGATACTCTAAAATACGCAAGATAAGCGTGAGTGCTATGGATGGCGTTCTCGTAGGGAGACGGGAGCGGATCCATAGTGGAGTATTGATATGGTGAATATGTGGACTCGTGTGCGCCACCTCAAAAGAGTTACTTGCAGTCGTAGTTCAGGATAGCGACCGAGTCAAAGCTGGCTTGCTGCAGTCAAACTCCACCACCCCTTTGTTGATAATGATGCATATGTAGTTAGTTCTGATGTAAGTCTTGCTGGGTACATTTGTACTCACGTTTGCCTATTTTATGTTTTTGCAGAGAGACTTCAGTCTCGCTAGTAGTTCCACGTGGACTTCGACGTTTAGCTTGTTACCTCAGCTACGATCTTGTGCCCTCAGCAGGATCTAGTAGATAGTCAGGCTTCTAAGCCTTTTCATTTGTAGATGTCTGTACTCAGACATGATAGGCTTCCGCTTGTGCTTGACTTGTATGCTCTGAATGTTGGGTCGTGAGACCCCTGTTTGTAATATCTCGCTCCTCGGAGCCTAATGAATACATACTCGAGTCGTAGAGTTATGTTGTGATGCCATGTTGTATTTACACATATCGAGCATATTGTGTGTATGTTTGAAATGCTTGGTATGTGTGGGATCTGACTATCTAGTTGTTTATCTTTAGTAGCCTCTCTTACCGGGAAATGTCTCCTAGTGTTTCACTGAGCCATGGTAGCTTGCTACTGCTCCGAAACACTTAGGCTGGCCGGCATGTGTCCTTCTTCGTTCCTGTGTCTGTCCCTTCGGGGAAATGTCACGCGATGAACACCGGAGTCCTGTTAGCCCGCTACAGCCCGGTTCACCGGAGTCCTGCTAGCCCAATGCTACAGCCTGGATTCACTCGCTGATGACCGACACGTTCGATGCTGGGTCATGGATGCCTGTCCCTGTAAGTTTGTGCCACTTTGGGTTTACGACTAGCCATGTCAGCCCGGGCTCCTTATCATATGGATGCTAGCGACACTATCATATACGTGTGCCAAAAGGCGCAAACGGTCCCGGGCAAAGGTAAGGCGACACCCGTGGGAATACCGTGCGTGATGCCGCAAAGTGATATGAGGTGTTACATGCTAGATCGATGTGGCATTGAGTCGGGGTCCTGACAGCTTAGTTGTCACATCCCTAGTTCTGGTATGACCTAGACTAGCTAGTCATGTGTGCATCATGTTTAAATTTCATTTAAATTTGAAATGAGGATTTGTGAAACCCTCAGAATCATTTTTAGAAATGACCCAAATAAAAATTGCTCCAAAAAGGTCCAAGAAAATGCTCATGTTGCCCTCTGAAAATATTGGTTTATATGATAGTGTCGCTAGCATCCATATGATAAGGAGCCCGGGCTGACATGGCTAGTCGTAAACCCAAAGCGGCACAAACTTACAGGGACAGGCATCCATGACCCCGCCGTCTCCGCCTCCCCGAGCTCGCTGAGGACATTTCCCGGTAAGAGAGGCTACTAAGAATAAACAACTAGATAGTCAGATCCCACACATAGCAATACACATTACACGTACGCATAACATGCAAGTATGTGCTGTACAACATGGCATCACAGCATAACTCAACAACTCATATAGATAAAGGCTCAGAAGAGCCATCATAGCATTTATTTGCAAACAGGGGTCACAGGACCCATCATACAGAGCATACAAGCAACAAGCGGAAGCATTACATGTCTGAGTACAGACATCTACAAATGAAAAAGGCTGAAGAGCCTGACTATCTACAACATCCGATCAAGATCGTAGCTGAGGTACAAGCTACTCGTCGAAGTCCACGAGAACACTAGTAAGACCGAAGTCTCCGCTGCAAAAACATAAATAAAGCACCATGAGTACAAAGGTACTCAGCAAGACTTACATCAGATCCTATCATACATGCATTTGTATCAAGAGGGTAATGTGGGGTTTAGTTGCAGCAAGCCAGCTTTGACTCTGTGGCTATCCTGTTCTACGACTACCAGAACTTCTTTGAGGTGATATGGCGCACACGAGTCCACTAATCACCACACAATACACTACTATGGATTCATCCCCGTCTCCCTACGAGAAGGCCATCCATAGTACTCACACTTTTCTTGAGCATTTTATTGTATCCACTTCAAGTTATCTATGTACCATGTAAGCATCCAAGAAGTCCATATCCGCGGACCCGGCTATTCGAATAGATCATGTTAACCCTGCAGGGGTGTACTTCTTCACACACGCTCTCGCCACTTACCGCCATGTACACGTCATGTATCTCGGCAACCTTCAAGCGGAAGCCTGGCGAGGGTGTCGGCCACGACCTAACTAACCGCACAAGACTCTAGCCCAGGTTTATCGCCTATTCGGGTTTCATCCGCAAGGAGATCCGGCCGGGGTGTCGCTCACGGCCCCAAACGATGTGTGCAGGGTTCCCGAGCCCACCATCCGGGTGCCACTCGGTACACCAGGCCACGTGTGCCTAGTCTGTCCCAAGCCCACCCTGCCGGGTGCCACTTGGTAGAAAAATAGCACTACCTACAAACACCAGAAACTAGTTGCGACTCCTGGACAGAGACCAAGTTGGTTAATAAGTCGAGAGAGTCAATTAAGGATCCCAATGTGTGGTAGTATCGAGTCATTGGACAACATACATAGAACTCAGTGCTTAAGGACGGTTCCAGTGAGACAACCCACCATGTACTCCTACATGGCCTCTCACCGCTACCTTTACCAAATCGTGTTCACACGTTCACTCTCAGCATCAGAACATAGAGCATTGTACTCCAATTCATTCCCGATGAACCAGACCTGACACAACTCTAAGCAATAGCAGGCATAGCATGGTAGGAACACAACATGGCTCAATCAACTCCTACACATGCTAGTGGGTTTTAACTATTTACTGTGGCAATGACAGGTCATGCAGAGGAATGGGTTGAACTACCGCAGCACAAAGAAGCAGATGAATCGTTGTTGTCCTAATGCAATAACTGAGAGCAGGAGCGAGAGCGTAGGATTTTATCGGAATGAACAAGGGGGGTTTGCTTTCCTGGTATATCAACAAGGGAGGCACTGCTTCACTGACAAGTACTCTGGAACGGACTCCGGAGCAGGACCTATCGAGAAGGAACAGTGTCGGCAATCAATACACAAACATATGCAACAATATGATGCATGAACATGGCATGAAGATGTGATGCTGTTTGAGCTAATGCAACTAGTATTCATTTGGTTTGAAGTCCATTTGAACCCTAAGCTCAAATGCAATTCTAATTTAAGTCTCTTAATATGCCATAATGTGTTTCCTCATATTCAGCATGTATAAGTTGGTTTGTCATGCATGAAACTATTACAGATGGATAGGTTGCATTTTTCTGATAATTTTTCATATATAATTTATTTCAATCTGAGCTACGGTTGAATTTATATGAATTTTTGAAGTTTTGAACATTTTCTGGAATTTCCTGATTAATTTAAATCCAGAAAATGAATAAATGCGTCAGCCTGACGTCAGCGTGACGTCAGCAGGTCAACGGCGCTGACCAGGTCAAACCTGACGTGTGGGGTCCACATGTCAGTGACAGGGGGGTTTAAACAGGGTTAGTTTAATCCTAATTAAAAGGTTAGTGGCGCTGGGGCCCACTGTCAGTGTCAGGGGGGGTTAGTTAACGGTGATTAGCACTAAGCTAACCACCTGGCCGACGGGGCCCACCCGTCAGGCCGGCGAGGTCGTCGGCGGCGACCTCTGGACGCGGCGGCGTCCGCGTTACGGGCCATAGGGACGGCGTCGGAGAGCACCGGGGCGTAGCCCGGGCTCTCGCGCATCTGGTGGAGCAGGTAGGGGGAGAAATAAGCTGTCAGGACCCCGACTCAATGCCACATCGATCTAGCATGTAACACCTCATATCACTTTGCGGCCTCACGCACGGTATTCCACGGGTGTCGTCTTACCTTTGCCCGGGACCGTTTGCGCCTTTTGGCACACGTACATGATAGTGTCGCTAGCATCCATATGATAAGGAGCCCGGGCTGACATGGCTAGTCGTAAACCCAAAGTGGCACAAACTTACAGGGACAGGCATCCATGACCCAGCATCGAACGTGTCGGTCATCAGCGAGTAAGTTCCGGGCTGTAGCACTGGGCTAGCAGGACTCCGGTAAACCGGGCTGTAGCGGGCTAACAGGACTCCGGTACTCAACGCGTGACATTTCCCCGAAGGGACAGACAGAGGAACGAAGAAGGACACATGCCGGCCAGCCTAAGCGTTCCGGAGCAGTAGCAAGCTACCATGGCTCAGTGGAAACACTAGGAGACATTTCCCGGTAAGAGAGGCTACTAAAGATAAACACCTAGATAGTCAGATCCCACACATACCAAGCATTTCAATAACATACACACAATATGCTCGATATGTGCAAACACAACATGGCATCACAACATGACTCTACGACTCAAGTATTTATTCAGTAGGCTCCGTGGAGCGAGATATTACAAACAGGGGTCTCACAACCCAACATTCAGAGCATACAAGTCAAAGCACAAGCGGAAGCTAACATGTCTGAGTACAGACATCTACAAATGAAAAAGGCTTAGAAGCCTGACTATCTACCAGATCCTGCCGAGGGCACAAGATCGTAGCTGAGGTATCAAGCTAAACGTTGAAGTCCACGTGGAACTACTAGTGAGACTGAAGTCTCTCTGCAAAAACATAAAATAGGCAAACGTGAGTACAAATGTACCCAGCAAGACTTACATCAGAACTAACTACATATGCATCATTATCAACAAAGGGGATGGTGGAGTTTAACAGCAGCAAGCCAGCTTTGACTCGGTGGCTATCCTGAACTACGTCTGCAAGTAACTCTTTTGAGGTGGCGCACACGAGTCCACATATTCACCATATCAATACTCCACTATGGATCCGCACCCGTCTCCCTACGAGAACGCCATCCATAGCACTCACGCTTATCTTGCGTATTTTAGAGTATCCACTTTCACTTGTCTATGAACTGTTATAGGCAACCCAGAAGTCCTTTACCGCGGACACGGCTATTCGAATAGATGATGTTAACCCTGCAGGGGTGTACTTCTTCACACACGCTCTCACCACTTACCGCCGTTTACACAACATGTACTCGGCAACCTTCAAGCGGAAGCCCAACGTGGGTGTCGGCCACGACCTACCTAAACACTCAAGTCCCTAGTCCAGGTTTATCGCCTATTTGGGTTCCATCTATGAGGAGTTCCGGCCGAAGTTTCGCTCACAGCCCCAAACGATGTGAACAGGGTTCCGTGACACCAAACGGGCGCCCGGTTTACCCGGCCACGTGCCTACCGCATCACAGCCCACCCCTACGGTCAGCGCTGCGCACGGCCTCCAGCATACTACAAACACCAGAAACTACTTGCAACTCCTGGACAGAGGACAAGGATGATTAAGAAGCCGAGAGGGTCCATTGGTTTCGGGCCCAATGCGTGGTAGTAGCTGAATCATGGATCACAAACACAGAACTCAGTTCCTGAGGACGGCTGCAATGAGACAACCCACCATGTACTCCTACATGGTCTCTCACCGCTACCTTTACCAAATCGTGTTCACACACTTAGCTCACACACAGTAGGACATGTTCACACACCTCTGATTCGTCCTCGAAGAATCAGACCCGACTCAACTCTAAGCAGTAGCAGGCATGACAAACAAGCATGTATGAGTAGGCACAACAGGGCTCAAACAACTCCTACTCATGCTAGTGGGTTTCATCTATTTACTGTGGAATGACAGGTCATGCAAAGGATAAAGGGGTTCAGCTACCGCAGCAAGTAACAGTTGAATCGTTGTTGTCCTAATGCAGTAAAAGAGAGCAGGAGCGAGAGAGTGGGATTGTATCTGTCAGGACCCCGACTCGATGCCACATCGATCTAGCATGTAACACCTCATATCACTTTGCGGCCTCACGCACGGTATTCCACGGGTGTCGTCTTACCTTTGCCCGGGACCGTTTGCGCCTTTTGGCACACGTATATGATAGTGTCGCTAGCATCCATATGATAAGGAGCCCGGGCTGACATGGCTAGTCGTAAACCCAAAGTGGCACAAACTTACAGGGACAGGCATCCATGACCCAGCATCGAACGTGTCGGTCATCAGCGAGTAAGTTCCGGGCTGTAGCACTGGGCTAGCAGGACTCCGGTAAACCGGGCTGTAGCGGGCTAACAGGACTCCGGTACTCAACGCGTGACATTTCCCCGAAGGGACAGACACAGGAACGAAGAAGGACACATGCCGGCCAGCCTAAGCGTTCCGGAGCAGTAGCAAGCTACCATGGCTCAGTGGAAACACTAGGAGACATTTCCCGGTAAGAGAGGCTACTAAAGATAAACAACTAGATAGTCAGATCCCACACATACCAAGCATTTCAATAACATACACACAATATGCTCGATATGTGCAAACACAACATGGCATCACAACATGACTCTACGACTCAAGTATTTATTCAGTAGGCTCCGTGGAGCGAGATATTACAAACAGGGGTCTCACAACCCAACATTCAGAGCATACAAGTCAAAGCACAAGCGGAAGCTAACATGTCTGAGTACAGACATCTACAAATGAAAAAGGCTTAGAAGCCTGACTATCTACCAGATCCTGCCGAGGGCACAAGATCGTAGCTGAGGTATCAAGCTAAACGTCGAAGTCCACGTGGAACTACTAGTGAGACTGAAGTCTCTCTGCAAAAACATAAAATAGGCAAACGTGAGTACAAATGTACCCAGCAAGACTTACATCAGAACTAACTACATATGCATCATTATCAACAAAGGGGATGGTGGAGTTTAACAGCAGCAAGCCAGCTTTGACTCGGTGGCTATCCTGAACTACGTCTGCAAGTAACTCTTTTGAGGTGGCGCACACGAGTCCACATATTCACCATATCAATACTCCACTATGGATCCGCACCCGTCTCCCTACGAGAACGCCATCCATAGCACTCACGCTTATCTTGCGTATTTTAGAGTATCCACTTTCACTTGTCTATGAACTGTTATAGGCAACCCAGAAGTCCTTTACCGCGGACACGGCTATTCGAATAGATGATGTTAACCCTGCAGGGGTGTACTTCTTCACACACGCTCTCACCACTTACCGCCGTTTACACAACATGTACTCGGCAACCTTCAAGCGGAAGCCCAACGTGGGTGTCGGCCACGACCTACCTAAACACTCAAGTCCCTAGTCCAGGTTTATCGCCTATTTGGGTTCCATCTATGAGGAGTTCCGGCCGAAGTTTCGCTCACAGCCCCAAACGATGTGAACAGGGTTCCGTGACACCAAACGGGCGCCCGGTTTACCCGGCCACGTGCCTACCGCATCACAGCCCACCCCTACGGTCAGCGCTGCGCACGGCCTCCAGCATACTACAAACACCAGAAACTACTTGCAACTCCTGGACAGAGGACAAGGATGATTAAGAAGCCGAGAGGGTCCATTGGTTTCGGGCCCAATGCGTGGTAGTAGCTGAATCATGGATCACAAACACAGAACTCAGTTCCTGAGGACGGCTGCAATGAGACAACCCACCATGTACTCCTACATGGCCTCTCACCGCTACCTTTACCAAATCATGTTCACACACTTAGCTCACACACAGTAGGACATGTTCACACACCTCTGATTCGTCCTCGAAGAATCAGACCCGACTCAACTCTAAGCAGTAGCAGGCATGACAAACAAGCATGTATGAGTAGGCACAACAGGGCTCAAACAACTCCTACTCATGCTAGTGGGTTTCATCTATTTACTGTGGAATGACAGGTCATGCAAAGGATAAAGGGGTTCAGCTACCGCAGCAAGTAACAGTTGAATCGTTGTTGTCCTAATGCAGTAAAAGAGAGCAGGAGCGAGAGAGTGGGATTGTATCGGAATGAACAAGGAGGTTTTGCTTGCCTGGCACTTCTGAAGATAGCATTGAGTCTTCATCAGTGTCAACGATCACAACGTCCGTACAACGTCTACCGAGGGGGAACAATACCGGCAAACAGAGAAGAAACACGATCAATGCAATGCACAATATGATGCATGCTATGACATGGCAATATGCATGTGTTTTGGCTAATGCAAGCTAGAACAGATTGAAATGAATCCATTCGAACCAAAGATTCAAATGCAAACCCATTATATGAAGTCATAAAGGTGCATTAACTTGTTTCATCTAAACAGCAGGGTTAAGTTGCTCTAACATGCATGAAACCAGTGCAGATGGATAGATTGGATTTTTCTGATCATTTTTCATATATAACTTGTTTGATTTGGAGCTACGGTTGAATTTATATGAATTTTGGAAGTTTGAACTAAATTCTGAAATTTATAAACCATTCTGGATTTATTTTAATTCCAGAAAAGGATTACTGCGTCAGCATGACCTCATAGTGACGTCATCAGGTCAACGGGCTGGTCCAGGTCAAACTGACCTGTGGGTCCCGCGTGTCAGTGGCTAATTAACTAATTTAATTTAGTTTAAACTGATCTGGGTAATTAGCAGAAGGGGGCCCCACCTGTCATTGACTCAACAGAGTCAACCGGGGCCCACCCGTGGTCAAAGTCGACACGGCTGCACCGGCGTTTAGCCGCCGGCGAGCCCGACGCGGCGGCGGAAGTGATTTTGGCCGTTCCGGCAACCAAACGAGCCGCGGAGGGCATCGGAGTGGAGCTGAGGACGAGCCGCGGCTCTTGGTGGAGTCCGTTGGGGTCGGGGTGGCCGGAGTTGGCGCCGGCGGCGGCTTTGGCGGCCACCGGAGTTCGGGTGAGAGCGAACTCGGGCTGGGGTGTGCGGTGAGGTGCGAGGAGTGCACGGTTAGCCTCAGCGCGGCGTGCTGAATGCGTTGGACAAGGTGAGGTGGCCGGTGGTTAGCCGGAGGCACGTCGGCGACGTGGTCCGCGGCGGCGCGTGCGGTCGATCTTCGTGCGGTGGCTACACGGCTCGGGGGCAAGGGAGGAAGGGTAGGAGGGGTAGCTAGGCTCACTGGGCACTCGTAGAGGCCACCGGCGGGGTCGGGGACGAGCTGAGGCGGCGGCAGCGTTGAAGGGGATCTCCGGCGACGGCGAACTCGGCGAGGTCGGTGCGGTGGACTCGGGCCTCGCGAGCACACGGGGCTCGGGTAGCTCGACGAAGTGGACGGCGACGGAGCTCCTGGACACGACGAGAAGACGCACGGACGACGGGGAGCACGGCTACGACGTGGGCACGGCGGCGGTGGCGTCGGCCATGGCTGGGGAGCGCGAGGGGAAGGAGCTGGAGAGGAGAGGAGGCGTCCGGGGGGTTCCGGGGAGAGAGGGGGAGTGATTCACGGCGTTAGCCGGGCGAGAGAAGCAGCGAGGCGGCGAGCAGGTGCGTGGCACCCATGCGGTGCTCGCCGTCGAGCACCTGCCTGCCTGCCTGGCCGGCAAGCAGCTCGCTGGCGCGGCGCTGGGCTGGGCCGGCAGGTGGGCCGATTAGCGGGCGCCAGGTAAGTCTTTCCTGTTATTTTCTGTTTCTGTTATTTTCCTTTTCTATTTTTCTGCAACTTTGTTGAATTATTAAAAATACCTAAAAGGTTCTAAAATTCACCAAACTACTCCTGGTCCATAGTTGGATTATTTCCAACATGAAACATTTTAGTTTGGAGATTTTTGAGCATTTAAAATATTTTATATAATTTTAAATGCCCAAATTCAAATAATTATGATTTAATTCAAAGACCTTGGGATGACCTAGGAAATTGTGCATCACTTTTGGCAGAGGTTCTGAACCAAGACAAAAATGATGGACATTTTAGAAGGGCATTTCAGGTTCATTGAAAATATTTTTAGTAAACCCTAGTTGATTCAGAGGGGGTTGGGAGTTCTGTCATTCCCATTTCAGGTTTAAATGAAATTTAAACATGATGCAACACTCTAATGCATGCACTAGGCATTGTCAGAACTAGGGATGTGACAACTCACCCCCACTAAACAAGAATCTCGTCCCGAGATTCAAGCGTAGGGTAAGGCGAAGGGGGGGGGGAACGCAAACGAACACAACCTTCACGATCCAGGGTGCACTTCAAATGAACGTTGATTCGCTCACCATCATTATCTTGATGTCTTGCTCTAAGAACTCTAATCGACATGACAACAAGAGGAGAAAGAAAACTCTAGAAGGATCGATCTTCTCGAAGATCAAACAACTTAGGATCAGCTCGCGAGACGAGTCAAAAAACATCTCTCAAGCTGAGATACAAAGCATACGTCTAGAGGAATGGAGTGGAACAGATGACGAAGGTTCACTAGGTAGACAACAATTCCACACCTAAGAGGGTGGTGAACGGTTGTCAACGTAGCGAGGAGTTATTTTGACATGACACCATAATGATGCACCTTAGGGAAGGTGACTCGAAGATATATCCCCTTAAGTGGCAAAAAGAATTATATTTGATTTAGAGATCATTGAAACTCTTTATACCAGCCTAAGGTAATACACAATCAATTATTTGAAGGAGTCCGAAAGAATGACATCCTCGGGCCAGGTTGGATGATGTGGATTACCTTGTTGAAGACAACACAAAGGGTGATTTTAGTAACTGGGGATAAGCTCAATAGTAGAGAGTGATTCCACTATTGGAGTGGTTATAGCATAACCGAGAAGACTGGGAACAATTCCAGTTAGTGCCGGTGATAATACATAGTGCTTGTGCGTGCTCTCAAGAACTTGAGCATTTCCATATTCATCAAGGTTTTACCAACATCCATGTCAAGGGTGCTGACAACACAACATACTACCATGATGAATTGTGATGGACGATGCAAATACAAAGGAAGATAACACCTTCTCAGATTTCACCTTGGCGGGGCCAAGGGAACAAAATCTGGATGATTGACCGAGAGGCATTTAGCACTCCGCTTCTAATGTTCTCCTTGATGTGCTAGCATAACCCATTCATAGATATGGTTTGATATCTAGAACATCAAGTAACAGGTCGGACGTCGGGAGCACAGAAATCATAAGGCACACAAATAGGGAATAATTCCTACGAAGTCCTTATGGAGAGGTGGCCAACTTCTTTAATCAAGATACTACAATAACAGGTCTTCCGGTTGGGTGGGTTGACCACGACATCCATTTTACCGGGTTACAGAGAGACCCATATTATAAATCTTGGGAAACGTTCCAACCATCATATCTGCCTGAGATTCAGATCTGGTTGGTGTCGGACTAATCTAGACTCATCGAGTCTAGAAAGTGAAATGGAAGTTTGCAACACAAACCGACGAGATGACGTCGCGAGATTCTCGGGAAATGAACTACGGTAGCAAGCTCCAAAACATGAGCTGGTTCTGCTACAAACCTGTGAACACGCTGTCCAAGACAAGCATGATCACATAGTAGTCTTATAATAAAACACTAGCGAGTTCAGGAGGGAAACCATCATCGAGGATATCGAAGTCCTGGCGTAAGTCTCGAGCCTACGAAGGAACTTCTTCTCCTTGAACAAATCAATCAGTGGCTTGGTGTGCTAGGAACACATATGGAGTGGAGGTAATTAATCTACCAAACCATAGAATACTTCGTACGTATGCATGACTGATTTGGGATGATTCCAAAGGAAGCAACATTGACTTTCTCGAATTCACGGCGGCAACTTGCATCAAATGTACATGAACTAGAGGAAGTCACTTCTTACATCCGAACATATGCTTCATGAGCTAGCATGAACAAATGCTTTAAAAAGTTTCCAACACTAGCTTAATGTTCAACAAAACTATGGAGAAGACAAGGATGTTGTCGATGGGCTTAACAACAATTCATCCTGGTTTTCCATGAAGATTGAATTCCATGATTATGAGAACAAGTGATAGCATTGGTCAGACCCAAAAGATATAATGGTGTATGCTCGAGGAAAATCCACGAGTAAGACAACATTACGAACATCGTTGGTTCTGATTTGATTTGAGAATAGCCCACACTCAAATCAAAGTTTTTGGCAAGACAATAGCTCTAACAACTGATCACGAGGACCAATCGATGAAGAAATCATCTTTCTACAACACATACAAGATATCCCTTAAGATGAACTAAGTCAGACAAGCTTTTATCTTCCAACTCTCCAAGTTGTTGTCTAGCTCAACCAACTAGCTCAGGGATATCCAACACAGATTCTTGGAGAAGGGGTGGTTTAAGAAAAACCAACTTGATCACGAACTCAACATAGCGGTCAGGTGACAACCTGGTGATACCTCCGAGAAGATATTCGGAAAATCACGAACCACCGATATGTTACTAAGCTCGAGAACAATCTTGCTTTTCAGGGCAAGACGATATGATCACAAGAGTGAGGGATTGGCACAATCCAAACTCACTGATCGAAGAGTGCACCGTAAGTAAGGACTAGGTAGCACGATCTATCTTAGGATGATGATTCAAGAATCAACATGCTAAGGATGAAATTATTGTCCTTCAACTACCAAGCAACGGAGTTGCTAGGAGTATAGATTTCACACATTACGATTCACTTGCCGGTATTCCGGTTGCAAAAACACGGGGACCGAGGAATGAATAACGATAGCGAGAAGTATTACTACGTCAAGAATTCATAAGAGGTAGTGCAATTCTCATGATATTCTTAATGTCAAGATGGTAATACTCCAAGGTAGAACAGAGCAGAAGCTAGATTAGCAATTTGATCTGCGAATTACAATTGCTTTGACCCAATCCTAGATATGGATGAGGTTCTGGAATTTGTTTCTCCTAGTCATTCTGGAATAGAATGGCCTGACGGACCACAAGAGTGATAGGCATCGATAAACGAATGCACGCATACTCTTGACTATCAATTGATAGACGAAGGTCAGGATACAACTAAAGGGGGACAACTCAAAGGAACATATGATTTTCTGAGTTGTGGATGCATAGATTAGTATGTCGAACCAAATTCAACAAATTTCTTCCGGATAATCCATGCGGAAAGGTAGAACTGGCAGAGTCACAATATAAAGTGGAGAACTCATCACGAGCACTCCTGTTGTGATCTTTTGATCCAAAAAACTTCTGCCATAAGCGGTTCATAGTATTTTGAAGAAGAAAATACCACGGACCACGAGGAATAATGCAAAGGTTACTAATATCCCAAAGGAACGAGCAAAGACTATCAACATGAGATAAGTAGGGTGAGTCTTGGGTTCGAAACCCACGAGTAGAATACCTACTAACTAAATGGCATCACGGGATGCTTTCGAGAATAAAGGCCAGAATCATCACACTGGGACACAAATCATGGCTAGATTACTAGATGATCCCCTAAGACACCTAGGGTCATAATAATAATTCCAACATATATGTCGAGGCAATAGAATACCTCAACTCAGCATTTAGTGTGATTAACCTGGCCCAAAGGAACATCAAAACCAGAGGGAAAGGATTTGCAAGTGCATCAGACTGTTTAGAAACCTGGGGTGACTCGGACAGCATAACGGCTATAAATGCTCAAAATGATTTTAGACATGCTACAAAAATGGTGGCATCGCCACTCAGAAGCACAATATCAAGGTTTCAAGATCAACAATTAACATACGGAAGTAGTAGTAACTTAACTGAGGCTTGAAACCAACAATCCTATAAGTCTACGGATTAGTAACACGTGATCCTGATAGAAAGAAGAGAAGCCTAGTTCTTAATCCCCGTAGAAGAGAAGAGGTTGACTCAGATCAGAAGGCCATGAGGTATAAGGAGTAAAAAGAGCCTTACGTTCCATCCCACAATCAATTCCCTTACATATAACTAAAGCATTTCTAGACTCAACTTCGACCAGTTTGGCTTGGTAATCCTACAGGCAGTCAAGCTCTGATACCAAAGCTGTCAGGACCCCGACTCAGTGTCACATCGATCTAGCCTGTAACACCTCATATCACTTTGCGGCCTCACGCACGGTATTCCCACGGGTGTCGCCTTACCTTTGCCCGGGACCGATTGCGCCTTTTGGCACACGTATATGATAGTGTCGCTAGCATCCATATGAAAAGGAGCCCGGGCTGACATGGCTAGTTATAAACCCAAAGTGGCACAGACTTACAGGGACAGGCATCCATGACCCAGCATCGAACGTGTCGGTCATCAGCGAGTAAGTTCCGGGCTGTAGCACTGGGCTAGCAGGACTCCGGTACTCAACGCGTGACATTTCCCCGGAGGGACAGACATAGGAACGAAGAAGGACACATGCCGGCCAGCCTAAGTGATTCCGGAGCAGTAGCAAGCTACCATGGCTCGGTGGAAACACTAGGAGACATTTCCCGGTAAGAGAGGCTACTAAAGATAAACAACTAGATAGTCAGATCCCACACATACCAAGCATTTCAGTAACATACACACAATATGCTCGATATGTGCAAATACAACATGGCATCACAACATGACTCTACGACTCAAGTATTTATTCATTAGGCTCCGAGGAGCGAGATATTACAAACATAGGTCTCATGACCCAACATTCAGAGCATACAAATCAAAGCACAAGCGGAAGCTCAACATGTCTGAGTACAGACATCTACAAATGAAAAAGGCTATGAAGCCTGACTATCTACCAGATCCTGCCGAGGGCACAAGATCGTAGCTGAGGTAACAAGCTAAACGTCGAAGTCCACGCGGAACTACTAGCGAGACCGAGGTCTCTCTGCAAAAACATAAAATAGGCAAACGTGAGTACAAATGTACCCAGCAAGACTTACATCAGAACTAACTACATATGCATCATTATCAACAAAGGGGATGGTGGAGTTTAACAGCAGCAAGCCAGCTTTGACTCAGTGGCTATCCTAAACTACGACTGCAAGTAACTCTTTTGAGGTGGCGCACACGAGTCCACATATTCACCATATCAATACGCCACTATGGATCCGCTCCCGTCTCCCTACGAGAACGCCATCCATAGCACTCACGCTTATCTTGCGTATTTTAGAGTATCCACTTTCACTTGTCTATGAACTGTACAAGGGGTCCAAGTTTCCATATCCGAGGAATCCGGCTATTCGAATAGATAATGATAACCCTGCAGGGGTGTACTTCTTCACACACACTCTCGCCACTTATCGCCCTGTACACGTC
This sequence comes from Triticum aestivum, assembly GCF_018294505.1. Taxonomy (NCBI): domain Eukaryota; kingdom Viridiplantae; phylum Streptophyta; class Magnoliopsida; order Poales; family Poaceae; genus Triticum; species Triticum aestivum. The sequence goes on from NC_057798.1 coordinate 807,526,705, forward strand.
ATGTACCTCGGCAACCTTCAAGCGGAAGCCGGGCGAGGGAGTCGGCCACGGCCTATCTAAACACTCAAGTCTCTCGTCCAGGTTTATCGCCTATTCGGGTTCCATCCGCAAGGAGATCCGGCCGGGGTGTCGCTCACGGCCCCAAACGATGTGTGCAGGGTTCCCAAGCCCACCATCCGGGTGCCACTTGGTACACCAGGCCACTGTGCCTAGTCTGTCCCAAGCCCACCTGTACCGGGTGCCACTTGGTAGACTACTAGCACTACCTACAAACACCAGAAACTAGTTGCAACTCCTGGACAGAGAACAAGCGTGAATAAGAAGCCGAGAGGGTCAATTAAGGATCCCAATGAGTGGTAGTAGCTGTTCATGGATCACAAACACAGAACTCAGTTCCTGAGGACGGCTGCAATGAGACAACCCACCATGTACTCCTACATGGCCTCTCACCGCTACCTTTACCAAATCGTGTTCACACACTTAGCTCTCAACAGTAGGACATGTATACACACCTCCGATTCATTCCCGATGAATCAGACCTGACTCAACTCTAAGCAATAGCAGGCATGACAAACAAGCATGAATGAGTAGGCACATCAGGGCTCAAACAACTCCTACTCATGCTAGTGGGTTTCATCTATTTACTGTGGCAATGACAGGTCATGCAGAGGATAAAGGGGTTCAACTACCGCAGCAGGTAACAGTTGAATCGTTGTTGTCCTAATGCAGTAAAAGAGAGCAGGAGCGAGAGAGTGGGATTGTATCGGAATGAACAAGGGGGTTTTGCTTGCCTGGCACTTCTGAAGATAATATAGTTCTTCATCGGTGTCATCGAACTCGTCGTCGGAACCACGTCTATCGAGAGGGGACAAACACCGGCAACTGAGAAAGAACACAATCAATGCAATGCTACAATATGATGCATGATCATGACATGGCAATATGCTGTGATTTGAGCTAATGCACCTAGCTATGATTTAAATGAAGTTGGTTTGAATACATGATCCAAATTCAAACTCCATATATGATTATTTAAATGCCCTTTATTTGTTTTGTCCAAAATAGAGGACAAACATTGTTCAAACATGCATGAAAATGGTACAGATGGATTCCTTGAATTTTTCTGATAATTTTTCATATATAATTTGTTTGATTTGGAGCTATGGTTGATTTTATATGAATTTTAGAAGTTTATACAATTTCCTGGAATTTCCTGTATAAAAATAAATACAGAAAATCATTTACTGCATCAGCATGACGTCGGGGTGACGTCATCAGGTCAAAGGCGCCAGTCCAGGTCAAACCTGACGGCTGGGGCCCACATGTCGGTGTAACAGCTAACTAACAGGGTTAGTTAGTGTTACGTCAGCACTAACCTAGGTTAATTAGGGCCTGGACCCACTGGTTAGTGACTAAGCTAACTGCCAGGGTTAATTAGCACTAATCTAAATTTGACTAGAGGTTAACAGAGACGGGCCCGCACGTCAGTGACTCTGGGGGGTCAAACCCCTGGTCAACAGGGTCAATCCCGCCGGCGTCGAGTCGCCGGCGAGGCCCGAGACGGTGGCGGCCGTCGGAAACACGCTACAGGGCACGGGCGAGGCCGTGCTTGGGCTCGTTGGAGAGCCCTTGCTCCCGCGCATCTAGTGGTGGTGGTGGCCGGGCCTGGGGTGGCCGGAAACGTCGCCGGCGACGACCTTGGCGGTCGCCAGGGTTCGGCCGAGGTCGAACACGGCGCTAGGGGGCACGGCGAGGTGCGTGGAGTGGGGTTTTGGGCTCCTGCGGGTGCGGTGAGGACGGTGGGGTGCTCGGAGTCGAGCCAACGTGGCTGTGGCCACGACGGCGACGTGCGGTGGCGGCGGTGGGTGCGGCCGAGCTTGGTGCTGTTGCGGTGGTGCTCGAGAGCGAGAACGGAAAGGGGGAGGAGGAAGAGGAGCTCACAGCGGGGTCGGAGTTGGTCTCAGCGAGCTCGGGGAGGCGGAGACGGCGGCAAATCGACGGCGGCGGTCCTCGGTGGCCGAGGAGGGGAACGGCGGAGCTAGCGGCATCCAGGGGCTTCCAGCGCCTTTCGTCTGGGTGAGGATGAAGAGGGAGGCGAGGCGGAGCTTCCTGAGGCGTCGGCGAGGCGGGGCGGTGGCTGTGGCCGCGGTGAACAGCGTCGGTGGCGACGGCTGCGCTCGGCCATGAGAGGGAGAGAGAGCAGAGGAGGGAGAGAGCTCGGGAGAAAGTGAGGGGCGGTCGGGGAGGCTGCGTGGCGTGCGCGGAGGCATCCAGGGCGACGGGGACGCAGGCAGGCAGGGAGCTCGCGTGGCGCGCGGAGCGCACGCGCGCGTCGGGCACGCGCCCTGTCCGACTGGCGAGAGGACAACGACGACTGGCACAGGCCAATGGGCTGGGCCGTGCTGGGCCAGGCCAGGTGAGCGCCGGGTAAAACTCCTTTCCACTGTTTTTTCCACTTCTGTTGACTCTCTCCTGGTGCGTGTTGAGGGCAGTGACCCCAATGCTGATCAGTCCAACTTCAAGAAGCTAATGGCCAAGATGGTAAACGTGTTTAAAAAGGGCAAGGCTCGTCGTGAGATTTCCACAGCAGTCGAAGAGATCCACAAGCAATTGCAAGATGTGGCCGAACGACATGAAAGGTATAGGCATAGGCTTGCTAATCTACCTGCAGCAAAAGTGACCACCACTGATCCTTTCTGGGAGGTTTTCTATGGAGAGAAGAAGAATATCATTGGCCTAGAGAAAGCAAGGGACGATATTATCAAGAAGATCAGTGACGGTGACCCTGTGTCCAAGGCGCATCTCAAGATACTCTCAGTTGTGGGATTTGGAGGACTGGGCAAGACCACACTTGCCAGAGAAGTATATGATTCCCTTCCAACAAAATTTGGTTACAAAGCTTTTGTGTCCGTGTCTCGGAATCCAGACATGAAGAAAGTATTAAGCAATCTTCTCTTCAAACTTGACAAGGAAAAACACGCTAGTATGAATGCAGCAAACTTGGATGTAGAGCAGCTCATCATCCTAGCCCGTGAACTGCTTAGCAAGAAAAGGTACGCCTCACCGATCCAACCAACCATGTCATTTATATTGCTGCAGATGCCATCCACGCTAATGGCACGTATACATCTCCAGTATATAATACATTAAGACTTCTTATGGCCTAGTTGTACATCTAAGAAGCATCCATAGCGTCAATCCTGCCGGAAACGACGATTATAATTTTGGTCAAAAGAAAAGGATAACTAGCTAGTGGGTGATGCATATATGTATCTTTCTATTTAATATTAAATTTCTGTACATGTTTTACCTCATTATTAGATAAGGGAAAACGACAACACCTTGGAAATCATCTCACCTTATTTTCCATGCTTCTCTGATTGTGCATTCACATGTTCCCAGGCCTACTTCTATTTTTCTTAATATACCTAACTTGGCCTCTTGCACCTGCAGCCGCAAAGTAGGGCCCATTGTCATGCTCGACTTGATCCTTGATTGCTCTAAATAACTGACATGTTCTCTTTTTTGAAGTGCACAGCATATAGTCTCCTTACTTTCAGAATTGTAATAATTATATATTTTACCTTTCCTTTCCCTAAACCATACAACATATGGTCGCTTGTCTCATTTCCTTTTCTCCGAGAACAGTTATATCTTATATAGATATAAAATATATTTTTTTTATTTTCATTTGATAAGGAAAAAGACTTCATCTCTTAAAATCATCTCACCTTATTTTTCATGCATTTCCAATTGTGTATATATATATATATATATATATATATATATATATATATATATATATATATATATATATATATATATATATATCTGTGTGTGTTCCCACGCATACTTCTATTTTTCTCACTGTACCTACCTTGACCTCTTGCCACCAGTGGGACTCTGTGTCATGCTCAATTTCATCTTTTTTTCTAGAATACACTTAAGCATGTGTATCATATATTCATAGGAGAAGTGGGCAAAGAAGACCCATCCACAGTCCACGGTTTACCAGAGGAGACGCAACTACTCCTGGTATGCCCACCTAAACAACCTCTGCAAGAGGGCTGACATAGCACCCTTAAACAGCCCAGCTGATTGCCACACACACCCCTCATCATAAACTCTTCTCAGCAACGGCGGCGCCAGGCAAAAAAACTCTGTGGGGTCAAAGCTTTACAATACTCACGAAGACCTCCTTTCCGTTCCTCTTGCCACAGTGTTTGCTACACTAGACACATAGGCCGGCTGCTTTGGCGGCAGTAGGACGGGCGATGGGCCAGCGAAGCAGACTCGGCAGGCAGTGCGAGCTCTGGATCCTCTCCTCCAAGCTCGTTGTAGCCTCCATGTCCACGGCTCCGACAACGCAATCAACAGCCGCCTAACTCGGCTCCTCGAAGTACTGTCTCCTAATCTTCTTAGCTTGAGGTAGATTAAATATTTGGGGAATAAAAAGGGGGACTGAGCCTTGCACGGGAAGAGAGATTGAAGATTCGATGGTTTGGAGAGAGAGAGAGAGAGAGAGAGCACGTGAGCTGGAATGGTTTTCCTGCTAGATGGCCCAAAATATTCACCGTATGTGTGAATGAGAGTGGGATCAGCTGCTGTGACCTATGGGTTCAGAGGAGTACTCATAGCTGGGTTTCAATCAGCAGACAAAAACCTAATTGACCCCACAGCTCTAACGTGACCTAACTCAATAAGAAAAAAATGTCGGTTTAGTTAGGTATATATTTTGACTTTACGATGTCTAAGTGTTTGTTTCTGAATAATTATCCTTTTTAAGTCTATATTATAACATCAGTAGGACATGTCATTCGTCTTTTATCATATTACTCGACATATTTGTTTTCATGGGCATAATTAAACTCTATCGATTTCAAAGATAAACATTCTGTAATCACATACCCGGAAGTTGTGCGTATAAGTATATTTGCTAGTTTTTGTTCAAGCTGGTTTGTTTCTTTGTCAACTTTTAATATATTATTGGCTTTTATTGGCCTACATATTTGTGATGAGAGTGCTGGAAACGAGATTCTTTTTCTTTTCTTTTGGGCGTGCTTGTGCCGCTTCCGCCCCAGCACCTATCGTTGAATGTTTCGGATGGTTGCTTTGGAATACAAAGCGGGGGGAAACCATTTTTCTCAAAAACGAGAGTTTGGCAATGCTTCATGATATATTGATCGGTGCATAGCGCACGTATATATGGAGTACAAGGCAGGCCACAACCTCAACTATACAATGACAAGGAGGTGGGCCGGGCTATACAATATACATGCACAAACCATATAATCAACACCCCCCCCCCCCCCGCGCAGCCGAAGCATCGCCAGGGACGCAAAGACTGGACCTGAACTCCTCGAAGACAGAAGTATGCAGTCCTTTCGTCATGACATCGGATAACTGTTGCGCCGTCGGGACGTGGAGGACCCGGATGCGCCCAAGAGCCACATGCTCACGAACGAAGTGTATGTCGAGCTCAATATGCTTCGTTCGACGATGGTGGAACGGGTTGGCGGAGAGGTAGACGGCGGAGACGTTGTCACAGTAGACGAGCGTGGCATTGTGAACATCACAAAGCAACTCCTGGAGCAGCTGACGGAGCCAAGAGCATTCAGCAACGGCGTTAGCCACTGCTCGATACTCAGCCTCGGCACTCGAGCGGGAGACGGTGGGATGTCGCTTGGAGGACCAAGAGATCAGGGACGGCCCAAGGTAGACACAGTACCCCGAGGTGGAGCGCCGTGCGTCCGGGCAGCCGGCCCAGTCCGCATCAGAGTAGGCGACGAGGTCGGTGGAGTCAGAGGCCGTTAGTGTAAGTCCCAGGAACTAGGTTCCGCGTACGTATCGGAGGATACGCTTCACCAGAGTCCAGTGAAAGTTGCACGGAGCATGCATGTGAAGACAGACCTGCAGAACAGCATACTGCAAGTAGGGCGCGTCAGGGTCAGGTACTGCAAGGTGCCTAGAATGGAGCGGTAGAAGGCCGCATAAGATGTGGGTGAACCCTCCAAAGCGGAAACCTTGGCCTTGGTGTCGACGGGCGTGGGAGAGGGTTTGCAGTTAAGCATGCCAGCTCGACCGAGAAGCTCATGGGCGTAGCGCTGCTGATGCAGGAAGAACCCATCTGGCCGTCGAACCACCTCAATGCCAAGGAAGTAATGCAGGGGACCCAAGTCCTTCAGGGCAAACTCATCGCGAAGACGAGCATTGAGCCGCTGGAGGAGCGCGATAGTGGATGCCGTGAGAATGATGTCATCGACGTACAGCAGCAAGTAGGCCGTGTCAACTTCGTGATGATACATGAAGAGGGACGCATCGGAGCGAGTCGATGTAAATCCGAGCGTCTGCAGGAAGGCGGCAATGCGCTGGTACCAGGGCCGAGGTGCCTACTTCAACCCGTAAAGAGAACGGGAGAGCAAGCACTCATGATCTGGATGCGTGGCGTCGACGAATCCGGTGGGCTATTCACAGAACACCTGCTCAGCGATGTGGCTGTGCAAGAAGGTGTTGGAGACGTCCAACTGATGCACATGCCAAGCTCGGGACACGGCTAGCTGGAGCACGGCGCGGATTGTGCCCGGTTTAACAACCAGGGCAAATGTGTCGGTGAAGTCCACGCTCGCGCGCTGCCGAAAGCCCCGAACCACCCAGCGAGCTTTATAGCGCTCGAGAGTGCCATCCGGACGAGTCTTGTGCCGAAAGACCCACTTGCCCATGATGATGTTGGCACGGGGCGGCCGAGGGACGAGCTGCCAGGTACGATTCCGCTGGAGCGCGTCGAACTCTACCTGCATCGCAGCGAGGTAATGAGGATCCCGAAGGGCGGCTCGAGCTAATGATGGGAGAGGGGACGGCTCAGAGACGGAAGTAGCGAGAAGGTACTCATCGCTGGTGTACCGCGTGCTCGGGCGGAAGGTGCTAGCCCGAGAGCAAGTCATCGGGTGGGGCAGCGGGTCCGGGGGTAGAGACGGGCGACGACGAAGAAGAGCCCGCCTCCTCCGAGGCCGCGGGAGAGGCGGCGGGTGAGGTAGCCGGCGAGGCCACCGTGAGGCCGACGGCGTGGTCGGGGCCGGGGACGCCAAGGGCGTCGCGGGCGCCGAGGGAGGTGCAGCCCCTAGGGCAGTCAACCGGGGAGAGACTCGACCAATGGTGCGGGGGGCACCCTCAAAGCCGGGAGGCGGCCCAAGAGAAGCACATGAGCGGCCGTCCCCGAGAGCGGGCAAAGCCGTAACATCCAAAGGTACCCGCTGAAACGGAAAAACCATCTCATCAAAGTAAACATGTCATGAAGTGATCACCTGATGTGAGATAGGATCATAGCAGCGGTAGCCTTTGGTGTTGGGGGGATAGCCGAGAAAGATGCAGGCCACGGACTGAGGTGCGAGCTTATGAGGAGTAGTGGAAGCGATGCTAGGGTAGCACAGGCAACCAAAAATGCGGAGCTCAACATAGGAGGGTGGCGTGCCAAACAGGAGGTGATGAGGTGCAAAATTCCCGCGAGTGCGACAAGGACGGATGTTGATGAGGAGTGATCCGGTGGCGAGCGAGTCGGGCCAAAAGCATGGTGGCACGTTGGCGTGAAAGAGGAGGGTGCGGACGCAGTCATTAAGAGTGCGAAGCATGGTGGCACCGTTTTGTTGCGAAGTGTACGGGCAAGTGAGACGAAAGATCGTGCCGTGTGTGGCGAGAAGGTTGCGGATCGCAAGGTTATCAAACTCCTTCCCGTTGTCTGTTTGCAACGCATGAATGGGACGTCCAAACTGCGTGGAGACATAGGAGTAGAAAGCGGTGAGAGTAGCAACAGAGTCCGACTTTCGCCGCAACGGGAAAGTCCACACATAGTGCGAAAAATCATCAAGTATGACAAGATAATAAAAATAGCCCGTGTTACTTGCAATAGGAGAGGTCCAAACATCACTATGAATTAACCCAAACGGGTATGATGCGGCATGCGAGGAAGTGCTAAAAGGAAGACGAACATGTTTGCCGAGATGACAAGCATGACAAGTGTGATCGTCGATCTTATTACACGTGAATGAAAAACTCCAAAGAATATGACGAAGGGTGGTGGTGTTGGGATGACCGAGACGAGCATGCCAAAGGTCCACTCCGGCGGAAAGCGCCATGGGTGCAGCGACGGAGGAGGTGGATGGGTGGACCGGGTAAAGCTCGTCGGGGCTGTCACATCGGTGGAGCACCTTCCGGGTACGGGCATCCTTAACAGAAAAGCCAAACATGTCAAATTCAATGGTAACAGGATTTTCACGTGTAAGAGAACGAACGGAAACAAGATTTTTAATGATGTCAGGAGAGACAAGTATGTTAGAAAGATATAATGGCATTGAGTTAGAAGGAAAAGCAGCATGGCCGACATGAGTAATAGGCATGGAAGAGCCGTCACCCATAGTAATGTGAGCAGCGGTGTGAACGGGGTGAGCGGCAAGAAGGTTACTGGGGTTGGCGGCCATGTGAGCCGTGGCTCCGGTGTCCATATACCAGTCGCCACCGCCAGTGTACTGCTGCGGCGTGGGGGCGGTGTGGAGGGCCGCTAGGAGCGCGAAGTCCCAAGGTGCCGGCGGGAGAGCCGGGGCTGATGGCGCCGGCTGAGGCGGTGGCGCCACGAACCCACCAGCCGAAGGCAGCCCATAGGCCGCAGAGGGGCCGTAGAGCGGCACGGGCGGGTACGTCTAAGGGCCGCGTGAAGCGCCTGATGAGAGGCCGGGCGGGCGCCAAAGAGGCCCGGAGCGGGGGCACGCGGTACAGGCATGGAGTACGCATGCACAACCCCGGTCCAGGGGTTTTGATCGGCCTTCCAGGGCGCTGGTGGGAGCTGCTACTGCTATTGGCGCGGCGCCCCGCCGGGCGCAGCCGGCTGCTGCTGCTGCTGTTTGCGGCCGCCTCGGCCACGGCACCCCCCGCGACGCTGTTGCTGCTGCTCGGTAGGGGGCTGCGGCTGCGGGTATGGGAACCCGGGCGGCGGCGGCGCCTGGAAGGGGCCCGGGGCGGGCCTCAGCGGGGCGGTGGGCGGCGCACCGGCGCGGGTACCGGCGGTAAGGGCAGTGTGGGTGGCCCGGGTGCGTGACATCCGCATCCTCCTTTCCTCCAACTTCAAGTATGCAACGATCTTGGCGAACGTCGGGTTGGTGATGAGGGGGATGTTGGAGGCAGCGTTCCTGAAATCGTCGTTCAGGCCGGTGATGAGGGTGCTGAGGAGGAGCGCGTCGGAGACCGTCACACCAAGGTTACGGAGCTCGTCAACAAGCTTCTTGAGACGCATGCAGTAATCGTCAACAGACGAGTCGAGCTGCTGGCACCCAAAAAACTCGCCGTGCAAGAAAATCTTGCGTTGGAGCGCGTTGTCGGTGAAGAGGCCATTGAGCTTGGTCCAAACGGCGTGAGCATCATCGTCGGCGAAGACCACCATGTGGAAGAGGTCCTTCGAGATGGTGGTGTAGAACCAACGAATGAGAGTGGCGTCGATGAACATCCACTCCTCATCGTCCTCCATGAAGCAGGAATCCATGGAGCCATCGATGTGATCCCGGATGTTGTACTCCCGGAACACAAGGAAGAAGTACGTCTTCCATGCATAGTAGGTTGAGGTGAGATGGTCGAGGATGACGGGAACCCGAGCGAGGATGTTGAGATCGCGGATGACGACGGGGTCGGGACCCTCAAACGGGTTGGTGCGGCGGCTGCGGGTGGTGCCGGAGGAGCCGGTGGAGGCCATGAGGAGATGGGGGTGGCGGCGTCACGCGGGGAGGCGGCGCAGCGGAGGGGTGGCGGCGCGGCCGTAGGGCGGCGTGGCGGGGTGGGGGCGGAAGCATGGGCGGCGGCACACACGGGGGTGGCGGTCGCGGCGGCGTGGGAACGCGGCGGTGATGGCGGCGGGTGGTGGTGGCGGCGGTGGTGTTTGGCAGCGGCGTCGGCGGCGATGGGATCGCGGCGGCGGCGGCACAAAGGTTAGGGTCAGGATCTTAGGTATGATACCATGTTGGAAACGAGAGTTTGGCAATGCTTCACGATATATTGATCGGTGCATAGTGCATGTATATATGGAGTACAAGGTGGGCCACAACCTCAACTATACAATGACTAGGAGGTGGGCCGGGCTATACAATATACATGCACAAACCATATATTCAACAGAGAGTAAATGTGTCTCCCTCATGCACAATGTCCAATTCTATTATAATCGAGGTGCATGCAGCGTTCGATGTGGTGGTGTGCACACTGTTCTGTGAGGCCGTGATGCCTCCATTTACATTTGTGGACCTGGTGCGTGGGTTGAACCAGTATTCCCAAACACTGAGCCATCGAGCATGTTAAGGAAAACCAACCCCACCCCCCCCCCCCCCGTCTCTCTCTCTCATCCCCCGTGTCGCCTCCCCGAGCGCTCCTTTCCCTCTTCCCGCCGTCGCCAGCTTGTGCCGCCGGGCCTTGCCCGTGTGGTGCTGGCGGCGGCGTGATTGTCCTTTCTAGCACACGGGCCTCCCTGCTCGGGCGGTGGCGGCGGTGCCTTTCGACCGACGGCGGTGTGGCCCGGCGGCAGCAGTCTCGTGTGCCACGGTGGTTCTCAGTGCGGCGGCACGGCTGTTGGTCGTGGGGTGGCGTGGTGGCGCTAGTGGCTGCCAGCGCCCACCCGGCCCAGATCCGGGCACGTTCGAGCCCTATCTGGGTTCGGATGGCCCGATGGCTGGGCGCTAGGTGGCATCGCTCCCTGGTGGTGGGGCGAGGTGGCGGCGGTCTGCGGGTGGTGGTCACTTCGTCGGCCGGCGAGTTGCAGCGAGGTGATCTGGACTGTCTGGGCCAAGGTGGGCCTGGCCGAGCCGTCAGGGCCTGGCCAGTCCTCGTCGTCGCGTCAGGTCAGCTCTGCTCAGGCAGTGGAGGTTGTCCCCTCCCTCCAATTGATTAGTGGTCTCTCCCATGGCCGTTGTCTCATTTCCCTCTCCAGGCCTCGTGTTGGCAGCTCCAGAGAGACGGTGAGGATGGTCAGGTAACCGTGGTGACACAGGCTGGTGGGCGGCTGAGTGGGTGGTGCACTACGAAGTGCCTGGGGTGGTGGTTGTGGATCGGGAGAAATCCCTAGCGGCTTGCCCGGCACCGACGCGATGACACCCGCGGGCGCCGCCGAACCTTCCTGAAGGGCGTCGGGTATATCCCTTCCCCACTGCCCTTCGCGTAACGCGGAAACCCTATCATTTGTTCGGGCAACAACGGCGGCGTCGTCGCATTCCTTCTTGAAGGTGTTGTAGGGTGTGCGACGCTTCGGTATGTTGGGGACGCGATGGTACTTCTCCGGTGGGTGCAGCGGTTGCCAGTATTCTTCTCTTCATCGATCTGCCGGTGTCGGCTTGTTTCTCTTTTCTTTCTTTTGTTTTTTCTTTTGGATTTGGTTGTGTTGTGACCCCAGCGAGCTGCGTGTATCAGATGGTTGCTTTATATAATATAAAGCGGGGGAAACCCTTTATCATCAAACACTGAACCATCAAAATTTCAAACATTAAAATCCAAGAATCAAACAAACCCACTGCTGAAGTGATAACAATATAGTACCTCATATGGATTACTGAGGTGGTTGACATGCTTTCATGTTTTTGATAAAGAAAATTGTTTTTTTTTGCTAACATGCACCTCTTGTGTTTCCATATGCATAGGTACTTTATAATTATCGATGATTTATGGGATAAAGAAGCATGGCAAACAATCAGACTTGCACTCGTGGAAAATGGGTGTGGAAGTATAATAATCACTACCACCCGCCATCTTGATGTCTCTAAAATATGCTGCTCTTATAATGATGATATGATTCATAAGATGGAACCTCTCTCTGACAATCACTCCCAAATACTTTTCTATAGAAGAATATTTGGAAGTGAGGTTTGTCCTCCTAGATTCCAGCAAGTATCCAAAGAGATCTTAAAGAAATGTGCTGGGGTACCATTAGCCATCATCAGTTTGGCTAGTTATTTGGCTAATAATGAGAGGACCAACCAAATTGATCAATGGTATGTTTTGCTCAACTCTATTGGCCATGGACTTAAAAAAGGTGATGATGATGTGAAGGAAATGAAGAGGATATTATCATTGAGCTTTTATGACCTCCCTTCTTATTTGAAGACTTGCTTTTTATATCTAAGTATCTTTCCAGAAGATCATCAAATTAGCAGAGATCGGTTGATAAGAAGATGGATTGGTGAAGGATTTATCCAAGTAGAAGATGAAACTGCTAGCCTTCTTGAGCTTGGAGATAGCTACTTCAACCAGCTAGTAAACAGAAACATGATCATTCCGATAAACATGCATGTTGATGGTAGGGTTGAAGCTTGTTGTGTACATGACATAATGCTGGATCTCATATGTGAATTATCAAGCGAAGTAAACTTTGTTACTGTATTGGATGTTATCAAGGGAGACACAGCTTTGAAAGAGAACTTCCGCAGATTGTCCATCCAGAAGAGCATGACAGATCTCACCACCACTCAGATGGATACCACAAGCATGTCACAAGTAAGGTCTTTCACGGCTTTTAGTCCTGCTGTTAGTAAGATCCCCCCTCTCTCTATATTTCAAGTTTTACGTGTATTGGATCTGGAAGGTTGTGATCTTCGGAAAAGTCCTGGCATTGGCCTTAGGCATGTTGAGAAGTTGTTACATTTGAGATATCTGGGGTTAAGGGGCACAAAGGTTGGCAAGCTCCCTATGGAAATAGGAAAGCTACAGTTTTTGCAGACACTAGACTTGCAATTGACCAATTCAAAAGAATTATCGTCCAGCGTCGTTCAGCTGAGGCAGTTGGTGTGCCTAATCCTTGATTCAGGTATGTCACTACCAAAAGGGTTATGCAACCTGACATGCCTTGAACAGCTGATGGGGCACGATATGGGCTTTCATTCTGAAGAAACCGCAAAAGAGCTGGGCCATATGAGCAGGCTAAGAGAGCTCTCCTTTAGATTGGATGTTGGGGGAAATGATAAAGTTAGTAAAGCTTTGATTGGGTCCATAGCCAAGCTACACAAACTCGAGCGCCTGGAAATCTTCGCTAATGGTAATTGGCGTGACCTAGTGCACGGTTTGGTGCCGCCTCCAAACCTACGCAGGCTTAGTTCATACAATCAATTGCGGCTCATTCCTGCATGGATTTGTTCTTCGTCGCTACCTCTACTCTCCTACCTTGATCTAACTGCTATTGAAGTGCGCTCCGGAGATATCCAGAACCTTGGGATGCTGCCGGCTCTCCGTTATGTCGCCCTTGACACAGGCAATATCAAAGTAGTGGTGGAGAAGCTAGAGCTTAGCGCCGGTGCCTTCCCGGAGGCGAGAGTATGCCTTTTCCATAGAATTATACTGGTGAACCCTACGTTCCAAAAAGGAGCTATGCCAATGGTTCAACGCCTTCGCTTCGGTCTCCGAGTGAATGACATCCTCAGTCCTGAGTTTGATTTGAGCATAAGAAACCTTCCTTCGCTCAAGCAACTCAGAATTGACCTTTCCAATAATGAAGTCAGCCCTGAGGATTATTCTGAAGCCATAGACGCGCTGAGGTGTGTGGCAGAGAGCCATCCCCAAAGCCCCACCCTTCGTGCCGATGAATACTGACATGATGGAGAGGTACTCCAGTCGTTTCTGCATTTAATTCAGTTCCCTGTTTCTTTTGGTTTCTCTAACAATTGTGTCACGACCTCGTGTCTGCCAGAAGCCATCAAGATTCAGAAGAGAACAGATGAAAGGCAGCGACAACGTGAGGCCCAAGTGGACTCCGAAGCCCAGCGGCGCAACAAGGCCAAGCCCAGTCCAGAGCCACTGGACGAGAGTATTTGGTCAGGGTCTGCGAGTGGATGAGGCATCGCTGATGAAAGACGTGAGACAGTGTCTCTCTTATCCTCCTTTCCCTTCCTCTCCAAGCTGCTGCGTCAGCCTTCTATTCCCCAATTCCGGCGAGACGCCGCGAATCTTGTAACTGGAGTTGAGTAATTCAGGCGAGGTTCGTGACATCTGGTATCAGAGCCCCTTCGATCTGCTCGATTCTCTTGAATCGCCGGGTAAATCCCTGAGCAAGGCCGAGGCGGGGATTTCTTTTTCCTCTGCTTCATCAGTCCGAGCAAGGGGTCGGTGATTTCGGAGCGCGTGATCTAGGTGTGTGGTGAGTCATGGAGGCGTTGACGGCGGAGCTTGCGCAGATGCGCAAGGAAAGCGAGGCCACGGCGGCAGCGATCCAACTGTTGCTGACCACAGCGAAGAATCTGGGCACGTGGATGCCGACAGTCGATAAGTCCATGGAGGCGATGCGCAAATCACTGGAAGAGGTGGGAGGGCGCGTCACGGCGTTGGAGACAGGGGTACCGATGATCACACCGTATCTCGCTCCAGAGCAGGCGAGGGGAGCGGAGGCCGATGAGCAATTGGGGGACGCATCTCGGGCGGCCATGGCACCAGCGCCGGGTCTGAACAAGAGTAAGAAGCAGTTCCCTCAAACTCCGGTTCGTTTCGAATTAGGAGACTATACAGGCATGGAGGACAGCGAAGGATCGAGCATCAGAGGCCGATTTGGGTCATCACGGCTGCCAAAAACTGATTTCCCTCGATTTGATGGGGAGAACCCGAGATGGTGGAAGGGGGTGTGCGAGAAATACTTCTCCATGTACCAGGTTCCTCGAAATACTTGGGCAGCATTCGCCACAATGCATTTCACGGGGAATGCTGCGTTGTGGCTACAGACCTATGAGGCAGATCATGAGGTGGAGAGCTGGGAAGAGCTGGTGGTGGCCATACATTCCAAGTTTGGCAAGGATAAACATCTGAAGTATCTCGAAGCACTGGAGAGATGCAAACAAGTTGATACAGTGGAGAACTACCATCACAAATTTGAGGAGCTCAGACACAAAGTCTTAGTGCATAACAGGCACTATGATGAGGCGTTCTTTGTCACCAAGTTTGTGGGAGGGCTGCACCTGAACATCCAGAAGGCCATCAGGTTGCACAACCCAAAAACAGTGGACACCGCTCTCTCCTTGGCACTCACACAGGAAGAACTGCTGGAAGAAGCGAGACAATACTCAAGTGCTAAATTCAAGCACAACTACAAAACAAACTTCAGTCATCCCTCCCCTGCAAAAGGAATTTTGTCTGCACCCAATGCTGAAGAGAGGAAACATATTCCTGACAAACCGCCTTGGGAAGACAGGTTTTCTTCCTTGAGAGCCCAGAGAAGGGCTAGAGGCGAATGCTTCAAGTGTGGAGACAAATTTCAACCAGGCCACAAGTGCGCCAAGTCTGTACCACTACACAGAGTGGAAGAACTGATAGACATTTTGATGCTACAGTCCAATTCCGACAATGAAAATGATCAGCAGGAGTCTAGCAGTGGGGGAGAGGAAGATGTAATGTTGATATCTCAATGCGCCACTGGTGGGGGTGTCGGTAAGAAAACAATCAGGCTACAAGGGTGGATGCATGGCAAGCAAGTGCTGATCCTAGTCGACTCTGGCAGCTCCGGGAGTTTCATCAGCGATAACACTGTAAAAGATCTAGGCCTGGAGAAAAAGGAGGTGAGCCCAATCACTGTAACGGTGGCAGATGGGGGCAAAACAGTGTGCAACGAAATGGTGGAAAATTCAGTATGGAAATGCCAAGGACAGGTGTTCCAAACACAATTGAGGGTGTTTGGGCTGTCTGGGTATGACATTATATTGGGAATGGACTGGCTCTCTGAATTCAGTCCAATGTGGATTGACTGGAAGAAAAAGGTCATAAGGTTCAGATATGGGACCAAGAGAATTACACTTAAGGGAGTCAAGGATAACACAACCAAGTGTGCCCCAATTTCAGCAGTGGAACTGCAGAAGCAAATTCAAAAAAGAGCGGTGGTTCAAGTTGTGCAGTTGTGCTCATTAGAGGATGCTGGAAAAGAGGTGCTATTGCCACCTGAAGTAGAACAAGTATTGTCAGAGCATACCAAAGTGTTTCAGGAGCCACAAGGCTTACCTCCGCACAGGGTCTTCGACCACAAGATTGTGCTTGTTCCGGGGGCACAACCCGTGAATGTGAAACCCTACAGGTACAGTCCCCAGCAGAAGGACGAGATTGAAAGGCAGATCACTGAGATGCTCAAACAAGGAATCATCAAGCCCAGCCATAGTCCATTTGCTTCTCCGGTGTTGCTGGTCAAGAAAAAGGACGGCAGTTGGAGACTATGTGTGGACTACAGGCATCTGAATGCCATTACTGTCAAAGACTGATATCCAATGCCGGTGGTGGAGGAGCTATTGGATGAACTGTCTGGGGCCAAGTACTTCACAAAACTAGACCTCCGAGCTGGGTATCACCAAATAAGAATGGCAGAAGAAGATGAGCCAACCATGGTCACTTCGAATTCAGGGTCATCCCTTTTGGACTCTCTTGTGCTCCAGCTAGATTCCAATTTACGGTCAACACTATATTCAGCCCAGGAAATAGAAAATTCATTTTGGTATTTGTCGATGACATTTTGATTTTCAGCTGTTCACTGGAAGAGCATGTACAGCATCTCAAGTATGTCTTTCAGACTCTAGAACAAAACAACTTGTATGTGAAAAGAAGCAAGTGCTCCTTTGCCCAGCCGGCTCTTGAATACTTGGGACATATAATCAGTGCACAAGGTGTTTCCACGGATCCTGCCAAAGTGTCTGCAGTAGCCAAGTGGCCACAACCTACTTCTGTCAAGCAGCTCAGAGGATTCCTTGGTCTGGCCGGATATTACAGGAAGTTCATAAGAAATTTCGGAGTCATTAGCAAACCGCTGACCAACTTGCTCAGAAAAAATGTGTTGTACATATGGACCTCCCTAGAAGAGCAAGCTTTTCAAACACTCAAGCATGCCCTAGTACAGGCGCCGGTGCTCGCACTGCCAGATTTTACGAAAGAGTTTGTGCTGGAAACAGATGCCTGCGCAACAGGGGTGGGAGCAGTATTAATGCAACAAGGGCATCCCTTGGCATTCTTCAGTAAGGCACTGGGCCCTAGGAATCAGGCACTTTCCACGTATGACAAGGAGTGCCTAGCTATCATCCTGGCTATTGACAAATGGAAATCCTATCTGCAACACAACCCTTTTGTTATTCACACGGATCAGAAAAGCTTGGTCCAATTGGGAGACCACAAATTCAACACCCACATCCAACAAAAAGCATTTTTCAAACTCATGGGGCTGCAGTACAAAATCTTCTACAAGCCTGGCATCACCAACAAAGCTGCAGATGCACTATCAAGAAGAGAGCATGACCAGGAGGTTTATGCCATATCTGCTGTTCAACCAAAATGGCTCGACACCGTGATAGAAGGCTATCGGCTAGACCCAAAAGCACAACAATTGCTTACAGAACTGAGTTTGAGCAACACAAATGACAAGGGGTTTTCCCTGGTGAATGGCATCATTAAATACAAAAACAGGGTTTGGCTGGGCACTCACAAAGCAGCTCATGCAGCAGTGCTGTTGGCCCTGCACAGCAGTGCAATGGGGGGGCACTCTGGTTTTCTGGCAACATATCACAGAATCAGAAAACTCTTTGCTTGGCCACACATGAAGGAGGACATCCAGAAATTTGTGCAAACCTGTGAGGTATGTCAGCAGGCCAAGACCGAGCACAACAAATCTCCGGGGCTGCTCCAACCCCACAACATTCCACCTGAAGCATGGCACACAGTCAGCCTAGACTTCATCGAGGGACTGCCAAAGTCGGGCAAGTTTGACGCCATCATGGTGGTGGTGGACAAGTTCTCGAAAGTGGGACACTTCATTCCGTTGAAGCATCCCTTTACTGCTGCCACGGTGGCCCAGATATACATGGATCAGATTTATAGGCTGCACGGTATGCCAGAGGTGCTTATCTCTGACAGGGATAAAATCTTCATCAGCAGTTTTTGGCAACAAATGTTCAATTTGGCGGATACCACCCTCAACATGAGCTCATCGTATCACCCGCAGACGGATGGTCAAACGGAGAGGCTGAACCAATGTTTGGAGACATACTTGCGCTGCATGGTACACTCCAAGCCAAGTCAGTGGGCGAAGTGGCTGCCTCAAGCGGAACATTGGTACAACACAACTTTCCATTCCTCTCTTGGAAGATCACCATTTGAAGTTCTGTATGGGCGCTCCCCCAGAAATTTTGGAGTACCCACAACACCAGAAGGCACAAACCCAGATCTGGCTAGCTGGTTGGAGGAGCGCGCGGAAATGCTGCCTCTGTTCAAACAACATCTAGAGAGGGCCCAACAACGCATGACTTACCAAGCCAACAAGAAATGCCTGGAACGCAGCTTTCAAGTGGGAGATCGCGTTTACTTGAAACTACAACCCTATGTGCAGCAATCGTTGGAACCCCGCAGCTCCCAGAAGCTATCCTTCAGGTATTTTGGGCCGTACACCATTTTGCAGAGAATTGGACCGGTCGCGTACAAGCTGGACCTGCCTCCCACATCACGCATTCACCCAGTGGTTCACGTCTCGCTGCTGAAGAAGGCGCTTCGAGCAGGGGATATAGATGCAGCACCACTGCCGGTGGCAATGATTTCAGAACAACAGCTGTGCCAACCAGTTCGGATTTCGGGCGAAAGGTTTGTAAAGCAAGGGAACAAGCTCAAGGCTCAAGTTCAGGTACAGTGGGAAGGTTTGCAAGAAGATCACACCACCTGGGAGGAGGTGTTCTCCATCGTCGCTGCTTATCCTACGGCACCAGCTTGGGGACAAGCTGTCTCTCCAGGAGGGGGTATTGTCACGACCTCGTGTCTGCCAGAAGCCATCAAGATTCAGAAGAGAACAGATGAAAGGCAGCGACAACGTGAGGCCCAAGTGGACTCCGAAGCCCAGCGGCGCAACAAGGCCAAGCCCAGTCCAGAGCCACTGGACGAGAGTATTTGGTCAGGGTCTGCGAGTGGATGAGGCATCGCTGATGAAAGACGTGAGACAGTGTCTCTCTTATCCTCCTTTCCCTTCCTCTCCAAGCTGCTGCGTCAGCCTTCTATTCCCCAATTCCGGCGAGACGCCGCGAATCTTGTAACTGGAGTTGAGTAATTCAGGCGAGGTTCGTGACATCTGGTATCAGAGCCCCTTCGATCTGCTCGATTCTCTTGAATCGCCGGGTAAATCCCTGAGCAAGGCCGAGGCGGGGATTTCTTTTTCCTCTGCTTCATCAGTCCGAGCAAGGGGTCGGTGATTTCGGAGCGCGTGATCTAGGTGTGTGGTGAGTCATGGAGGCGTTGACGGCGGAGCTTGCGCAGATGCGCAAGGAAAGCGAGGCCACGGCGGCAGCGATCCAACTGTTGCTGACCACAGCGAAGAATCTGGGCACGTGGATGCCGACAGTCGATAAGTCCATGGAGGCGATGCGCAAATCACTGGAAGAGGTGGGAGGGCGCGTCACGGCGTTGGAGACAGGGGTACCGATGATCACACCGTATCTCGCTCCAGAGCAGGCGAGGGGAGCGGAGGCCGATGAGCAATTGGGGGACGCATCTCGGGCGGCCATGGCACCAGCGCCGGGTCTGAACAAGAGTAAGAAGCAGTTCCCTCAAACTCCGGTTCGTTTCGAATTAGGAGACTATACAGGCATGGAGGACAGCGAAGGATCGAGCATCAGAGGCCGATTTGGGTCATCACGGCTGCCAAAAACTGATTTCCCTCGATTTGATGGGGAGAACCCGAGATGGTGGAAGGGGGTGTGCGAGAAATACTTCTCCATGTACCAGGTTCCTCGAAATACTTGGGCAGCATTCGCCACAATGCATTTCACGGGGAATGCTGCGTTGTGGCTACAGACCTATGAGGCAGATCATGAGGTGGAGAGCTGGGAAGAGCTGGTGGTGGCCATACATTCCAAGTTTGGCAAGGATAAACATCTGAAGTATCTCGAAGCACTGGAGAGATGCAAACAAGTTGATACAGTGGAGAACTACCATCACAAATTTGAGGAGCTCAGACACAAAGTCTTAGTGCATAACAGGCACTATGATGAGGCGTTCTTTGTCACCAAGTTTGTGGGAGGGCTGCACCTGAACATCCAGAAGGCCATCAGGTTGCACAACCCAAAAACAGTGGACACCGCTCTCTCCTTGGCACTCACACAGGAAGAACTGCTGGAAGAAGCGAGACAATACTCAAGTGCTAAATTCAAGCACAACTACAAAACAAACTTCAGTCATCCCTCCCCTGCAAAAGGAATTTTGTCTGCACCCAATGCTGAAGAGAGGAAACATATTCCTGACAAACCGCCTTGGGAAGACAGGTTTTCTTCCTTGAGAGCCCAGAGAAGGGCTAGAGGCGAATGCTTCAAGTGTGGAGACAAATTTCAACCAGGCCACAAGTGCGCCAAGTCTGTACCACTACACAGAGTGGAAGAACTGATAGACATTTTGATGCTACAGTCCAATTCCGACAATGAAAATGATCAGCAGGAGTCTAGCAGTGGGGGAGAGGAAGATGTAATGTTGATATCTCAATGCGCCACTGGTGGGGGTGTCGGTAAGAAAACAATCAGGCTACAAGGGTGGATGCATGGCAAGCAAGTGCTGATCCTAGTCGACTCTGGCAGCTCCGGGAGTTTCATCAGCGATAACACTGTAAAAGATCTAGGCCTGGAGAAAAAGGAGGTGAGCCCAATCACTGTAACGGTGGCAGATGGGGGCAAAACAGTGTGCAACGAAATGGTGGAAAATTCAGTATGGAAATGCCAAGGACAGGTGTTCCAAACACAATTGAGGGTGTTTGGGCTGTCTGGGTATGACATTATATTGGGAATGGACTGGCTCTCTGAATTCAGTCCAATGTGGATTGACTGGAAGAAAAAGGTCATAAGGTTCAGATATGGGACCAAGAGAATTACACTTAAGGGAGTCAAGGATAACACAACCAAGTGTGCCCCAATTTCAGCAGTGGAACTGCAGAAGCAAATTCAAAAAAGAGCGGTGGTTCAAGTTGTGCAGTTGTGCTCATTAGAGGATGCTGGAAAAGAGGTGCTATTGCCACCTGAAGTAGAACAAGTATTGTCAGAGCATACCAAAGTGTTTCAGGAGCCACAAGGCTTACCTCCGCACAGGGTCTTCGACCACAAGATTGTGCTTGTTCCGGGGGCACAACCCGTGAATGTGAAACCCTACAGGTACAGTCCCCAGCAGAAGGACGAGATTGAAAGGCAGATCACTGAGATGCTCAAACAAGGAATCATCAAGCCCAGCCATAGTCCATTTGCTTCTCCGGTGTTGCTGGTCAAGAAAAAGGACGGCAGTTGGAGACTATGTGTGGACTACAGGCATCTGAATGCCATTACTGTCAAAGACTGATATCCAATGCCGGTGGTGGAGGAGCTATTGGATGAACTGTCTGGGGCCAAGTACTTCACAAAACTAGACCTCCGAGCTGGGTATCACCAAATAAGAATGGCAGAAGAAGATGAGCCAACCATGGTCACTTCGAATTCAGGGTCATCCCTTTTGGACTCTCTTGTGCTCCAGCTAGATTCCAATTTACGGTCAACACTATATTCAGCCCAGGAAATAGAAAATTCATTTTGGTATTTGTCGATGACATTTTGATTTTCAGCTGTTCACTGGAAGAGCATGTACAGCATCTCAAGTATGTCTTTCAGACTCTAGAACAAAACAACTTGTATGTGAAAAGAAGCAAGTGCTCCTTTGCCCAGCCGGCTCTTGAATACTTGGGACATATAATCAGTGCACAAGGTGTTTCCACGGATCCTGCCAAAGTGTCTGCAGTAGCCAAGTGGCCACAACCTACTTCTGTCAAGCAGCTCAGAGGATTCCTTGGTCTGGCCGGATATTACAGGAAGTTCATAAGAAATTTCGGAGTCATTAGCAAACCGCTGACCAACTTGCTCAGAAAAAATGTGTTGTACATATGGACCTCCCTAGAAGAGCAAGCTTTTCAAACACTCAAGCATGCCCTAGTACAGGCGCCGGTGCTCGCACTGCCAGATTTTACGAAAGAGTTTGTGCTGGAAACAGATGCCTGCGCAACAGGGGTGGGAGCAGTATTAATGCAACAAGGGCATCCCTTGGCATTCTTCAGTAAGGCACTGGGCCCTAGGAATCAGGCACTTTCCACGTATGACAAGGAGTGCCTAGCTATCATCCTGGCTATTGACAAATGGAAATCCTATCTGCAACACAACCCTTTTGTTATTCACACGGATCAGAAAAGCTTGGTCCAATTGGGAGACCACAAATTCAACACCCACATCCAACAAAAAGCATTTTTCAAACTCATGGGGCTGCAGTACAAAATCTTCTACAAGCCTGGCATCACCAACAAAGCTGCAGATGCACTATCAAGAAGAGAGCATGACCAGGAGGTTTATGCCATATCTGCTGTTCAACCAAAATGGCTCGACACCGTGATAGAAGGCTATCGGCTAGACCCAAAAGCACAACAATTGCTTACAGAACTGAGTTTGAGCAACACAAATGACAAGGGGTTTTCCCTGGTGAATGGCATCATTAAATACAAAAACAGGGTTTGGCTGGGCACTCACAAAGCAGCTCATGCAGCAGTGCTGTTGGCCCTGCACAGCAGTGCAATGGGGGGGCACTCTGGTTTTCTGGCAACATATCACAGAATCAGAAAACTCTTTGCTTGGCCACACATGAAGGAGGACATCCAGAAATTTGTGCAAACCTGTGAGGTATGTCAGCAGGCCAAGACCGAGCACAACAAATCTCCGGGGCTGCTCCAACCCCACAACATTCCACCTGAAGCATGGCACACAGTCAGCCTAGACTTCATCGAGGGACTGCCAAAGTCGGGCAAGTTTGACGCCATCATGGTGGTGGTGGACAAGTTCTCGAAAGTGGGACACTTCATTCCGTTGAAGCATCCCTTTACTGCTGCCACGGTGGCCCAGATATACATGGATCAGATTTATAGGCTGCACGGTATGCCAGAGGTGCTTATCTCTGACAGGGATAAAATCTTCATCAGCAGTTTTTGGCAACAAATGTTCAATTTGGCGGATACCACCCTCAACATGAGCTCATCGTATCACCCGCAGACGGATGGTCAAACGGAGAGGCTGAACCAATGTTTGGAGACATACTTGCGCTGCATGGTACACTCCAAGCCAAGTCAGTGGGCGAAGTGGCTGCCTCAAGCGGAACATTGGTACAACACAACTTTCCATTCCTCTCTTGGAAGATCACCATTTGAAGTTCTGTATGGGCGCTCCCCCAGAAATTTTGGAGTACCCACAACACCAGAAGGCACAAACCCAGATCTGGCTAGCTGGTTGGAGGAGCGCGCGGAAATGCTGCCTCTGTTCAAACAACATCTAGAGAGGGCCCAACAACGCATGACTTACCAAGCCAACAAGAAATGCCTGGAACGCAGCTTTCAAGTGGGAGATCGCGTTTACTTGAAACTACAACCCTATGTGCAGCAATCGTTGGAACCCCGCAGCTCCCAGAAGCTATCCTTCAGGTATTTTGGGCCGTACACCATTTTGCAGAGAATTGGACCGGTCGCGTACAAGCTGGACCTGCCTCCCACATCACGCATTCACCCAGTGGTTCACGTCTCGCTGCTGAAGAAGGCGCTTCGAGCAGGGGATATAGATGCAGCACCACTGCCGGTGGCAATGATTTCAGAACAACAGCTGTGCCAACCAGTTCGGATTTCGGGCGAAAGGTTTGTAAAGCAAGGGAACAAGCTCAAGGCTCAAGTTCAGGTACAGTGGGAAGGTTTGCAAGAAGATCACACCACCTGGGAGGAGGTGTTCTCCATCGTCGCTGCTTATCCTACGGCACCAGCTTGGGGACAAGCTGTCTCTCCAGGAGGGGGTATTGTCACGACCTCGTGTCTGCCAGAAGCCATCAAGATTCAGAAGAGAACAGATGAAAGGCAGCGACAACGTGAGGCCCAAGTGGACTCCGAAGCCCAGCGGCGCAACAAGGCCAAGCCCAGTCCAGAGCCACTGGACGAGAGTATTTAGTCAGGGTCCGCGAGTGGATGAGGCATCGCTGATGAAAAACGTGAGACAGTGTCTCTCTTATCCTCCTTTCCCTTCCTCTCCAAGCTGCTGCGTCAGCCTTCTATTCCCCAATTCCGGCGAGACGCCGCGAATCTTGTAACTGGAGTTGAGTAATTCAGGCGAGGTTCGTGACAATTGTTTCTTCGAATTTCAGGCCGAGTTGAGTCAAGCCGAGCGATGAACAAAATCTTGCGTCCTGAAGGTACTAATTCCGTCCAGTCATTTTCTACATCACGCATGTGTTAGTTAGTAACTAGTACTCGTATTATTCTTTCTGCATCTTCTTCAGCTCTCCACTGTCTGTTTACTTCAGCATTTTCTTTGTGCAACCTGCACTGTATGTGATTCTTTGTCTCTGCCTTTGGTTTCAGCTAGCAGGAGGTGATTTCGTTGGCGGCATCAACTCTCTATCGTGCAATTCTCCACCCTCCCGGTCACTATGTTCATTTCATGTTCCTTATGTGTAAGCGAGATGAACTTCTGTGTGCTTTTGCCTGTACTGTTACTTTATTTGGTGAACCAGCTGGTTTATTCACCAGTGTGTAATAAGGCTAGTTTGGTGGTGGCGCACCGGAGGGGTCGCCGCCTTAGATCCCCTGCCTGGGAGTTCCTATGTGACGCATTCTGCGTCACTTCGTCGGTGCGCCGATTGGGCCGGCCCATTGCAGTGCGCTGCAAATACCAGGTGATAAATTGCAAAAAATAGCACCGGAGGGGTCGCCGCCTTAGATCCCCTGCCTGGGAGTTCCTATGTGACGCATTTGCGTCAAAATGCTGCACTTTCGCACAGGCACTTCGTCGGTGCGCCGATTGGGCCGGCCCATTGCAGTGCGCTGCAAATACCAGGTGATAAATTGCAAAAAATAGCACCGGAGGGGTCGCCGCCTTAGATCCCCTGCCTGGGAGTTCCTATGTGACGCATTTGCGTCAAAATGCTGCACTTTCGCACAGGCACTTCGTTGGTGCGCCGATTGGGCCGGCCCATTGCAGTGCGCTGCAAATACCAGGTGATAAATTGCAAAAAATAGTAGGGCGCGATGGTTGGGAATCAAACTCAGCACTGGCGACTCGCACGCACAACCTACTAGCCACTAGGATGGACGAGCTCAGTTGACCAAACTGCAGCGGGTACCTACAAGAACTAAAGAAAGTATAAGACTGTTTGAAAAACATACTTTACGATTTCCCAAATAGCAAAAGCAAAACGTGAATATTTTATCAAACGCGAACACTATTAGTTTTATTTTAGAAATTTTGAGAAAACTCAAACATTTTTTCAACACAGAAACGAATTTTGGAGACGCGAACATATTTTTTTGGAACGGAAACATTTTTTAAACAACCCAAAAAAACTGAACAGAACAATTTTTCAAATTTCAAAACAAAATTTGGAAACACAAACAACTTTTGAATTTCCCAAATATTCTTGGAATTTGTGACATTTCTTTAAAGCACAAACATTTTCTAAATCTTAAGAACAAATTTTGAAACAGAGAACAAATTTGGAAGCAAGAACAATTTTTTAAAGCACGAACAAATTTTGAATGTTCAGAACAAATTTTGAAATGGAGAACAAATTTGGAAGCTCAAACAATTTTTGAAAGCACGAACAATTTTTTAATCTTGAGAACAAATTTTGAAATGGAGAACATATTTGGAAGCACGAACAATTTTTGAATGTTGAGAACAAATTTTGAAATGGAGAACAATTTTTTAAGCGCGAACAATTTTTGAATGTTGAGAACAAATTTTGAAATGGAGAACAAATTTAGAAGCACGGACAATTTTTTAAAGCACGAACAATTTTTGAATGTTGAAAACAAATTTTGAAATGGAGAACAAATTTGGAAGCGCGAATTTGAAATGGGAAGATTTTTTGAAACTCCCAAACATAATTTGAAATGTGAACAAAAAGAAAAAAAAGAGAAGAAAAAGGAATTGAAAAATGAAATAAAGAAACAGAAAAACGAAGAAAGAAAAAGAAGAAAACAGGAAAAACAACAAAGAAAAAGCAAACTGAAAAATCCAGTGAAAACCCGGTTCAAGAACCTTCCCGTTTCTGAGCCTGTGGCCTGCTGGCTGCTGTGCTGGCCTTCTATGGCCCATCTAAGAGAAAGACTAAATTGGCCTATGGCTATTCCATGGAGCTTTTTTTTTTTTGGAAATTTTAGAGTTTCAAAAAGTTCCTAAAATAAATATACATGAACATACAGATGTATACTACATTCCTGTATAATTTCATGATGGAATATGCTTTCGTGTGAGCTGTACAAATTTTTTTTTGAACTTTTATAGTGCATAGCATGTGCTACAAATACATGTTTTTTTGTAGCTTTCATCAAAACGTATTCCATCACGAAAATTCTAGAGAGATGTAGTATACACTACCGGAACAGGGCTGGATGCCGACGGCTACCATCGGCGTACTCAAGACTATGCCAACAGCTGGCCCCAGGCCGTCAGAGTACAAAGGCCGTCGGGCTATCCCAGGATACGCCGATGACCCCCGTCGGCTTAGCCAGGTCTACGCCTACAGCTGCCGTCGGCATATATGGGCCGTCGGCATAGCTGCGGGCCCGGTGACCAAGCCCGTGACGGGCGGCTAACGGCGTCGGATCTAAGCTGACGGCGGAGACGGGCAGCCGTTGGCATAGATACAGGTGCCACGTCATCGATCCAAAGCGCATCGACCAAAGCCTATGCCGACGGCTGCCGTCGGCATAGATGACACGTCATCGATCCGTACCGCGCCGTCCATCTGCCCTAGCAGCAGCTATGCCGCCGACATATCTTTTTTTTTTGCATACCTATATTTTTATGATTTTTTATGTATTATTATTTGACTAACTTACATGTAGCATTTGTGAATATATATAAGCATACATACATTTTTTCGACTCTATACAAAGGGGTGTGACCCCCCTCACGGACGGCGCCGACGCCGGCCGGCACCTGGAGGGGGGAGCAGCCGCATCGGGTCTATACGGAGGGCATGTTGCCCCCAAGTGTTTCTATATAAGGGATGACCTACCACAACCGGTTGGTGTGGTGGCATGTTTGAAGAGGCGGCACGCATCTCCGGGGTGTGGCCCCCTCACGGATGGTGCCGCCGCCAGCACCTGGAGGGGGGAAACGGCCGCATCGGGACTACACGGACGGGATCTTGTTGTGGGTTTGGCCTAGATGTTGCTCCAAAGTGTTCCTATAGGCTGACCTAACACAACCGGGTGGAGAGGTCCACTGGTCAAAACCCGTCCGTGAAAAGTCAAAGGGCTAGATCTCGTGGTCAACCGCTCCAGGGTTAGGCGAGACGGGGGCCCCGGGGGTAGCAATGCCACCGGAGCGTCGCACCGGGCCATCATACATGTGGGGAGGTGTTGTGGCATGTCTAAAGAGGCGGCACACGTCTCCGGGGTATGGCCCCCCTCACGGACGGCGCCGCCGCCGACACCTGGAGGAGGGAAACGGCCGCGTCGGGTCTACACGGACGGGATCTTACTGTGGGTTTGGCCCGGATGTCGCTCCCAGGGGTGTTCCTATGGGCTGACCTAACACAACCGGGTGGAGAGGGCACCTGGTTAAAGCACGTCCATGGAAAGTCAAAGGGCTAGATCTTGTGGTCAACCGCTCTAGGGTTAGGCGGGACGGGGGCCCGGGGGAGGGTAGCATTGCCACCGGAGCGTCGCACCGGGCCCTCATACATGCGGGGTGGTATGGTGGCATGTCTGAAGAGGCGGCACACGTCGCCGGGGTGTGACCCTCCTCATGGACGGCGCCGCTGCCAGCACCTGGAGGGGGAAACGGACGCGTCGGGTCTACACGGAGGTGATCTTACAGTGGGTTTGGCCTGGATGTTGCTCCCAGGTGTTCCTATGGGCTAACCTAATACAACCGGGTGGAGAGGGCACCTTGTGAAAGCACGTCCCTGGAACGTCAAAGGGCTAGATCTCGTGGTCAACCGCTCCAGGGCGTTAGGCGAGACGGGGGCCCTCGGGGGTAGCAATTGTTGGGGAACGTAGTAATTTCAAAAAATTTCCTACGCACACGCAAGATCATGGTGACGCATAGCAACGAGAGGGGGAGTGTATCTTCATACCCTTGAAGATCGCTAAGCGGAAGCGTTTATCAACGCGGTTGATGTAGTCGTACGTCTTCACGATCCGGCCGATCCAAGTACTGAACGCACGGCACCTCCGAGTTCTGCACACGTTCAGCACGATGACGTCCTCGCCTTCACGATCCAACAAGACGGGCGAAGTAGTAGATGAGTTCCGGCAGCACGACGGCATGGTGACGGTGTTGGTGAAGAACAATCTCCACAGGGCTTCGCCTAAGCACTTCGGAAACTATGACGGAGGATAAATTAGAGGGGACGGGGTTGCCGGCACACGGCTTGATGTTTTTTGATATCCCTTTGGTGCTAGCCCTGCCCCTCTATTTATATGTTGAGCCTTGGGGTCGAAACTTGGAGTAAAAGCCTCCACAAAGTCGGTTTCACCCGAAAGGCAAGAGTCCTACTCGGACTCCAGGGCCAGACACCAGGGTTCCCGGCGTCTGGCCCCTAGACTCCGCAAAATTTTCTTTTGCGCTTTCCAAAAACCTTGTGGACTTTCCCCTTTGGCCCAAATAACGTGTTCTCGTACCCAAACATTTCGGGAAACATCCGGAACTCCTTCCGGTGAAATCCGGAACACTTCCGAAGATCAAACACTATTATCCCCATATATCAAACTTTATCTCTGGACCATTCCGGAGTTCCTCGTCATGTTCATGATCTCATCCGGGACTCCGAACAACATTCGGTCACCAACATACATAACTCATATAATACTATATCGTCAATGAAACGTTAAGCGTGCGGACCCTACGGGTTCGAGAACTATGTAGACATGACCGAGACACGTTTCCGGTCAATAACCAATAGCGGGACCGGGATGCCCATATTGGCTCCCACATATTCTACGAAGATCTTTATCGGTCAAACCGCATAACAACATACGTTGTTCCCTTTGTCATCGGTATGTTACTTGCCCAAGATTCGATCGTCGGGGTCTCAATACCTAGTTCAATCTCGTTACCGGCAAGTCTCTTTACTTGTTCCGTAATACATCATCCCGCAACTAACTCATTAGTTGCAATGCTTGCAAGGCTTAAGTGATGTGTATTACCGAGAGGGCCCAGAGATACCTCTCCGATAATCGGAGTGACAAATCCTAATCTCGAAATACGCCAACCCAACATGTACCTTCGGAGACACCTGTAGAGCACCTTTATAATCACCCAGTTACGTTGTGACGTTTGGTAGCACACAAAGTGTTCCTCCGGTAAACGGGAGTTGCATAATCTCATAGTTGTAGGAACTTTGTATAAGTCATGAAGAAAGCAATAGCAACATACTAAACGATCAAGTGCTAAGCTAACAGAATGGGTCAAGTCAATCACATCATTCTCCTAATGATGTGATCCCGTTAATCAAATGACAACACATGTCTATGGTTAGGAAACATAACCATCTTGGATTAATGAGCTAGTCAAGTAGAGGCATACTAGTGACATTATGTTCGTCTATGTATTCACACATGTATTATGTTTCCGGGTAATACAATTCTAGCATGAATAATAAACATTTATCATGATATGAAGAAATAAATAATAACTTTATTATTGCCTCTAGGGCATATTTCCTTCAGTCTCCCACTTGTACTAGAGTCAACAATCTAGATTACACAGTAATGATTCTAACACCCATGGAGTCTTGGTGCTGATCATGTTTTGTTCGTGGAAGAGGCTTAGTCAACGGGTCTGCAACATTCAGATCCGTATGTATCTTGCAAATCTCTATGTCTCCCACCTGGACTTGGTACCGGATGGAATTGAAGATGTGCTTGGTCCTCTTGTGAAATCTGGATTCCTTTGCCAAGGCAATTGCACCAGTATTGTCACAGAAGATCTTCATTGGTCCTGATGCACTAGGTATGACACCTAGATCGGAAATGAACTCCTTCATCCAAACTCCTTCATTTGCTGCTTCCGAAGCGGCTATGTACTCCGCTTCACATGTAGATCCCGCTACGACGCTTTGTTTAGAACTGCACCAACTGACAGCTCCACCGTTTAATATAAATATGTATCCGGTTTGCTTGAATATACCAAAACCAAAACCAAAGCTTCAAGTCGCTTGAAAATCATGCCTTTAACCTTTTTAAGGTGTTTGTGTGCAGGGGTGGGGGGAGGGGGTTCAATCATTTTCTCAGTAAATCTCCAAGGAACAAATGACCTAAGATAAGCCTTAATAATCATCATTAGTTCCACTAACCACATTGTCATCACACCAAATACACATTGGAGATAAATGTTGTCTCAGATGGATCTGCACAACATGTAGGTTGAAATAAAGACTGGGCATGTAGTGAGAAGTTGACCTGGGTGGTGGAGGAGCTCCTCGTGTAGAAGCAGCCGCTACCATTGCCTCAGGACCAGGGAGAAGATGAAGGGGTGAAAGGGGGTGGGTATGGAACAATCAGATGAAGGTGTGGCAGGCGGCGGGGCCCTGTTCTTCGCGCCTCGGGAGGGCTGGTGCGAGGCGGTCTTGCCAAGGCAGAGTCGGGCGGGCGCGACTCACGGCTGCATAGTGGTGGCGGCTCATGGCGGCGGCGTCCTCAGGACGGTGATGCTGTGGAGGCGGCCCATTGTACGCTAGCTGCGTGCCCGCGGCGACCTCGAAACTTCGGCGGAGGCATGGTGGGCCTGTCTCCAGTCAGAACTAATCCGGTCGGTGCGGCCTGTTCCATGCACGACGTCGGTGCTTGGTGGCTGTCTCGTGCACATGATGCTAGATGGAGGGTCCTCGAGCTGATCCGGGTGAAAACCCTACTCTTGGCACGTTGCGAAGGTCGGCGATGGCGGTGTTTTTCTGCGTCGTCCCCTTCTTGAAGGCATCGCCGTGGAGAAGCTCTAGACCCCTATATGGTAACTCCGGGGGTAATCCTGGATCAGTTGATCGGATGACAGCGGTGCTCATGTGTCGTACCCCTCTTGAGGGTGTCATTTTTGGAGTTGTGCATAGGCTCGAGGGACCAGTGGACAACATCTGCGGTGGAGCGGTGTTACTTGTGACGCATCAACCTCGTGGAGTCTCAGCAAGGAGGCGCAACAAAGTCTCGGCAACGGATGCGTGATGATGAATGCGCAAGGGAGGAGGCGCTGTCCGGCACCGGGGGCGTCGACGGCAGGCCTGGCAAAGTCGATGCGTCAGTACCTGCTCTGAAGATGGATTGATGAAAGACGGTGGCGATGACCTATGAGTGTGTCGGACCGCTGCCCCAAACCCGGCATGTGGCTTGGTCGGGGCCTCGGGCTTTAGATGTTAGGCTAGGTGACAAGTCTAGGTATACGGCTCACACTTTCTGCATCCCTTCATCAATGGATAGGAGTAGCGACATATGTTGCTAAGATGGCGGCTTAAGACATATTGATGTATTACTTTGTGAGATCTTTGTGAATAATTAATAAAGTAGCGGCATGCATCTTCGAGATGCAGAGGCGGGGGGCATCCTTCTTTTCTAAAACAAAAACTTTTAGCTAATGTAGTTCAAACGACAGCGGAAGTTCGCTGCACTCATCGAAGCACTCCTGGCATTGAGCTGCCACGCAATGCTAACCTATTGACCTAAGTCGCACGATTAGGCTGGCGAGGTGTGAAGCGCTCGCCTCATAACCGCTGCTTCACCCAGCCGCGACATGTGTTCCTTTTTCTTGCAATGACAAAGCGACAGAGAAGTTGGATGACACAGTCCAAGTAGGCCGAAACAACAGCTGATCACTCTGATTTTGTTGCAGGAGCATCATCCTAGTTTTTTTTGCTAATAAGCATCATCCTAGCTCATACAACGCTCTCAGCAGGGTGGAAGCATCAACGGCCAAAAACACCCAAAACTTCAGATCCGATGGTTAAAACGTTGATAGTTTGAGATCACTGGAAGAGCGCACATTTGTAATGTCTGTAAACATTATCTTGTCTTATATATGTTGCTTCATTATTGTCTACTACTATTGTTCTTCACCCCCTCGTGCTCAAATCCCCGCTCTGCCCTTCGCTAACAATAGATGCCGCCTAACCCATAAATCCGGACCTTCCCTCGTGCCACGTCAGAAATTCTTGTTTGGCTACGACCTCAAAGTTAAAAACAACTGGGCTTATGGAGAACGTGATACATACTTCAGAGATTTCAAGGTGGAGATTCATTTTCAACAAGCTCCAAACCTCAAGGATGTGTCCGTCCCTCTGCTATGATGAGGAACGGTGACATAATTAAGGGTAGCACGACAGTTCAGTACCTAGGAGCTGGCTATGAGCTGCACACAGTTAGGCCTAAGGCCAGTACGTCTAACAACTCTCCCACTCTCTCGTGGTGATTGATTAAGCTCTTGCGAGCCGAGCTCATTAGAACCCATCTCATATTGTTGGTCACATAGTTTTCTTTCTCCGAGGGAACCGTGGGCTCGGCTATGTCTCGCTTAAGGCGGGACTAAGCGTAGCCTCACCTCAAGGAACACACCACTGGGTTGGCCCCATAGGGAGACGGAGCATAGGCTACGATCGTTTCTTTAAATTTTCTGTTCTTCGTGCTTTTTTTTGGTACATATTTTTGAAAATATTTTAAATACACATATTGCAAAACATAATTTACTTATTAAAAGTCAATCACAATTTTGAAAAATGTTAACGTAGTGTCAAAAGTTTGTTAGCGTAATTTAAAAAAATGTTGATGACATTTAAAGAAAATGTTAGTCACGTTTCAAAATGTGTAACTCTTGAAAAACTGTTAAACACATATTAAAAAACATCTATTTGAAAAATGTCAATAATGTACTTAAAAACTGTTAAACATGTGTAAAACATAGTTCCAAATGTATACGGGAAATTCAAAACGTGTATGAAAAAAGTATGCATCAAAGCATATATTTGAATAAAAAGTTAAACATGTATATGAAAAATGTTAACTGTATAAAAAAGCAAAGTTTCAAATGTACACAAAAATGAAGAATGCGTATTAAAAAAAGGCATCCAAAACATATACTAGAAAAAATGTTAAACATGTGTAAGAAAATGTTCTTTATGTATACGAAAATGAAAAAATCTATTTGAAATAAGTGGGTGTCAAAACTTATATTTTACAAAAAGGGATTTGAAAAATGTTCAACGCGTACAAAGAAAATGAATCGAATGTATAAAAACTATATGAACAAAGTACGTATCAAAACATATATTAGACAAACAATGTCAACCGTGTATTTAAAAAGCATTTAAAGATGTACAAAAAATGTTTTCGGTGTATACGAAAATGTACAACGTGTATTGAAAAAAGGTAGACATGTATTAAAAAAGGAAAACCCAAAAAGGAAAAGGACAGAGAAAAATATGTAAAATATGAAACTGAAGAAAACATTAAGGAAAACACATAGAAAGGAAAGAACACCAAATGTAAATAAAAAACTGAAGAAAATGGATAATTTTGCTTAAGAGAAGCAAAGGACAAAACAACGAAAACCATAAATAAAAAAAGCAATAGAAAACAAAAATAATAACAAAGAAAACACATAAAATATAAAGTAACAAAGAAACACATGGTGTAAACCGTAAAAAATGATAAACAAATAAGGAAATAATAAACCCCAATGAAAACTGAACCAGTCCAG
This sequence comes from Triticum aestivum, assembly GCF_018294505.1. Classification (NCBI taxonomy): domain Eukaryota; kingdom Viridiplantae; phylum Streptophyta; class Magnoliopsida; order Poales; family Poaceae; genus Triticum; species Triticum aestivum. The sequence continues at coordinate 807,560,421 of NC_057798.1, forward strand.
CCAATAAACAGAAAGAAGAAAATAACCCAAATAATATCTAGAGGGGGCAAGCGAGCCAGTGAACAATAGAAATAACGAAACGGGTCGGCCCACAAAACAATGCTACAAAAGAAAAACTTTGAGGCGAGAGGTAACAGAAGGAAAATCCTATTTGACGCTCTCTGCGTCAAGGAGTCGAGCAATCGCACAGGAGACCAACCACCTGGGCCGGCCCATCTGCTACTGTAGGCGGCAGTTCCGGTTTTGGGAACCTTATGGAGTTTCCCATCCGGTTTCTACCGGTTTGGGGAACCTTCTAGAAGGTTCCCTGAATCAGATTTCGTGTTTTTTTTCGTTTTTCAATTTTCTGTTTTTTCTTCTTTTCTTTTTTCCTTTTCTGTTTTTTTTTGTTTCCTTTTTTTACGTTTTCTTTCATGTTTCGAAAATTGTTCGTGTTTCCAAATTTTGTTCTCAACCTTTAAAATATGTTCGCCATTTAAAAAATTGTTCCTGTTTTGTAATTTTGTTCACAAATTCAAAATTTGTTTAAGTTTTCACAATTTGTCTGCAAATTCAATATTTATGTTCACAAATTCAAAATTGTCCATTTTTTTAATTTTGTAATTTTGTTCACAAATTTATAAAATGTTCATGTTTAAATTTTGTTCAAAAATTGAAAAAATGTTCCCGTTCCAAAATTTGTTCGCAAATTTTAAAAAATGTTCATATTTACAAGTTTTGACGCTCCTATTTATGACAATTGTTCTCATTTCTAAAATTTATCATAAAGTCAAAAAATATTATCTAATTTCAAAAAATGTTCCAGCTTGTCCAATTTTGTTCACATATTCAAACAATGTTCGTCTTTTTTGAAATTTTGAAAAAATTCGCGTTTTGAACAAATTGTTCGTAAGTCCAAAATATGTTCGTATTTTGAAAAAATTGTTCGTAATTTTGATAAATATTTTGCGTTTTCGAATTCTGTTCACAACTTTAGAAAATATTCAGGTATTTCAAATCATGTTCCAGGTTTTCCAAAAAAATCACATATTCAAATCTATATGCTGCAGTACACGTACAAGAAATAGCATGCAAGGGAAATATCCCGCAGCAGAAAGTTCTTAAATATAATCGCAATGCGTCATTGTTTGGATGTAGTCATTCAGTCCAGTGGTTAGCAGCGCTTGTTGAGTATAGGGACGTCGTAAGTTCGATTCCACGTGTTGTTATTTTCTGATTTGCGATTTTTTACCACTGTACACACACCTCGGGGTCCTTATAATGGGCCAGCCCAGTCGGACGCTTCCTGTGTGCGTCGCGCTGGCTATTCGCCGCAGAATGCGGCACATAGGACCTCTCGTAACAGAAATCAGTACGGGCGACACATATAGCCCTGACGAGGAACCGTCACTTTCGTAACCTTTTTGTTTTTGGTGGACGTTGCTCATCTGACTGGCGTCTCTTTGGTCGCTTCGGTCGAGCGTTCTCTATATGTGGTTGACCTAAGCAACACCACACAGAGCCTAAAAATGTAAACAAGAGCACGGCGATTTTCTTTCCTTTTTCTCTTTTGATTTTTTTGTACCGTTTGTTATGTCTTGGTCCTTTTCCTTCTAATTTCAAACATATTCACGAATAGATTCTTTTAAGAATTTGAAAACAGGTCATAAATTTGAAAATGTGTTCAGGAATTTCACAAATATTCACGATTAAAAAAAATGTTTGCGGAGTTTAAAAGAATCTTGCAAGTTAAAAAATTATTATGAATTCAAAAAATGTTTCTGAATATTAAATATAGTCGCAAATGTTATAATACTCACGAATTTAAAACAAATCACAAACTATACAAATGTTCGAGAAGTTAAAAATCTTCATGGATTTCTAAAAATTTGAATAATTTTTAAAAATATTGGTGGATTCAGAATTGTTTTACGAACTTAAAAGTTGTTCCTGAATTTGCAAAATGTTGATAAATTTGGAAGCATGTTTACAAATTTGGTTTTTCATGAATTTGATTGAAATCAGGAATTATGTTATATTTCCAAATGTAAAAAGATATTGACACATATAACATGTGATGACGAATGTTTATGAATTTAGAATATATTCAAGAATTTAAAAAATGTTTGTTATTTAAAAATAGGCATAAGCCCATAAAGTTGTTCAGAACTGGATTGCTTTTGTTGAAGGAGAGATGTGCAAACATCTCTGTTCCTACCAAAAATGTTGCGAGACTTCGGCTTGTGGGTTTCGGCCTTCTAGCGACCAGCTCATCAGCTCGCTACAGTCTATACGTCAACCGAGCCAGTGGCAACTGGCAAGCAGTGCAACAGAGGAGAAGCGCAGGGAGGGCGGCCCACTTCTATTTGACGAGAACTCCGCTGATTTATTCGTGCTGCGAGGGGAAGAAGCACCGCCTGCTCGATTTGTCATACACGTGTAGACATGAAATGTTTATTCACAAAAAACAAACAACATATCCTAACCACCCTTTCATTAGGACATGTATATTCACAAAAAACAAACAACATATCTTCCAGGTCGGGACAGGCAGGCGCGTAGTATTGAATACTGTTGGGACAGCCGGAGTAGCCACCCTTTCATTTGGCACGTGGTTTGACTGCCAGACAAATCGAGCAAACAAAAACAATGTACAAGTTGCGTGGCAGTTGGTTGCCGCGAAGTTTCGCACTTATCTCCATTCGTTCAGACATACCTAACGCTGTCCATTAAGTACTGGTGCCTCGAGTAGAAAATTGCAAAGTAGCGATCGATGCGCCTCGAGACAACCTACCACATGCCACGAAACATGCATTATGGGCCGAGTTCTTTTGTACTCCCTCCGTTCCTAAATAATTGTCTTTCTATAGATTTCAACAAGTGACTACATACGGAGTAAAATGAGTAAATCTACACTCTAAAATATGTCTATATACATCCGTCTGTTTAGTCCATTTGAGATGGCTAGAAAGACAATTATTTGGGAACGGAGGGAGTAGGTTGTGACGAGCATATGTCGATCCTATCCATTACCTGTCGTATTACATGGCCACTTGCATCTATCAGCGCACTATGTATAACTTTTTGTTGTTATATTATGGACAACAACGTCTGGTGTCACACACTTGCTTAGTTTGAAGTTATCTTCAATGATTTGGTACCAAGGGTGGGCTAGCTGTAAAACGCTAGTTGGTGTCAAATTATAAGACAATTTGATGGTTGGTGTCAATCAAGAAACTGAACCACTTAGAGCGACATATGTCACGTATTTTAAATTTGGTAGACAGTTCTTTCGTGAAATGCACCTAATACTCCATACCTGGTCGTTGTGAAGTCTATAACTTTCGAATCATGGGTGATGATGGACACTTCACCACTCCAAATATAAAAAAGTATCTTTATTAGAAAGTACTTTAGTCTTTGTAGCATGGGGAATAGGGAGTCAAAAACAGACAGGGGGAGTAAAACAGGTTGATGTTATCTTTTTTTTTTTGCGAATCATGATGTTATCTTTTAGTGCATACAAAACAGACCGGGGGATATCTAACCTACATTATGATCTTGCATTACTGGAAAATCGTGAAACATATCGCCAACATACTACAAAACATTCACCAAACACATCTTATCATAGACAGATCCTCAAATCTGTCTTTACTATGGACAAAATGCATGCAATTCTTATGAATAATAATTCAAGATTTATATTTCGAAGAAATACAATATGAAAATATATCTCCGGATGGAGCTAATAATTTATTTTCCCTGCAAAAAAGAACTAATAATATTTGTTTTCTGGGAAAGGGGAACTAATAACGTTAGGGCCAGTTCTTTTGGCGGCTTAAAAAATAAGTTGCCTTCTCCATAGGCAGTCTCATAAGCGACCTCCCTCATTCATTGGGGGTTCTGAACTAGTTATGGGATTACTAACCTAGAAGCCTCAGCAAATTTTGGGAGCGGCTTATTTTTTTTAAGCTGGGGAGAGGCGGCTTATTTTTTAAGCCGCCCAGAAGAACTAGACGGTGTTGTGGATGTTGCTATATTTTTGATAATCTCAGCCAAACTCTACAAACTGTGAAGTAGGACAAAAATAATTTGCAATGTATTTTCAAACGACGAGAGTATGAGACTAGAAACAACACTAATTAACACATAGTATAAAATCATGCACACATTTTATCATACCGAGCATATATAGATTCATTTTTATTACCCATAATATAAAATCATGCTATTGCAACAACACTTCTTTTTCATGAAGTATAACATAAGAAACAATAGTTAATTAACACATAATACAAAATTGTGCACACATTTTAACAACACCGAGGTTAAACTCGTGGCCTACAACTGAGAAATGTTATGAGGCTTGTTTGCCATTGTTAAAAAGGACCTGTTTAAGTTTGTCATGATGCTTTATGGTATAGGGTTCAAGACTCGGTTGAAATTGCATTAGAATGTTCAAGCCTAAACCTTAAATCCTCATATTCAAAAAAATGGTAAAATTCTTGGCACTAACTAATACTGAGAATGATTATCTTACCTCCCTCATACCATGATCAAGATTGAAATCTTTGTTCGCAATAATGGACATCAATTGTATGAGAATTTACCTTTTAAAAACCCACTAAACAAAAAATACAAGCAAAGGACTAAAGAATGCATTCCTTTCTATGTCACAAGTGTTTTCCTTGGTTTCACAATATCGGTAAAGAATGAAAATAATTCTAGAAGCACATCTTTTAAGCAGATAACAATTGAAATCAACAGGAGGGTGGCCATCCTGCTTTGAACTGTTTCGTGTTTTATATTAACTACAACTCCCCTCTAATAGTATTCATCGTACGTTTTACACATATATTGGCATTTCTACATGGTAATGCGAATTTAATATTTGGTTGATTGACACCATTGGTTGATGTGGTTTTGATTTGCATATATGATAGTTTTCATGTTGATAGCCATGGTGTGCTCTAACTAAGGCCTTCAATAAAGCTACAAATTCTGACATATTATCTTACTCAACTCACCCTGTTTGTTAAACGTTGTGAGAAATTTTAAAATTCTCATAGTTAGGATCTAGGACATTGGGTTGATGACACAACATACTTGTTTTACATTTGAAAAGGAAAGTAGGCTTAAACACACACTCATGCACGCACGCCCCCCCCCCCCCCCCCCCTCCACACACACACACAACTGATCTATTATACTAACATTTATTCTGCTAATACTTTTGAACCTTCCGCGGAAACTAAACGAGCTGTACTGCTAACAAACAAAAACTGCATTGCTAATAGAAAAAAAAAACTACGCACGATTTTTGGTACTATTTTCAATCCAATTTTTAAACCGTTTGTCGGAACGAGGTGTGTGGTATACCATTGCAAAGCTATGAATTATGCACAAATTTGCCATATTAAACACTTTTCAAGATTCCTCATAGTTTAAGAGCAATTTTGAAAATGGTGCGGGCATCCAACAAGTGACAGCGAGCGGGTTTTTTTTTCACTTTTTTCAAACAGCTCATCAAAATGATGCAAACGGTCACCTTTGAAAAGATATGAACGAGGTGCATCTTTTTCATGTATAGCAATCTCTCTTGTTCGTTACGGTTTACAAGCAGTTTTGAATTTAACGATATATAGACACTGTTTTTCGCGGACCCCAAAATCGATGAAGTGAACTGCTCAGACGGAAAATCGCACTACAGTGTCGACAGAGCGAACTACAAGAGGCTTTTTTCAGTAGTTTTTGGTTGTTGTAATTTTTGAACCGTTTATCAAAACGAGGCGTGTGTTATGCCGTTGGAAAGCTATGTATTAGGCGCAACCTTTTCATTTAGAATACTTTTCAAGATTTCTTATGGTTTGAAATGAATTTCGAATATGGTGCGGCAACCAACGAGTGACAAAGAGAGTTGTTTCATGATTTATTTCGAACCGCTCATCGGAATGATGTAAATGATACGTTGTTGGAAAGATAGTGTTGACACCAGATTTTGGCATGGCACAAAACCCATATAAGATGGCCTCGGATGAAAAAGGCGTCAACAGTAAAGTTCTTCGTCTCATCAAAACGGACGATTTTGATATAAAAATCATCTTAATACGAGGTTAAACAAAATAGTGAAAATAGTGATATTTTACATTATTAGTAGCAAAATTCATGTGAATTGCAAAACCGGCAAAACAAAAATTGAGTTATTTGGCAGTAGATGCCGTTAAAGCTATCTATATGTTTTTAGGTTGTTCTTTTATTTAAAAATGTTTATCTTTTCTACGGTATCTTGTTATTTGCTTTAGGATTCTGCAAAAGCATATAAAAATGTACCACATGTGTATAAAAAATGTTTGCCATCTATTGTAAAATGTTCAGCATGTAGTTCAGGAAAAATTGGTGTATATATATTTATAAAAATAATGTCCATGTAAATGTAAAAAAGATCTTAAAACAGGAAAATAAACACGGAAAAGAAAGACAAAATGAAATAGGAAAAAAGAACACAAAAAATAGAAATATAACAAAAGTTAGAAACCAGAAAAGGCACTAAACCGGACAATAAAGTGCTAACGGAAACTGGACAAAACCAAATGGAAAACCAAAGAACAAAACAAACTTAGAAAAACAGCTGATAAAAACGGCCCGCTCCTCCTATTGGGGTGGCTACCGGGGGCCAGCGCTGTGTATCGTTCGAGTTGAACAAAGCACGGCACGAAGCAGGCAGCAAAATAATGACCGCGGCCGACTTCAGGAATCTGGATTCAGCAGGATCGCAGTTTCGTGAGCAGAGAAGAAATTTATTTGATTTGAAGAGGAGCTCTCTGTACGAGTGTTTTCAGTCCTATTTTTTCTGCGAATGAGTGATTTCCATCCTACCCTGACAGGCACACGGATGTAATCCTTCTGTTTTATTTACTTCGCATATTAGATTTGACTGCTAAGTTTGTACTCCCTCCGTCCCATAATGTAAGACGTTTTTTGACTCTAGTGTAGTGTCAAAAAACGTCTTACATTACGGGACGGAGGGAGTAGAAAACAATATAAACATTTACATTAACAAATTTATATGATGTGAAAACATATGTAATGATGAATCCAATGTTATGGATTTGGTGTTGTATAAGTTAATATATTTTTCTACGAACTTATTAAGAGTATATAAAGTTTGACTTTACACAAACATAATACAGGTAGTAAATAAAAACCGAGAGAGTATGTACTAGCCATTGTTTTGGCGTGTAATTTCACTGCAAAACAACCGAGCAGGTGCAGTACAGGTCTCCTCTCGGAAACTGCACCTTCAAGAAATTGTACTCATACTACAAGTTATGTACGCATCCATTGGTCAAGGCATATCCATTAGTGTACGTTAGTTGGTTGTCGTGAGCTATCGCCCTTCCGTTCATTGGTCGACACTGTTCAAAGTCTTCGCTTGAGCATCCTATAAAAAAAGTCTTCGCTTAAGCAATGAACCAAGAGAGCAAGATTGAACGAACCAACATGTGGTTGAATGGTTAGGTGAAAAGTAGTAGCCTGGCCTATTATAGATTTCAGTTTATCTAATTCACATTTAGATGTTTTTTAAGAATGTCACATCTAAGCTCCCACAAATATATAATGCAACAACAAGAAACAAAAAAATGACTAAGACAAAAAAAAAGACCACAAACATAGTGGACATCAGTTTAGATGTCACATCTAGATGTGTCCTAGACAGACCCGATAGATTTAGTTCAAGATTTGTGGTGATACGTGTTCAGTGGGAGGAAACGTTCTTGTCGACTACAAGGCGTCAACGATGACTTCGTAAAATCTCAAGATGATATGTCAGCCCAGTCCTTTGTAGGTGCTCGTAAGGATATAATGTACGTGTGTGTGTTTATAGGGGTGAGTATATGAGCGCTTGTGTACATATTGATGTTAAAAAAAAGAGAGAAAGATTGAGCCTGCCTTCCCATAGAAACCAAGAGAGCAAGATTGATTGACCCTGCCAATTGCCGAGGCCCTCATTCCCCTCCACCGGCACCGTCAGAAGCACGTCCCGCCAGCAACGCTGTCGTCTTTGGATCGAGGTCAGCCCCGTTCACTACTCATTAGCCTGCATCAGGACGATGCAGCTCTCTTTGCATGCTTGGCTCCCTGCTGCCCTGAAGAACGATTCCCATGTTTGGGGCATGCGCTTCAGGAATCCCTTTGTGATATCTCTTTAATCCCCTCGTACTAGTCTCTTAAAGAAAATATGACTTGATTTTGCTAACCACATGTTCCATGCGGTCCTTGTACTAGCCTCTTGATGTAACATTTGGGCTCTTTTTCTTGTGGTATTCAGATCCATGCCCGGTGGCCATCAACAAGAGAAGACTGAGTGAGCCATGGATCTGGCCATGGGGGCCATGAGCTCCCTCCTTGGCAAACTGGGCGAGGTTATCAAGGAGTATAAGCTACAGAAGGGAGTTAAGAAAAAGGTCAGGTCCTTCTCTGCCCAGCTGATGATTGTGCGCGCTGCTCTTGGCAAGGTGGCAGAGGTGCCGCAGGATGAGCTCGACGATCAGATCAAGTTTTGGGCTAATGATGTTAGGGAGCTGTCTTACGACATGGAGGATGTCGTTGACTCTCTCCTGGTGCGTGTTGAGGGCTGCGAGCCCAATGATAATCAGGCCAGCTTCAAGAAGCTCATGGCCAAGATGGTAAACGTGTTTAAAAAGGGCAAGGCTCGCAGTGAGATTTCCACAGCAGTCGAAGAGATCCACAAGCAGTTGCAAGATGTCACCACCCGACATAAAATGTTTGATTTTGTTAACCTACCTGCAGCAAAAAGGACCACCGCTGACCCTTTCTGGGAGGTTTTCTATGGAGATAAGAAGAATATCATTGGCCTCGATAAAGCAAGGGACGATATTATCAAGAAGATCAGTGACGGCGACCGTGTGTCCAAGGCGCATCTCAAGATACTCTCACTTGTTGGATTTGGAGGATTGGGCAAGACTACACTTGCCCGAGAAGTATATGATGCCCTTCCAACAAAATTTGATTACAAAGCTTTTGTGACTGTGTCTCAGAATCCCGACATGAAGAAAGTATTAAGCAATCTTCTCTTTAAACTTGACAAGGGGAAAAATACCAGTCTTCATGTAAATGCAGCAAACTTGGAGGTAGAGCAGCTCTTCATGCTAGTCCGTGAATTACTTCGCGATAAAAGGTACGTCAACCACACAAGCTGGTACATACACCTCCAGTACAGTACATAATAGATTATGACTTCTTGTGTTCCCTAGACATCTAAGCAATTTCCATAGGGCCAATCCTGACCAAAAAGGCGATTATAATTTAGTCAAATTTAGAAAAAACAGCATGCATAATCTATTACTTACTCGCGTGTGACACGCATATGTATCTGTTTGATATTGAATTTATATACTTGTCGTAGTTCATTAGATAAGGGAAAACGCCACAGCTCTAAAAACCATCGTCTCACCGTATTTTTCATGCATTTCCCATCATACATGCCTCCATATTTTCTCACTATGCCTATCTTGGACACTTGCCACCAGTGGGGCTCCTTGTCATGCTCAACTTCATCATGTGACTGCTCTAAATGGCCGACAATTTTTCTTATTTTCTAGTGCACAACCTCTACTCCCTTTAATTCCAACAACCGTATTTTGTGATTGTATTTGATAGACTGTCTCTTCCATTCATTTTGACTTACTTTTTTCTATATATTAAATCTATACTGTTCTTTGCAACTTACTAAGTTCTAACAGATTAAATCTCCACCATTGTCGTTAAATCAAATTTTAACCATATGTTAACTTCGTAAAATCTCAACTCTAGAAAAAATAATATCACTTCAATATTATAATATATTTTGACAACCTCATATTATGTGCAAGTGTTGATTTCTGCATGATTATAAGTCTATATTATACTAGTATCAGCAGAATATGTCTTTCGTCTTTATCATATTTCTCAACATATTTGTTTTCATGGACATAAATCCTAGCAATTTCAAACACAATGGTTGTTAATCAGAAACTCCGAAGGTGGAGCATATACGTGTGGAGACACTAAAATGCACTTTAATCCCCTCTTGTATAAGTAACAATATTCGCTAGTTTTAAGGTGGTTTGTTTCTTTATTAGCTTTTAATATAGTATTGCCTTTTATTAGTCGATATCTTTGTGACAAGAGTAAATGCACTACATTAGGTGTAATTGCTTTTTTGGATAGGTCTAATTCCTAAGATCGACATGCTTTTCTTATTTTCATCGAGGTGCATAGTGTTGCCTTTTTACATTTGTATACGTGTGATAGTACGATTCAAATTGTGAGTTGTTAGTCAGTATTGACCCCCCCCCCCCCCACCACCACCACCACCAAAACACCCAGGCATCAAAATTTCAAACATTCAAATCCAAGAATCAAACGCCACCCACTGCTCAAGTGGTAGCAACAGGCCTCTTTGGATTATTGAGGTGGTTGACATGCTTTCATGTTCTTATAACTATTTTGTTTTGTTTTGCTAACTTGTAGCTCTCGCATTACCATGTGCATAGGTACTTTATCATTATCGATGATCTATGGGATAAAGAAGCATGGAAAACAATCAGATATGCACTTCAGGACGACAAATGTGGAAGTATAATAATTACTACAACCCGCCATGTCGAGATCTCTGAAGAATGTTCGTCTTCTAAAGAGGATATGATTCATCAGATGAAACGTCTCTCTTATGATGACGCCCAGAAACTTTTCTATGGAAGAATATTTTCAAGTGAGGTGTGTCGTTCTGGATTCGAGGATGTATCTAGAAAGATCTTGAAGAAATGTGCTGGGGTACCATTAGCCATCATCAGTCTGGCTAGTTATTTGGCTAATGATCAAAGGATCTACCAAATTGAGCAATGGTATGTTTTGCTCAACTCTATTGGCCGTGGACTTAAAAAAGGTGATGATCATGTAAAGGAGATGAAGAGGATATTATCATTGAGCTTTTATGCCCTCCCTCCTTATTTGAAGACTTGCTTTTTATATCTAAGTATCTTTCCAGAAGACCATAAAATTAGCAGAGATCGGTTGATAAGAAGATGGATTTCTGAAGGCTTTATCCAAGTAAAAGATGAAACTGATAGCCAGCTTGAGCTTGGAGATAGCTACTTCAACGAGCTAGTAAACAGAAACATGATCATGCCGATAAACATACATGCTGATGGTAGGGTTGAAGCTTGTTCCATACATGATATCATGCTGGATCTTATATATGAATTAGCAAGTGGAGAGAACTTTGTTACTATACTGGATGTTATCAAGGAAGACACACCTTTGGAAAAGAAGTTCCGCAGATTGTCCCTCCAGAAGAGCATGACAGGTCTCACCAATGCTCATATGGCTACCACAAGCATGTCACAAGTGAGGTCTTTTACGGCTTTTAGTCCTGCTGTTAGTAAGATCCCCCCTCTCTCTGTATTTCAAGTTTTACGTGTATTGGATCTGGAAGGTTGTGATCTTCGAAGAAGTCCTGGTGTGGACCTTAGGCATGTTCAAAACCTGTTACATTTGAGATACCTTGGGTTGAGGGGCACAAAGGTTGGCAAGCTCCCTATGGGAATAGGAAAGCTACAGTTTTTGCAGACACTAGACTTGCAATTGAGCAATTCAAAAGAATTGCCGTCCAGTGTTGTTCAGCTGAGGCGTTTGATGTGCCTAATCCTTGATTCAGATATGCCACTTCCGAAAGGGTTCAGCAACCTGACATGCCTTGAACAGCTGATGGGGCACAATATGGGCTTTCTTTCTGAAGAAACCGCAAAAGAGCTGGGCCATATGACCAGGCTAAAAGAGCTCGCCTTTAGATTGGATTCAAGGGATATTGAGCGAACTGATAAAGCTAGTAAAGCTTTGATTGGATCCCTAGCCAAGCTAAACAAACTCGAGAGCCTGGAGATCTCCGCTCCTGGTCGTTGGTTTGAGTACTTCATGAGGGCTTGGGTGCCGTCACCAAACCTATGCAGGCTTAAATTGTACGGACTTTTCGTGAGCTTTCCTACATGGATTTGTTCTTCGTCGCTTCCGCTACTATCCTATCTTGATCTAACTGTCCTTCAAGTGCAATCCGGGGATATCCAGATCCTTGGGGTGCTGCCAGCTCTCCGTTATGTCAATCTCGACGCAGCCATAACAAAAGTAGTGGCGGGGAAGTTAGTGGTTAGCGCCGGTGCCTTCCCGGAGGCGAGAGTATGCCTTCTCCGCAGAATTGTACTGGTGAACCCAACGTTCCAACAAGGAGCCATGCCCATGGTTCAGCGCCTTCGCTTTGGTGTCCAAGTGAAGGACATTGTCAGTCCTGATTTTGATTTGAGCGTAGGGAATCTTCCTTCGCTACAGCAACTCAGAATTGACCTTCTCGGTGATAAAGTCAAACCTGAGCATTTTTCTCAAGCCGTCGAGGCGCTGAGCCGTGTGGCGGAGGGCCATCCCAAAAGTCCCACCCTTCGTGCCGATAAATACTGACATGATGGAGAGGTACACCTGTTTCTGCATTTAATTCAGTCCGCTGTTTCTTTTGCCTTGTCTAACAATGACTTCTTTCAATTTCAGACCAAATCGAGCCAAGCAATGAACAAAATCCAGTGTCCAGGTACCCATTCCATCTAGTTGTTTTCTCTTTAGCCCTCCACTGTCTGTTTACTTCACCACACCATCAAGAAGACACAATATGAACTGCATGTGATTCTGTGTCTGCCTTTGATTTGAGCTAGCAGGAGGTGGTTCTGTCGGCAACGATTCTATCGCACATACCGCCATCTTCCAAGCACTTCTGCATGTTCAGTTTATGTTCCTTCCATGTCATCGAGAAGAAGTTCTGTGCGCTTCTGCATGTACTGTCCATTTGGTGAACCATCTGGTTTGTTCAGTGTGTAACAAGGCTAGTTTGGCGGCGTGCCAGGTTTTTTGTCCCTAAGGTTATGTTCCTGAAGAATCTAACTAGAGGGTTTTCCTTGTGTGCGTCGAACTCAACGGACCTATTTCCATTCCGTATTGTTGTGTTGAATACTTGTCTACATTCTTGTAAAATTAAAAAGGGGAGCCTTTTTTTGTGATAAAGGGTGGATTTTATTAACTCAAGATGAAGCATCAAGACGATACAAACACTATGAGCATACACCCGGCCTATGCATAGCTAGAATGCACACGGCCAATACCAACACACACACACAACACGCTATGGAATAACAAAGTCATATCAGACCAAAGCTATGCCTAAGCGAGAGAAAAAAAACTCGAAGCGATCAAATCCGTCATTGACAAACTACAGCTATGGCCATATCCGCACCAACAACATAATAACACCACAAAGACAACGAGGTTCTTCAACAGCAACGCCTTCAGGAAGGTAGCAACGCTCAAACATCGCCGTCACCGGATTCAACCACCAAAGGTCAGAATCTAGGTTTTCACCCTGAAGAATTAGATGGAGCATATCCGAGCAATGCCTTCAATAAGGTGACGATGCAACAACATCGCCATTGCCAAGTATAACCAACATGGTTAGACCTAGATTTTCACCGCGGAGCTCGTCTAAGTTAATCATGTGTTGTTGCCACCACTTTTTCACTTCCTCAGCAGCAACATGCTTTGGCCAAGAAACCAAATACCGCCGCCGCACAACCATATCCTCTGCGTCAAGCCGTTGTCTGTAGATTGCATCACACCACCGAAGCAAACCACCGATGAGGAACCCTCGAGAACTCTTTTGATGACCACCACAATTCGTTGTGGTTCTGCTGCCACTGTCGAGACTAATCACCAATGCCGATAAGCCACCGGAGATGGAGCACGCAGCAGCCATCGCAGCACAACTGCACAACCATGGAGTCTTCCAAATAGACTGTGCAGAAGCCAATAGCCTTCATTGTCGGCCCGGTCCTTGGCTGCCGAATCTCCGACTTGCCCCGATCCGATCTGGACAACGGGAAGCAGGGACACCGGCGAGAGGACAATCAGCAAGAGTTGATCTGAGGTAGCACCATATCACTCCGGCCAGCCCAATCCGTTCTGGACGATGGGACGAGAGAGCCGATGGGCTCCGTGACATAGCACGATGGCCAGGCATTGTGGCGGTTCTTGAATCCCTGTTCAAAGGAACTGGCTAAAGTGGGCGTCAAGTCCATCAGGGGCCGATCCTGGCAGTTGCAGATCAGACCGGAGCAGGCTGCTGGGATCTGCCACGAGGGCACGCCCCAACCGAGTCAGCGACGTGAGCCAGCGATCCACTGCCAACGCCGCCGACCCTCGCCGCTGGACGCCCGCGAGTGCCATAGCCCCGTCTCCCTGCAGATCTGTTCGCCGCGGCCGCCGCATGCCCGGGAAGAAGAGAGACGCCTCAGGAGAGCGCCCCGCCGCCGCCGTCCTCGACCCCCTCTCGGGCTTCGCCGGCGGGCCCTCAGGCGGCGGCGAGACCAGGAGATCGGGTATGGTTTCTAGTGGCGGCGCTGGGAATCGCCTCCCCGTGTCGCCACAGCGGAGCGACGCGGGGGTCACGTGGCGCTGGAATTGATATATGCTGAACCTTGGCGCAGCGGTAAAGTTGTTGCCTGGTCACGGGTTCGAGTCTACGTGCACCGAGCTGCCTTTTTTTTATTCTTGTAAAATCAAATTATGTATCCGCTATTCTGTTCTTGCTTTCCTCGGTTCAGGAACCATTCAATTTCTAAGCTCCTCAGCTTTACTGCTTGAAAGCTAGCTTGCTCATGATGAACTATTTAATTTCACTTTCATGCCAAATAAGTAGCTTATTAATACTTTTACTACTGTACTTCACTTCTTTATGATGTACTGCTGGCTTCTTTACCCGGCGCCACTGCTGCCCCAATGACTGCTGAAGGTGAAGTCAGTTTTTTTTAATTGGTTACATAACTTTTCTTTTTTCTAGTGCTACAAATGCCTATTAATTTTCTTTATCTGCAGTGAGCTGATCTGTCATTAATTCAGTTCAGAGTTTGTGTTCCACCCATGGTTTTGGGTACCGGGCGGAATATTCGGATACCGCCCGGTAACCGCGTTTCTCGCCACCCCACGAGAAACCTTTGTACCGACCGAAAAAATTTGATTTTTTTCGAAATGTTTGAATTTAAACTCCGATTGTTAAGTTACATAGGCTAGGAACTCACAAAGACCAGGCAGGCAGCTGTGGTGTACTGGTTAGCGTGGGCCTCCTAATTATATTACCTTTGGTCGCGGGGTTCAAGTCACATAGCTGACAACATCTAGCCACTGCGCCACACGATGGTTGCTGATAAAATAGAGTCCAGGGCTAATCTATAGTATATTTAAGAAAACTGAATTCAAAATTCAAATTCAAATTTCGTCCAAAATTTTTCTGAGATTTCACGGATACCGCGGTAACCGAGAATTTCGGTGCCTCGCGAGAAAAAACGTGCACTTGGGATCTAAATGCTTGGTTCCACCCGTGACAACAGGGCGGTGTATTTTTTTTCGTATATCCTGTACGAGAACAGCTTGAATTCACATTAAGATCTCAAGACACATTAAGATCTCAAGAATGGCCAACATCAGTTCCTAATCACTAATATTCCTGACATTATGGAGAGGTACACCTGTTTCTGCATTTAATTCAGTCCGCTGTTTCTTTTGCCTTGTCTAACAATGACTTCTTTCAATTTCAGACCAAGTCGAGCCAAGCGATGAACAAAATCCTGTGTCCTTGGGAAAAGGAGGTCCCAATCAGTGTTGATGAAAACCCTGTCAATCTTTTCTAGTGTGGGTTTGTCACGTTTGCTGGACCAGGTGAAGCTGCGATCAAGAAGGGGAAGCTCAATAAGGGCATGAGCGTGGATGAAGGCGTTGAACATGTCAGCCTCAGATTGACGGAAGCCAACGGTGTTCTTGTCGGACGGGAGGCGTAGAAGATTAAAGTCTCCTAAGATGATCCAAGGCGTGTTAGCAGGAGGGGTGCAGTTGGCGAGCTCCGAAAGAAAAGCTGATTTTTGTGAGTGGTCCGTAGGAGCATAAACATTGGTAATGGTCAGGGGGTGGGGGGAGGCGAGACACGAGATTTGGGTATTTTGGGTGTAGAGGCCAGCGTCCAGAGTTAGCAGCGAGA
Organism: Triticum aestivum; assembly: GCF_018294505.1. NCBI lineage: Eukaryota > Viridiplantae > Streptophyta > Magnoliopsida > Poales > Poaceae > Triticum > Triticum aestivum. The sequence goes on from NC_057798.1 coordinate 807,576,526, forward strand.
AGTGAGCCGAGGAGAAGGCAGAGAGCATGCCTCCAGCGGATCCAGAAGAAGGGAGAATGTGGAGAAGATCTAGGTGGCGTGGCAGGAAGCTTTTTTGCGTTTCGTCTCCCTGACCCGTTTCGTCTCTGACCACGTCCCCATCATCATCTCGATCGACACTTCTATCCCCCGTCCCGCCCTTTTCCGTTTTGAAAACAGCTGGGCCCTGAGGCCTGGCTGTCGCCCCACCATCCTCTCGTCCTGGGCCGCGGCCCCAACCCGATCAACCCATGCGCTCTCGCTTGCGGCTGCATTCAAGCGCTCACGCTCGGACCTTAAAAAATGGCGCCGCCTCGCTACCCCTCTCAATATTAGAGAAAACAACTGCAAAACCGTCATCTCTGTTCTGGATCTTATCGAGGAGATCAGATTCCTCTCCCCTCCCGAGCTCTCTCTGAGGCGTGTGGTGATTGCAGTCCTCCAGCGTTCTCTTCGGGAGAAAACTTTATATTGGACTCAAAGGGGTAAAATTCGCACTACGCTCGATGGTGATGAGAACTCCCGCTTTTTCCATGCCTCCGCTTCAGCTCGCCTCCGCAGGAACAAAATCAACGTCCTTGTTTCCAATGGCTCAGAATTCTTTTCCCACACTAATAAATCTAATATCCTCTTGGACTTTTATTCTGGGCTCCTCGGCACAGCCTTCAACCCCACCTGGGCCTTTAATCTCGACGAGGTTTACCCCTCGCCCACGCCTCAGCTTAGGCATCTCGCAGATCCTTTCACTGATGAGGAAATCGCCTCGGCCTTCCTCGCTATGAACCAGAATGCTAGCCCCGGCCCGGACGGCTTCGGTCCGGGTTTCTACCGCAAGTTTTGGCACATCCTGAAAAGGAAAATAAAGGACTTTTTCCTCGAGTTTCATGAACTCAAAAGCGACATCTCCTGCCTGAACAGAGCCCTCATCATCCTCCTCCCTAAATCCAATGACGCCCGATCTCCCGCAGACTTTCGTCCCATCTCGCTTCAAAACGGCCCCATTAAAGGAGTCTCTAAACTTCTTACCAATCGACTTAAGCCACTTATTCCTCTCCTTGTCCACGCTGACCAAACGGGCTTCCTTTCCGGCCGCAACATCTCTGAAAATTTTCTGTACGCAGCTGATATCCTTCATTGTTGTGCCAAGCGTAAAGCTCCTTCCCTGCAAATTAGACTTTCGCAAAGCTTTCGACTCGGTTTGCTGGTCCTCCCTCCTTCGCACACTTCGTACTCGTGGTTTCCCACAACGTTGGTGCGATTGGATCGAATCATTGCTCTGCACTGGTTCAACTGCGGTCATGCTTAATGGTGTCCCGGGTAGATGGATCAGGTGTAAGAATGGACTACGCCAGGGTGATCCGCTCTCGCCCTACCTCTTCATCATTATCGCCGACATTCTTCAGCAGCTTATTATCAAAGCCAATCAGGATGGGCTTCTCTTGCACCCTCTCAATCCCACCCTGCCCTGTCCGGTCCTTCAATACGCTGACGATACTCTCATTATTGTCAAAGCAACCCTCGAGGCTGCCTCGCACCTGAAGCGAATCCTAGATAATTTTGCAGCCGCCTCAGGTCTCCAAATCAACTTTCACAAAACCACCTTCATCCCTCTTAATGTGGACTCGGAGCTTGCCACTAAAATGGCCTCTGACCTAGCCACCAACATCTCCTCCTTCCCCCAAACCTATCTAGGGCTCCCTCTCTCACCCTACAAGCTGCCCCCGTCGGCCTTCCAACCAATCATTGACAGATGTGATATCTACCTTTCTGGCTGGGCTGCTCTCCTTCTCTCTCGCGGTGGTAAACTTGTCTTGTTGTCAGCCGTCCTAGATAGCCTGCCCACCTACTTCATGCTCTGCTTTTCTCTTCCTATTAGTGTTCTTGAGGCCATTGATAAGCGCAGACGTACATTTTTCTGGTCTAATGATGAGATTTGCTCTGGGGCTAAATGCCTGGTAGCTTGGGATAAGGTCTGTACTCCAAAAGTCGCAGGTGGTCTAGGTGTCAAAAACTTACGTGCACAAAATTTTTGTCTACTGCTGAATTTGCTTACAAGTTCATGCACTCCACCAACCTTCCTTGGAAAGATTGGATCTTACATCACTCGCCACTTCACATTGGTTTTGGTAGCAACAGCTCCTTCCTTGCTAAAACTATTTATAAACAGTTGCAGAGCCTGAGAGAGATTTCTCACTGTTCCATTGGTAATGGACAGTCCACCTTCTTTTGGTTAGATCGTTGGCTCCTGCCTGAGCCTCTAGCTATCATTTACCCTGCCCTCTTCTCCCACCACACCAAACAAAATGCCCTAGTAGCTAACATTTTACAGGAAGGGATCGAGCTTGCTCTTCGTAATCGACTAACCAATACTGCGGTCGCAGAACTTGCCTCTCTCAACTCTTTGTTGCAGGATGTGTCTACCTCACAGGAACCGGACACAAGGAGGCTGCTGAATGGTGAAAATTTCACCACGCGGGGCGCATATGCAGCCCTATCCACCCAGCTCAACGACCAAGTCCTTGCCTTGGTTTGGGACTCCAGGGTGCCGAAGAGAGTTATGATCTTCGGTTGGTTATTTTACTTGGATCGCCTGAACACCAAGAAGAACCTGTGCAAGAAGCACATCTTAAGCTCCGACACTTGCCCTCGTTGTAACAACGCGGTAGAGGATCGTGATCACCTCTTCTTCACCTGTCCGGCGGCTCGCAGGGTATGGCGTGCTACCGGTATTCAACCTCAGTTCTCTCCGATCGCTGAGTTCTTCACCTCCGCCTGGCCACCTGCTCTGCCGTCCACAATCCGCCCCTTCTTGCTACTTCTCATTCTCTGGAAAATCTGGGATGCTAGGAACAAAAAAGTTTTCCAGAGTCTCGAGATTGATGCTAGAGGTACGATCAAAGCGATTCTAGAGGACCTTATTCTTTGGTCTCACCGTCTCAGGACGGCATTACTTAAGGAACACGCCGGGCTGTGGCGTGATTTCCTCTCCTCTCGCATTGCGTGAGTTCTGTAAACATTTCACCCCCTTTTTGAAATATATTCAGGTGGGGAGCCTTTCCCCCCCGGTGACCATTTCAAAAAAAAAAAAAATCCTGTGTCCAGGTACCAATTCCGCCGAGTTTTTTTTCTACATCACACATATGTTTGTAACTAGTAGTATTATCCTTTCAGCATCTTCTTAGCCCTCCACTGTCTGTTTACTTCACCACAGCATCAAGAAGACGCAATATGAACTGCATGTGATTCTTTGTCTCTGCCTTTGATTTCAGCCAGCAGGACGTGGTTCTGTCGGCATTGACTCTATCGTGCAAGCCTCCATCTTCCAAGCACTTCCGCATGTTCAGTTGTTCCTTCTGTGTGCCTTTGCCTGTACATATTTATTTGGTGGAACTGGTTTGTTCGGTGTGTAATAAGGCTAGTTTGGTGGTGCGCCAGGTTTTTTGTCCCTTAGGTTATGTTCCCAGCGAATGTAACTAGAGGGTTTTCCTGGTGTGCGTCGAACTCAGCGGACCTTTTTCCATTTTCTACTATTATGTCGAATACGGTCTACACTCTTGTAAGTTCAAATTCTGTGATCCTCTATTCTGTTCTTGCTTTCCTCGGTTCAGGAACCATTACATTCTAAGGTCCTCGGTTTTACTGCCTGAAAGCTAGATAGGTCATGATGAACTATCTATTTTCAGTTTCCATCCAAATAAGTAGCTCATGATGTACTAGTTCACTTCTTTGTGATGTAGTACAATATTTCCGGCTTCTTTGCCTGGCGCCTCTGCTGCCCTCATGGCTGCTTTAAGACTCCTTTTTCCTTTCTCAAAATCAATATAGTGTAGCCCTAGTCAGTTTGTTTTTTCTTCATTCCCAGTGAGCTGATCTGTTATTAGTTTAGTTCAGAATTAGTGTCCCACTGGACACAGAGACAGGGCAGCGACGTATTCTTGGTGTTCGTATCATGTAGTAAAACAGCTTGAGTTCAGATTATGATCTCAAGCAGACACGAAGAGTAAAGGTTCTCACTAATGATATGCCCTAACAGTTTCACTTGTGAATTTCTTGTGGTGTCAACAAAAAAAGCTTCCTAATCTGAAAGTTTAAACAAGTCTAATTAGGAAAGGCCACGGTCGGCCTTCAGTTGCGGAATTTCTCGGTAAATTACAGGGAATATGGCTCACCTAGTTGCCGCGTACCGTGCCGCCGGCCGGCCTCGCTATCACGGATCTGCTGCTGCTTGCTGCCTTCTGGTTATGGCCTGGCGCAGGTTGGGGGCTCGCCGGTGCTGCTCGCCCAGCTATTGCTAACTGGATCGCCGACGATCCACCGTACGCCGGAATAAAAAGTCCCACCGGAGGAGTAGCTGCCTGAGGTCCCCTGCCGCCTCCGGTCATCAGGGCACGCAAACAGAACAGTCTCGAGCCAACGATGGATTCGCCTCCGGCTTTCATTAGCGTGTGGACTGCTTCGCTGGTTAGAGCATCTCCAGCCGCGCCCGAGAACGGCTTCCCCAGGTGATTTTTTTGTGCCGACACCGAAAAAACGGCCCAGTCGCGCCCCCAAGGACGCCGAATTCCGCAGGCTCGGCCCGTTTTTGCGTCCGGCGTTCGCAGGCCGAACCTGGCGCACTGGGGGGCGCTCGGGGGCACCGGCGTAAGGGAAAGCGTTCCTGGGGCCACATTGGCACGCGAAAAGTCAAGCCACCCATCCAGATTCGCCTCATACCCCCGTGCTCGGCCGCCACCCAGCGCCACCCTGCCGATCCCGGCGCCGTCCACCGCCCACCGCAGCTAGGTAGACCATCTCCCGCCGGGAAAAAGAAGGGGTTTCACCGAGGCAACCTCTTCGCCGCCGTCCAGGCACCTTTTCCGGCGTTCCGGCCGCGCAGGGTCTGTACACCGGCGGGCTTGCGCCCACCTCACCACAAGGTGTTCGGTGAAGATGAGGAGGCGCTCGCGGCGTTGTTGGAGGAGAAGCCGAAGCCGACGTCCAGGAGCAGGAGCAACTCATGGTGCTTGCCGCCCTCGCCGGCCTTCTCGCGAGCAATGAGAAGCCGCGGCGAGGTGGCTCGGTGCTTGGGCGGGTGAAAGCAAAGAACCGACATTGTCTGGAGGGCTACTGCATGCTCTACTCGGACTACTTCGCCGACGCTCCATTGCACAGTGCGAAAACATTTCGGCGCCGTTATCGGATGAACCGAAAACTTTTCCTCCGGACTGTGATTTCCATCCGGGAGTTCGACAGCTACTTCAAGTGCAAGAAGGATTGCACCGGCACACTTGGATTCACCTCGATCCAGAAGTGCATGACAACTATGAGGATGCTTGCATACGGAGCTCCCGGTGATTCACTTGACGACTATGAGCGCTGTTGGATAACGAAGTAATTTCAATAAAATTCATATGCACACGCAAGATCATGGTGATGCATCGCAACGAGAGGAGAGAGTGTCGTCCACGTACTCATAGACCGAAAGAGGAAGCGTTAGCACAACGCGGTTGATGTAGTGGTACGTCTTCACGATCCGACCGATCAAGTACCGAACGTATGACACCTCCGAGTTCAGCACATGTTCAGCTCGATGACATCCCACTAACTCCGATCGAGCAGAGCTCTGCGGGAGAGTTCCGTCAGCACGATGGCGTGTTGACGGTGTTGATGATGCTACCGACGCAGGGCTTCGCCTAAGCACCGCTACGATATTACCAAGGTGGAATATGGTGGAGGGGGGCATCGCACACGGCTACGATATTATTCATGCTCAACGCAAACGCCAAATAACATTTATTTAGGTTTAACACTAATCCCGAAAGTATAGGGAGTGTGCGATGATGATCATATCAATCTTGGAACCACTTCCAACACACATCGTCACTTCACCCTCAACTAGTCCCTGTTTATTCTGTAACTCCTGTTTCGAGTTACTAATTTTTAGCAACCGAACAAGTATCAAATACTCAGGGGCTACTATAAACACTAGTAAGGTACACATCAATAACCTGTATATCAAATATGCCCTTGTTCACTTTGCCATCCTTCTTATCCACCAAATATTCATGGCATTTCCGCTTCCAGTGACCATTTTCTTTGCAGTAGAAGCACTTAGTTTCAGCCTTTGGTCAAGCTTTGGGCTTCTTCACGGAAGTGACAACTTGCTTGTCATTCTACTTGAAGTTCCCTTTCTTTCCCTTTGCCATTTTCTTGAAACTAGTGTTCTTGTCAATCATCAACACTTGATGCTCTTTCTTGATTTCTACCTTCATTGATTTCATCAACATGAAAAGCTCGGGAAACATTTTCATCATCCCTTGCATACTATAGTTCATCACGAAGTTCTACTAACTTGGTAATGGTGACTAGAGAACTCTGTTAATCACTATCTTATATGGAAGATTAACTCCCACTTGATTCAAGCGATTGTAGTACCCAGACAATCTGAGCACATGCTCACTGCTTGAGCTATTCTTCTCCATCTTTTAGCTATAGAACTTGTTGGAGACTTCATATCTCTCAACTCGGGTATTTGCTTGAAATATTAACTTCAACTCCTGGAACATCTCATATGGTCCATGACGTTCAAAACGTCTTTGAAGCCCCGATTCTAAGCTGTTAAGCATGATGCACTAAACTATCAAGTAGTCATCATTTTGAGCTAGCCAAACGTTCATAATGTCTGTATATGCTCCTGCAATAGGTCCGTCACCTAGCGGTGCATCAAGGACATAATTCTTCTGTGCAGCAATGAGGATAATCCTCAGATCATGGATCCAATCCGCATCATTGCTACTAACATCTTTCAACATAGTTTTTCTCTAGGAAGATATCAAAATAAACATAGGCAAGCAACAACGCGAGCTATTGATCTACAACATAATTTGCAAAATACTATCAGGACTAAGTTCATGATAAATTAAAGTTTAATTAATCATATTACTTAAGAACTCGCACTTAGATAGACATCCCTCTAATCATCTAAGTGATCACGTGATCCAAATCAACTAAACCACGTCCGATCATCACATGAGATGGAGTAGTTTTCAATGGTGAACATCACTATGTTGATCATATCTACTATATGATTCACGCTCGACCTTTCGGTCTCTAGCATTTCGAGACCATATCTGCATATGCTAGGCTCGTCAAGTTTAACCCGAGTATTCTGCGTGTGCAAAACTGGCTTGCACCCGTTGTAGATGAACGTTAAGCTTATCACACCCGATCATCAGGTGGTGTCTCGGCACGACGAACTTTGGCAATAGTGCATACTTAGGGAGAACACTTATACCTTGCAATTTAGTGAGAGATCATCTTATAAAGCTACCGTCGAACTAAGCAAAATAAGATGTATAAAAGATAAACATCACATGCAGTCAATATATGTGACATGATATGGCCATCATCATCTTGTGCGTTTGATCTCCATCTTCAAAGCATCATCATGATCTCCATCGTCACCGGCATGACACCATGATCTCCATCATCTTGATCTATATCAATGTGTCGTCACATGGTCGTCTCGCTAACTAAAGCAATTATTTGGCGCTTGCATCTTATGCAATAAAGAGACAACCATAAGGCTTCTGCCAGTTGCCGATAACTTCAAAAAAACATGATCATCTCATACAACAACTTATATCTCATCACGTCTTGACCATATCACATCACAACATTCCCAACAAAAACAAGTTAGACGTCCTCTACTTTGTTGTTGCAAGTTTTACGTGGCTGCTACGGGATGAGCAAGAACCGTTTTTACCTAAGCATCAAAACCACAATGATATTTTGTCAAGTTAGTGCTGTTTTAACCTTCAACAAGGACCGGGTGTAGCCACACTCGATTCAACTAAAGTTGGAGAAACTGACACCCACCAGCCACCTGTGTGCAAAGCACGTCGGTAGAACCAGTCTCGCGTAAGCGTACGCGTAATGTCATTCCAGGCCGCTTCATCCAACAATACCGCCAAACCAAACTATGACATGCTGGTAAGCAGTATGACTTATATCACCCACAACTCACTTGTGTTCTACTCGTGAATATAACATCTATGTATAACCTGGCTCGTATGCCACTGTTGTGGAACATAGTAATTTCAAAATAATTCCTACACACACGCAAGATCATGGTGATGCATAGCAACGAGAGGGGAGAGTGTCGTCCACGTACCCTCGTAGACCGAAAGCGGAAGCGTTAGCACAACGCGGTTAATGTAGTCGTACATCTTCACGATCGACCGATCAAGTACCGAACGTACGACGCCTCCGAGTCCAGCACACGTTCAACTCGATGATGTCCCATGAACGCCGATCCAGCAGAGCTTTGCGAGAGAGTTCCGTCAGCACGACAACATGTTGACGGTGTTGATGATGCTACCGTCGCAGGGCTTCGCCTAAGCACCGCTACGATATTACCGAGGTGGAATATGGTGGTGGGGGCACCGCACACGGCTAAGAGATGAAGAGATTAATTGTTGTCTCTAGAGGTGCCCCCTTGCCCCCGTATATAAAGGAGTGGAGGAGGGGGAGGGTCGGCCCTCCTATGGCGCGCCCTGGAGGAGTCCTACTCCCATCGGGAGTAGGATTCCCCCCTCTTCCAAGTAGTAGGAGTACGAGTCAAGGAAAGGGAAAAGAGAAGAGAAGCAAGGAGGGGGCGCGGCCCCTCCCCCTAGTCCAATTCGGACTAGGCCTTGGGGGGGGGGCGCAGCCTCCCCTCTCTCTTTCCCCTAAAGCCCAATAAGGCCCATATACTCCCCGGCTAATTCCGTAACTCTCCGGTAATCCGATAAATACCCAAATCACTCGGAACCTTTCCGATGTCCGAATATAGTCGTCCAATATATCGATCTTTACGTCTCGGCCATTTAGAGACTCCTCGTCATGTCCCTGATCTCATCCGGGACTCCGAACTACCTTCAGTACATCAAAACACATAACTCATAATATAAATTGCCACCGAACATTAAGCGTGCGGACCCTATGGGTTTGAGAACTATGTAGACATGACCGAGACACATCTCCGATAAATAACCAATAGCGGAACATGGATGCTCATATTGTCTCCCACATATTCTACGAAGATCTTTATCGGTCAAACCGCATAACAACATACGTTGTTCCCTTTGTCATCGGTATGTTACTTGTGCGAGATTCGATAGTCCGTACCTCAATACCTAGTTCAATCTCGTTACCGACAAGTCTCTTTACTCGTTATGTAATGCATCATCCCGCAACTAACTCATTAGTCACATTGCTTGCAAGGCTTATAGTGATGTGCATTACCGAGAGGGCCCAGAGATACCTCTCTGACAATCGGAGTGACAAATCCTAATCTCGAAATACGCCAACTCAACAAGTACCTTCGAAGACACCTGTAGAGCGCCTTTATAATCACCCAGTTACTTTGTGACGTTTGGTAGCACACAAAGTGTTCATCCGGTAAGCGGGAGTTGCATAATCTCATAGTCATAGGAACATGTATAAGTCATGAAGAAATCAATAGCAACATACTAAACTGTCAAGTGCTAAGCTAACGGAATGGATCAAGTCAATCACATCATTCTCTAATGATGTGATCCCGTTAATCAAATGACAACTCATGTCTATGGCTAGGAAACTTAACCATCTTTGATTCAACGAGCTAGTCAAGTAGAGGCATACTAGTGACACTTTGTTTTATCTATGTATTCACACATGTACTAAGTTTCTGGTTAATACAATTCTAGCATGAATAATAAACATTTATCATGAAATAAGGAAATAAATAATAACTCTATTATTGCCTCTAGGGCATATTTCCTTCAGGCGCATGGCCGAGTCCACCATCATTGACTATTTCTACAAGTTCTGCAGGGCAGTGGTGGCAGTGTTTGGACCGCAGTACTTGCGAACACCCATTGCGGAAGACAATGCTCGGATCCTAGCACAAAAAGAAGCAAGAGGTTTTCCTGGGATGCTTGGAAGCATCGCCTGCATGGATTGGAAATGGAAGAACTGTCCATTTTTTTGGCAGGGGTTGTATAAAGGCGCCAAAGGTGGTTGCAGTGTGGTGCTTGAGGCAGTGACCGCACATGACCTCTGGATTTGGCACTCTTTCTTTAGGATGCGAGGAACTCACAACGACATCAACGTCCTGTAGTGCTCCCCAGTCTTTGCCAAGCTTGTTGAAGGTCATTCTTCTCCGGTGAACTTCGAGGTCAATGGACGGCAGTACAACAAGGGGTACTATCTAGCTGATGGCATCTATCCGAGATGGTCGACATTTGTGAAGACCATCTCAAACCATGTGCCAGGAAGCAAGAACGCCTGGTTTGCGAAGATTCAGGAGGCTTGCAGGAAGGATGTCGGGCGGGCATTTGGTGTGCTCCAATCTTGATTTGCTGTTGTCCGGTTCTCTGCTCAGACCTGGTCGAAAGATCAAATGTGGGAGATCATGACTTGCCGTGTCATCTTGCACAACATGATCATTGAGAGCGAGTAGGAAGAGCCAGTGTTTTACACTAAACCATATTACAAGCAGGGTCCTCTTGCCCAAGTTGATCACCAGCTACCGGCAAAGTAGACTAAATACCTCAATATGCGTCAGGAGATCCGAGACCCAGAGGTGCATCAAGAACTGCAACACGATCTGGTGGAGCACCTACCGAGGCTCAAGGGCGAGGCCGGGAATGACGTGTGATGAAACTTGAGTTTTTATTTGTTAAACTATATAATTTGTATTGAACTATTTGTTGAACTATTTGATGGCGTGAACTATTTGTTGAACTATTTATGTGATGAAACACGCCGAAACACGGTGAACCATGCTGAACTATGTGACAAACTAATTGATTTCTATTTGTATTCGAAAATTCACACCGACAAACGCCGAACCGCGCCGAATATGGGTCGATTCACGCAGATATCGGGCCGTTTTTGGACATAATTGGGCCGAACGCTGCGCCGAAATCGGCGCCTGGGGGCGACGACTAGGTGCCGAACAGCCCCAAGGCCGAGTTTATCGCTGGCACACCCCCAGGCCGCTCTTTTCCGGCGCCCTGGGGGGCCGAACGGCTGGAGATGCTCTTAGCGACCGCGTGCATCCCCAACTTCCAAGTTGCGTACGTTTGGGCCTGCCCAACATAGCTCGTTTCTGGTTTTGTGAAGGTTAGCCCTCCCAAACCGGTTTTCCTTGTTCTTTTGTCTTTTATTTTGGGTTCTTTCGTCTTTTTCATTTTATCTTTTCCTTTAAATTTTTCTTTTCTATCCTTTTCATAAATCTTGCCCTTTTCTTTTCTTATTTTGTGAACAATTTGCAAATTCGTGAACTTTTTTGAAACCATTAAATATTTAGGAAATCGCAAACATATTTAAAAATTCGTGAACATTTTTGTGAACAGTTTTAAAATCCATTAGGATAATTTAAAAAATACGTGTTTTATTTAAATTGTTAACATTTCTGAAACTAATGAACGTGTTTTATTCAATCGGCGAACAGTTTTGAATCGATGAACTTTTATCAAAATTTGGGAAAGTTTTTAGAAATTCATGATCGTTTAAACTTTTTTAGAACATTCTTTCAAAAATTATGAACATTTTCAAAATTCAGGAAAAAATTGAATATGTGTACTTTTTATTTTTGCACACATTCTTTACGAAAATGATGAACATTTTTTGAATAAGCAAGCATTTGTTACAAATTCGTGAACATTTTTTGAATTTGTAAACATTTTTAAAATCATGAACATTGTCTTGAAACTCATGATTTTTTTAATGATTTCTTGAACATTTGTTTCAAAATTCATATATTTTGGAATTTTGGAACCTTTTTGTAGTCCTGAATTGTTTTAAAGAAGAATAAAACCAAAACTGGCAAAAGAAACACAAAGCACATCCAGCACCGAGAATGAGCTTGGCCAAAGTGGCACTACGGGGGGTAAGAGAAGGTGGGTGCTGGCTCGTTCGCCAGCGCGCACCACGCTATATAGGAGCTCCCGTGCCGGGGGCGCGGCTATGTGCCGCCTGCACCGATTCCTATCGCATGGTCGCCTGCCGCTGGTGGACTAGCCAAGTGATCACGCATGCTCACGTCACACTGCTGAAGGAAATATGTCCTAAAGGCAATAATAAAGTTATTATTTATTTCCTTAATTCATGATAAATGTTTATTATTCATGCTAGAATGGTATTAACCGGAAACTTGGTACATGTATGAATACATAGATAAAACATATAGTCCCTAGTATGCCTCTACTTGACTAGCTCATTAATCAAAGATGGGTGTGTTTCCCAACCATAGACATGTGTTGTCATTTGATGAATGGGATCACATCATTACATGACCCATCCATTAGCTTAGCATTATGATCGTTTCAGTTTCATTGTTACTGCTTTTTTTCATGACTTATACATGTTCCTCAGACTATGAGATTATGCAACTCCCGAATACCAGAGGAACACTTTGTGTGCCACCAAACATCACAACATAAAAGGGTGACTATAAAGGTGCTCTACAGGTGTCTCCTGCTACGTTTTGAGCTTGCGTTGGTTTTCCTTGAAGAGGAAAGGATGATGCAGCAATAGTAGCATAAGTATTTCCCTCAGTTTTTGAGAACCAAGGTATCAATCCAGTAGGAGGCTCATCAAAATACCCACGCACCTACACAAACAAACAAAACTTGCAACCAACGCAATAGAGGGGTTGTCAATCCCTTCACGGCCACTTGCGAAAGTGAGATCTGATAGAGATAATATGATAAGATAAATATATTTTTGGTATTTTATAATATAGATTGCAAAGTAAAGATGCAAATAAAAGTAGATTGAAAGCTTATATGATAAAAGATAGACCCGGGCCATGGGTTTCACTAGTGGCTTCTCTCAAGATAGCATAAGTATTACGGTGGGTGAACAAATTACGGTCGAGCAATTGATAGAGAAGCGAATAATTATGAGATTATATAGGCATGATCATGTATATAAGCATCACGTCCGCGACAAGTAGACCGACTCCTGCCTGCATCTACTACTATTACTCCACACATCGACCGCTATCCAGCATGCATCTAGAGTATTAAGTTCATAAGAACAGAGTAACGCATTAAGAAAGATGACATAATGTAGAGGGATAAACTCAAGCAATATGATATAAACCCCATCTTTTTATCCTCGATGGCAACAATACAATACGTGCCTTGCTACCCCTATTGTCACTGGGTAAGGACACTGCAAGTTAAACCCAAAGCTAAGCACTTCTCCCATTGCAAGAAAGATCAATCTAGTAGGCCAAACCAAACTGATAATTCGAAGAGACTTGCAAAGATAACTCAATCATACATAAAAGAATTCAGAGAAGATTCAAATATTTCTTATAGACAAACTTGATCATAAACCCACAATTCGTCGGATCTCGACAAACACACCGCAAAAAGAGTTACATCGAATAGATCTCCAAGAAGATCGAGGAGAACATGGAATTGAGATCCAAAAAGAGAGAAGAAGCCATCTAGCTAATAACTATGGACCCGAAGGTCTGTGGTAAACTACTCACAACTCATCAGAGGGGCTATGGTGTTGATGTAGAAGTCCTCCGTGGTCGATTCCCCCTCCGGCGGAGCGCCGGCGAAGGCTCCAAGATGGGATCTCGCGGATACAGAAGGTTACGACGGTGGAAATTATTTTTCGTTGGCTCTCTAGATGTTTTCGGGGTAATATACGTGGGTATATATAGGAGGAAGAAGTAGGTCGGTGGCCGCCCGAGGGGCCCACGAGATAGGGGGGTGCACCATGTAGGGGTGGACGCCCCTCCACCCTTGTGGCCGCCTCGGCTGCTTCTTGGCTTGCACTCCTAGTCCTCTGGATCGCGTTCGTTCCAAAAATCACGCTCCCGAAGGTTTCATTCCATTTGGACTCCTTTTGATATTCCTTTTCTTCGAAATACTAAAATTGGGAAAAAATAGCAATACGGGCTGGGCCTCCTATTAGTAGGTTAGTCCCAAAAATGATATAAATGTGTAAAATAAAGCCCAAAACATCCAAAACAGGTAATATAATAGCATGGAACAATCAAAAATTATAGATACGTTGGAGACATATCATCTCCGAAGGTGTTTGTTGGGTTGGCATATATCGAGATTAGGATTTGTCTCTCCGTGTTTCGGAGAGGTATCTCTGGGCCCTCTCGGTAATACTCATCACTATAAGCCTTGCAAGCATTGTGACTAATGAGTTAGTTGCGGGATGAAGTCTTACGGAACGAGTAAAGAGACTTGCCGGTAACGAGATTGAACTAGGTATGATGATACCGATGATCGAATCTCGGGCAAGTAACATACCGATGACAAAGGGAACAACATATGTTGTTATGCGGTTTGACCAATAAAGATCTTCGTAGAATATGTAGGAACAAATATGAGCATCCAGGTTCCGCTATTGGTTATTGATCGGAGACGTGTCTCGGTCATGTTTACATAGTTCTCGAACCCGTAGGGTCCGCACGCTTAACGTTCGATGACGATTTGCATTATGAGTTATGTGATTTGATGACCGAAGTTTGTTCAGAGTCCCGGATGAGATAACGGACGTGACGAGGAGTCTCAAAATGGTCGAGAAGTAAAGATCGATATATTGGAAGGCTATATTCGGACATCGGAAAGGTTCCAAGTGATTCGGGTATTTTTCAGAGTACCGGAGAGTTACGGGAATTCGCCGGGGCAGTAATGGGCCTTAATGGGCCATACGGGAAAGGAGATAAGGGCCTCAAGGGGTGCCCCCCCCATGGCAAGTCCGAATTGGACTAGGGACGGGGCGGCGCCCCCCTCCCTTTCCTTCTCCCTCTCCTACTCCTTCCCTCTCTCCCCTCTTGGAAAAGGAAGATGACTCCAACTAGGATTGGGAATCCTAGTTGGACTCCCCTATAGGCGCGCCCCTCCTAGTCCGGCCTCGTCCTCCTTCCTCCTTTATATACGTGGCCAGGAGGCACCCCATAGACACAAGTTGACAATTGTTTAGCTATGTGCGGTGCCCTCCTCCACAGTTACACACCTCGGTCATATCGTCGGAGTGCTTAGGCGAAGCCCTGTGCCGGTAACTTCATCATCACCGTCACTACGCCGTCGTGCTGAGGAAACTCTCCCTCGGCCTCAACTAGATCAAGAGTACGAGGGACGTCTCCGAGCTGAACGTGTACTGAACGCGGAGGTACCGTACGTTCGGTGCTTGGATCGGTTGGAGCGCGAAGACGATCGACTACATCAACCGCGTTAACTAAACGCTTCCGCTTTCGGTCTACGAGGGTACATGGACACACTCTCCCCTCTCGTTGATATGCATCACCTAGATAGATCTTGCGTGTTCGTAGGATTTTTTTTGAAATTACCACGTTCCCCAACAGTGGCATCCGAGCCAGGCCTATGCGTAAATGTTATATGCACGAGTAGAACACAGAGAGTTGTGGGCGATAATAGTCATACTGCTTACCAGCATGTCATACTTTGATTCAGCGGTATTGTTGGATGAAGCGGCTCAGACCGACATTACGCGTACGCTTACGCAAGACTGGTTCCGACGTGCTTTGCACATAGGCGGCTGGTGAGTATCTGTTTCTCCAACCTTAGTTGAATTGAGTGTGGCTACGTCCGGTCCTTGTTGAAGGTTAAATCAACACACTTGACGAAAAATCTTTATGGTTTCGATGCGTAGGTAAGAACGATTCTTGCTAGAAGCCCGTAGCAGCCACGTAAAACTTGCAACACCAAAGTAGAGGACGTCTAACTTGTTTTTGCAGGGCTTACTGTGATGTGATATGGTCAAGGCATGGTGTGATATAAATTATTGTATGAGATGATCATGTTTTGTAACAAAGTTATCAGCAACTGGCAGGAGCCATATGGTTGTCGCTTTATTATATGCAATGCAATCGCCATGTAATTGTTTTACTTTATCACTAAGCGGTAGCAATAGTTGTAGTAACAATAGTTGGCGAGACGACAACGATGCTACAATGGAGATCAAGGTGTCGCGTCAGTGACGATGGAGAGCATGACGATGCTTCGGTGATGGAGATCATGAGCATAAGATGATGATGGCCATATCATGTCACATATTTTGATTGCATGTGATGTTTATCTTTATGCATCTTATTTTTCTTAGTACAGCGGTAGCATTATAAGATGATCCCTTACTAAATTTCAAGGTATAAGTGTTCTCCCTGAGTATGCACCGTTGCTATAGTTCTTCCTGCTGAGACACCACGTGATGATCGGGTGTGATAAGCTCTACGTTCACATACAATGGGTGCAAAGCCAGTTTTGCACACGCAAAATACTCGGGTTAAACTTGACGAGCCTAGCATATGCAGATAAGGCCTCGGAACACTGTAGACCGAAAGGGCTAGCGTGAATCATATAGTAGATATGATCAACATATAGTGATGTTCACCATTGAAAAATACTCCATCTCACGTGATGATCGGACATGGTTTAGTTGATTTGGATCACGTGATCATTTAGATGACTAGAGGGATGTCTATGTAAGTGGGAGTTCTTAAGTAATATGATTAATTGAACTTTAATTTATCAAGAACTTAGTCCTGATAGTATTTTGCAAATTATGTTGTAGATTAATAGCTCGCGTTTTAGCTTCCCTATATGTTTTTTATATGTTCCTAGAGAAAACTAAGCTGAAAGATGATAGTAGCCATGATGTGGACTAAGTTCGTGATCTGAGGTTTTTCCTCATTGCTGCACAGAAGAATTATGTTCTTGATGCACCGCTAGGTGACAAACTATTACAGGAGCAGGTGCAGATGTTATGAACGTTTGGCTAGCTTAATATGATGACCACTTGATAGTTTAGTGCACCATGCTTTACGGCTTAGAAGCGGGACTTCAAAGACGTTTTGAACGTCATGGACCATATGAGATGTTCCAAGAGTTGAAGTTAATATTTCAAGCAAATACCCGAGTTGAGAGATATGAAGTCTCCAACAAGTTCTATAGCTAAAAGATGGGGGAGAATAGCTCAAGCAGTGAGCATGTGCTCAGATTGTCTGGGTACTACAATTGCTTGAATCAAGTGGGAGTTAATCTTCCAGATAAGATAGTAATTGAGAGAGTTCTCTAGTCACCATCACCAAGTTACTGGAACTGAGTTAATCTTCCAGATAAGATAGTAATTGAGAGAGTTCTCTAGTCACCATCACCAAGTTACTGGAACTTCGTGATGAGCTATAGTATGCAAGGGATGATGGAAACGATTCCCGAGCTCTTCGTGATGCTGAAATCGACGAAGGTAGAAATCAAGAAAGAGCATTAAGTGTTGATGATTGACAAGACCACTAGTTTCAAGAAAAGGGCAAAGGGAAAGAAAGGGAACTTCAAGTAGAATGGAAAGCAAGTTGTCACTCCCGTGAAGAAGCCCAAAGTTGGACCAAAGCCTGAAACTGTGTGCTTCTACTGCAAAGGAAATGGTCATTGGAAGCGGAAATGCCCTGAATATTTGGTGGATAAGAAGGATGGCAAAGTGAACAAGGGTATATTTGACGATATACATGTTATTGATGAGTACCTTACTAGTGTTTATAGTAGCCCCTTGGTATTTTATACTTGTTTGGTTGCTAATATTAGTAACTCGAATAGGAGTTACAGAATAAACAAAGACTAGTTAAGGGTAAAGTGACGATGTGTGTTGGAAGTGGTGCCAAGATTGATATGATCATCATCGCACACTCCCTATACTTTCGAGATTAGTGTTGAACCTAAATAAATGTTATTTGGTGTTTGCGTTGAGCATACATATGATTAGATCATGTTTATTGTGATACGATTATTCATCTAAGACAGAGAATAAATTGATATTCTGTTTACATGAATAAACCTTCTATGGTCATATACCCAATGTTGATGGTTTATTGAATCTTGATCGTGATGATACACATATTCATAATATAGATGCCAAAAGATGCAAAGTTGATAATGATAGTGCAACATATTTGTGCCACTGCAGTTTGGGTCATATCGGTGTAAAGCGCATGAAGAAACTCCATAAAATGGACTTTTGGAATCACTTGATTATGAATCATTTGATGCTTGCGAATCGTGCCTTATGGGCAAGATGATTAAAACTCCGTTCTCTGGAACAATGAAACGAGCTAGTGACTTATTGGAAATAATACATACCGATGTATGCGGTCCAATGAGTGTTGATGCTCATGGCGGGTATCGTTATTTTCTGACGTTCACAGATGATTTGAGCAGATATGGGTATATCTACTTAATGAAACACAAGTTTGAAACATTTGAATGTTCAAAGAATTTCAGAGCGAAGTGGAGAATCATCGTAACTAGAAAATAAAGTTCCTACGATCTGATCGTAGAGGAGAATATTTGAGTTACGAGTTTGGCCTTCATTTAAAACAATGTGGAAAAGTTTCATAGCTCACGCCACATGAAACACCATAGCGTAATGGTGTGTCCGAATGTCGTAACCGCACTTTATTAGATATGGTGCAATCTATGATGTCTCTTACCGGGTTACCACTATCGTTTTGGGGTTATGCATTAGAGACAGTTGCATTCACTTTAAATAGCGCACCATCAAAATCCATTGAGAGGACGCCTTATGAACTGTGGTTTGGCAAGAAGCCAAAGTTGTCGTTTCTTCAAGTTTGGGGCTGCGATGCTTATATGAAAAAGCTTCAACCTGCTAAGCTCGAACCCAAATCGGAGAAATGCGTCTTCACAGAATACCTGAAGGAAGCTGTTGGATACACCTTCTATCACAGATCCGATGGCAAGATCGTTGCTAAGAATGGGTCCTTTCTAGAGAAGGAGTTTCTCTCGAAAGAAGTGAGTGGGAGGAAAGTAGAGCTTGATGAGGTAATTGTACCTTCTCCTGAATTGGAAAGTAGTTCATCACAGAAATCAGTTATAGTGATTCCTACACCAATTTATGAGGAAGCTAATGATGATGATCATGAAGCTTCAGATCAAGTTACTACAGAACCTCGTAGGTCTTCCAGAGTACGGTCCACACCAGAGTGGTACGGTAATCCTATTCTGGATGTCATGTTACTAGACCATGATGAACCTACGAACTATGAGGACGCGATGATGAGCCCAGATTCCGTGAAATGGCTTGAGCCCATGAAATCTAGGAAGGGATCCATGTATGAGGACAAAGTATAGACTTTGGTGGATTTGCTCGATGATCGACATGCCATATAAAATAAATGGATCTTCAAGAGGAAGACGGATGATGATAGTAGTGTTACTATCTACAAAGCTTGACTTGTTGCGGAAGGTTTTCGACAAGTTCAAGGAGTTGACTACGATGAGACTTTCTCACCCCTAGTGATTCTTAAGTCTGTCCGAATCATGTTACCAATTGCCACATTTCATGATTATGAAATTTGGCAGATGGATGTCAAAACAACATTCCTAAATGGATTTCTATAAGAAGAGTTGTATATGATGCAACCAAAAGGTTTTGTCGATCCAAAGGATACTAACAAAGTGTGGAAGCTCCAGCGATCCATTTATGGACTGGTGCAAGCCTCTCGGAGTTGGAATAAACGCTTTGATAGTGTGATCAAAGCATATGGTTTTATACAGACTTTTGGAGAAGCCTGTGTTTACAAGAAAGTGAGTGGGAGCTCTGTAGCATTTCTGATATTATATGTGGATGACATATTGTTGATTGAAAATAATATAGAATTTCTGGATAGCATAAATGGATACTTGAATAAGAGTTTTTGAATCAAAAACCTCGGTGAAGCTGCTTACATATTGGGCATCAAGATCTATAGAGATAGATCAAAGCGCTTAATTGGACTTTCACAAAGCACATACATTGATAAAGTTTTGAAGAAGTTTAAAAATGGATCAGTCAAAGAAAGGGTTCTTGCCTGTATTATAAGGTCTAAAGTTGAGTAAGACTCAAAGCCCGACCACGGCAGGAAATAGAAAGAGAATGAGAGTCATTCCCTATGCCACAGTCATAGGTTCTATAAAGTATGTTGTGCTGTGTACCAAACCTATTGTGTACCTTGGCATGAGTTTTTGCAAGGAGGTACAATACTGATCTAAGAGTAGATCACTAGACAGCGGTCAAAAATATCCTTAGTGAGGACTAAGGAGATATTTCTCCATTATGGAGGTGATAAAAGAGCTCGTCGTAAAGAGTTACGTCGATGCAAGATTTTACACCGATCCAGATGACTCTAAGTCTCAATCTGGATACATATTGAAAGTGGAAGCAATTAGCTAGAGTAGCTTCGTGCAGAGCATTGTAGACATAGAATATTTGCAAGATACATACGGCTCTGAATGTGACAGACCCGTTGACTAAACTTCTCTCACGAGCAAAACATGATAACACCTTAGTACTCTTTGGTTGTTAATCACATAGTGATGTGAACTAGATTATTGACTCTAGTAAACCATTTGGGTGTTGGTCACATGACGATGTGTACTATGGGTGTTAATCACATACAGATGTGAATATTGGTGTTAAATCACATGGTGATGTGAACTAGATTATTGACTCTAGTGCAAGTGGAAGACTGAAGGAAATATGCCCTAGAGGCAATAATAAAGTTATTATTTATTTCCTTAATTCCTGATAAATGTTTATTATTCATGATAGAATTGTATTAACCGGAAACTTAGTACATGTGTGAATACATAGACAAAACATATAGTCCCTAGTATTCCTCTACTTGACTAGCTCGTTAATCAAAGATGGTTATGTTTCCTAACCATAGACATGTGTTGTCATTTGATGAACGGGATCACATCATTAGGAGAATGATGTGATGGACATGACCCATCCATTAGCTTAGCATTATGCTCGTGTCAGTTTCATTGTTACTGCTTTTCTTCATGACTTATACAAGTTCCTCAGACTATGAGATAATGCATCTCCTGAATACCAAAGGAACATTTTGTGTGCTACCAAACGTCACAACGTAAAAGGGTTATTATAAAGGTGCTCTACAGGTGTCTCCGAAGGTGTTTGTTGGGTTGGCATATATCGAGATTAGGATTTGTCACTCCGTGTTTCGGAGAGGTATCTCTGGGCCCTCTCGGTAATACTCATCACTATAAGCCTTGCAAGCATTGTGACTAATGAGTTAGTTGCAGGATGAAGTATTTCGGAACGAGTAAAGAGACTTTCCAGTCACGAGATTGAACTAGGTATGATGACACCGATGATCGAATCTCGGGCAAGTAACATACCGATGACAAAGGGAACAACGTATGTTGTTATGCGTTTTGACCGATAAAGATCTTCGTAGAATATGTAGAAACCAATATGAGCATCCAGGTTCTGCTATTGGTTATTGACCGGAGACGTGTCTCGGTCATGTCTACATAGTTCTCAAACCCGTAGGGTCCGCACGCTTAACGTTCGATGACGATTTGTATTATGAGTTATGTGATTTGATGACCGAAGTTTGTTCGGAGTCCCGGATGAGATCACAGACGTGACGAGGAGTCTTGAAATGGTCGAGACGTAAAGATCGATATATTGGAAGGCTATATTCGAACATCGGAAGGGTTCCGAGTAATTCGGGTATTTTTTTTGGAGTACCGGAGAGTTACCAGAATTCGCCGAGGGAAGTAATGGGCCTTAATGGGCCATACGGGAATGGAGAGAAGGGCCTCAAGGGTTGGCCGCCCCTCCCCCACCCATGGCAAGTCCGAATTGGGCTAGGGAGGGGGTGGCGCCCCCCTCTCTTTTCTTCTCCCTCTCCTACTCCTTCCCTCTCTCCCCTCTTGGAAAAGGAAGGGGACTCCAACTAGGATTGGGATCCTAGTTGGACTCCCCCTATAGGCGCGCCCCTCCTAGGCCGGCCTCCTCCTGCTCCCTCCTTTATATACGTGGCCAGGGGGCACCCCATAGACACAAGTTGACAATTGTTTAGCCGTGTGCGGTGCCCCCCTCCACAGTTACACACCTCGGTCATATCGTCGTAGTGCTTAGGCGAAGCCCTGCGCCGGTAACTTCATCATCACCATCACCACGCCGTCGTGCTGACGAAACTATCCCTCGGCCTCAACTGGATCAAGAGTTCGAGGCACGTCTCCGTGATGAACGTGTGCTAAAACGCGAAGGTACCGTACGTTCGGTGCTTGGATCGGTTGGATCGCGAAGACGTTCGACTTCATCAACCGCGTTAACTAAACGCTTCCGCTTTTGGGGGTTCGGGGTGAAACTAAAATCCAGGCCCCTTTGTATAAACATCTAAATGATAATCAATATATATTACCAAAAGCCACTTAAAGTGTATCCAAATCATATCAAATAACTAGTTGAGTTAGAATTAGGGAGGCTTGCACAACCTTCCCCCACCTCATGTTAGGGCAGAGCCGCAGGGGGCAGAGCCCCCCATCCCCCCCCCCCCCCCCCCCCCATGACATCACTATATTTCTTTTCAATAGTTGCTTAGGTTTGAGTACATGTATTCTATAATCATCATATGTATCACATACACACACTATATACTCCCTCCGTTTCTAAATATAAGTCTTTGTAGAGCTTTCACTATGAACCACATACGATGTATATATGTGCATTTTAAGTGTAGATTCATTCATTTTCCTCCGTATGTAGTCTATTTAGTGGAATCTCTACAAAGACTTATATTTAGGAACGGAGGGAGTATATGTTGTATCAGGACATTATTTTATAATCAAAGTTACATTCTTGATGGGCACCCGACCATGCTACTCCTCCTTCTGCCGGCGAGGTGTTGTCATGTTCAGATCACCAGATTGTACTGGTCGATGTAGACAGAATAAAATAGAAGACTTGACCTTGCTACCCTTGTTGCCATTCTAGCTTTCATAGAATTTTCAAGAGCGTGCCTCCACATTACAAGTTACTCCTTTCCTTCGGTTTTATAAGACATCCCACACATTTTATGCTTTACTTGACTATCAGTTGGACAGACAATATATGATTTATGTGTCATATATATGATTTATGCAAAGGTGCTTAGACCAAGTGCTTAGTGACTTGAGGACGCTAGAAACTTAACTCTTCAATAGATAGGTATTTAGTTTGTTGTGGATAATTTTATTTTATTTTATTAGTTGTAGGATCTTACTGGTCACTTAAGCGGCAAAAGGGGAGAAATAAAAGTAAAGTTAAATGGATGATGACTATGGGATCCACATGGGATCAAAATATACCTAGGGTCTTGTGCCTATCACTGTTTGTTCCTGGAGACACCAAAATCATCTACCTCCTCCTTAATTACTATGTCACATCAATTTCTTCTTATGTAAAATGCTTAGAATTGATACAAGGTGGGGTATTGGGAGGACCCTTAGCTTTCATAGAATTTTCAAAAGCGTGTCTGCTTCTACAAGTCTTGCAGGCAATTTATACAAACTTGCTCGCTTTGCTATGCATCAATGTCAGTGTTGACCGAATAGATAGGAACTTTGTCCAAGACAATCAGTCTCGAGACACGTGCATGGGTTGAGTATCATATCATGATACCGTACCATATTAAATGATGTGCTACTATTATATGATAAGAGGCTGCATCCCATGCATGCGGTCCTTTTTCTCCACCACTGCATGCTCTAGGACTGCTCGTTTACTGGTTGTAGGGCACACTGCGTGTTAATTTGTCCACTAATTAGACGCCTTAGTTAACAACCGATGCTATTTTCAGTGCTCCAATCACTAACCATCTTTGTCCCAAAGATTTTTCCAGTGCGCCCTGTAAACTGTGATGGAGGGAGTACTATTCTTGAAGTATACAACTTGCTCGTGTATCTCTGCATTATTCGTCGGTGCGCACCAAATAAAATACTGTAGAAGACTTTGTCCGGGATACCATGTCTCGTAATTTGCTGTCATTTTAGCTTTCACAGAATTTTCAAGTGTGTGTCTCCACATTTCTCCCTTTGTGCGGGTTTATAAGGCCTCACATGTATTTTGGGATTTGCTTTGAGCATCTATTAGATAAATAATATTTTGTTTGAAAATAACAATTATACCATTAGAAATTACTTTTGTATACGAATTCGATGATATAATTTATGTGCCATGGTTTGGACACCAAATTCAATGATATAATTTTTTACCATCAATTAGGTAAATAATACTACTACTCTCTCTATCAGGATATATAGGGCCCAATACGTATTTTGAGATTTACTTTGACTATTGGTAGTATCAATAATATATGAGAGATATGCTGTAAACATTATACCATTGGAAACCCCTTTCAAATACGAATTCAATGATATACTTTTTGCAACGTACAAATCATATATTATTGGTCTAACTGATAGTCAAAGTAAATCTCGAAATACGTATTAGGTCCTATATATCCGAATGGAGGGAGTATATGATATGGCATAAAAATTATTTCATTAGAAAATATTTTTCTGGCATATTAAAGTTATAACTGTTGATTGCACTAGGACCCAGGTGTTGTTTAGAGAGGGTAGCACATGGTAAAGCCGTTCCTGAGTGTTTTTGACCATTTAGCGAGTGTTTTTGGCTTGGGAAATTCTCGATTCTGGTAGTGGTTAATCTTTACCGAATGTTTTTGACCATTTACCGAGTGTTTCTTGCGTCCTAGCCTCCCGACGCAAACACCAAATAACATTAGTCTCAGTTCGTAACACGACCGGGACTAATGCTCTAATCTGCGCAGGACCAAAGCCCTGTTTTCTACTGGTGACATTGGCCAACGGCCCCGTGTTCGCATCCTCCTCATCCGCAGCGAGACAGGAGAATCACAAAATGATCCGCAAGATGGCAAGGAACCACTCGCCGGGCAGTTGGGGCAAGTGTGAGGTGATACGCCTATTCGCCATGAAGACTTGGTCACAACCCACACGGGCACTCCTGTCGTGCAACAGTCCGATAGAGCTGAGGTTTTCACACGGCCCATACGTCGTACATTGTTCGTCTCTAGTAGACAGGCACACCTTGGACAATGCATACAAGTCTAGACCCGCTCGAACAAATATCCTGGAAACACAAAGAAACGAGCCATGTCCGCACAATACACTCTGAAGCACAGTCATTGATCACAAAAAACCAAACACAATTGAAAACGAGAATCTTGGACCAGTAAACGGTCCGCGTGCACCCTTGTTTGCCTCGAAATTGCCGAGACATGTCACACCCTGACGCAGAAGATCTATGTCTGATTCCGGCTGAAAAGTATTCAGTAGAACAAGTGGCAGCGCTCGAGGCTGGGCATGCCACAACAATATTGTCCAGCTAATTAAGACAGTGACAGCAGCCACGGTAACTGACAAGGTTGACTGACCGACTCGAGGTCTTCGCTCCATTGGCGGTCAAGCTTGATATAACGTGTGAGAATTACAAGCTAACAAGACGGGTTGCTAAGCTTGCAAGGAGGTTAGGTATCACAATGTACAAAAAGGAATGATCGGAACTTTAATTCTGCTCCCTATCCACGCAAGCTTGCTTGCGAGTTATTGTTAGAACACCAGCCAGGCGGCTAGTATCCAAGTGTAATTCGTCGTATAAAATCTAATATGGTATGCTGGCTCGTGTATAAATTGCCGGTTCACTCATATCTTTCCGTGCTTCTAAGTATAGTGGCATCGATTTATCACACTTACGCTTATATTTTTCCTCGACATAGGATGCTTTTATTGACTCATATTATCACATCAAAGGGATACAACCATACAAGTTCACACCCGACCTCTGCATAACTAAGATGCACACGGCCACCACACACTCAAAAAACGTCGGCAAAATACAAAGTCGCACAAGACCAAGACAATGCCTAAGGCAAGGGGAGAGGGGGGATGGAGGGTCGATCCACAGACTAAACCGGCGTCCATGTTGGGTAAAAACATCCTTGGCCGTCTGCTCTAAACGCGTGCACACTGCTCTAAGAAGCAATCAATGTTCTTGTCGCTGAAGAATAGACCACGAACAAAGCCAATGTCTACATTGGTAGATAACCTGCGGCGGAGAGTAGTTTTTGCCTTTAAAACCATATCATTTCTGCATAGCCACAACGACAAACCAAGACGGCCGCTCCTGCCCTTATGAGGGCGATAAGAGTGTGATATATGCCATGTAGCCAATTACCAGCCATGTTGGCAACACTATGCGGCAGATGCAAGTTAGAGGCATGACTTGGATGACTGACCATGTCGCATGCACAAACTTGCAGTGGAAGAGAAGATGTTTTACTGTCTCATCGGATTGACAGAAACATCATCTCTTACTTCAGGGCTAGTTGAGAGGCACAGGCGGACCTTGATCCCCTTCCGTAGTGGCATGTGGTCCACATCATCGATCTCCCTCACCTGATGCCGGACAACTCTGTCGGCTTGAGCCCATGTGGCCAATGGTGGCGGTGGAGCTTGGAGAGGATCCCCGATGCCCTCTGCTGCGGCGGTGTTCCCTAGTGCGGCATAGGCGTGAGGCATGAAGGCAGCACGTTGCGCGACCACGGCGGATAGCGGCGATCTATGTTGGTAGTGTGGCATGGCAGACACAGTGCGCGACGACAGTCCCAGTGAAGTCGGCCAGCAGAGCGGCTTTTCAAGCCATGTATCTGTTGCCTTGTGCGTGGATTCCGAAGGCTTGACAGTTCATATCACTGCGAGGCGCTTCGTGGAGTTTGCATCGCCATGACGGAGCTAGCGGCGATAGATCGCGGCAATGGCAGTGCAAGTGGCGGTACTAGGTGTATTTTCCCGGGGCCATGCCTAGATCTACCACCGCCGCACGCTTGCGAAGAGGTGTGGGGCTACTGGAGTGTCCCAATTGTGGGATTTTGGCAATACCGGTGACCTTCCTCTCATGCCAGTTTGTTCCGTGATCTATGCAACGCCGTGTGTGGTTCAATGGATGTCCATGACTTAGTGGGTGGCTCATGGTGACTGGACTTCCTACTCTGTGTGGGCACATCGCATGACATTGTCGACGTCTACATTGTCTTCGTTGGGCCAAAAAGTAGTGGAGGCAGCACATGTGGACTTCGTTCGGGGTTGCTTTTCCTTGAGTACCCGGTATCGAGCTCCAAGGTGAAAACCCTAGGCCTGACCTTAATGGTTATTCTTAGCAGTGGTAGTGTTTTTGCATTGTTTTCTTGTTGAAGGCATTACTTGGAGGTTAGAACCTTACCTTGAAGGTGAAAACACATGATACGACCTTTACGGGTTGGATTTGACAACAAAGACACAAGGTGCATTGTTCCTTTCCTGGAGGTGTTGCTCGCGGAGAACCATTCTCTCGTAGTAGTGTGGCCCGTGTAGCTGCTTGATGTGGATCATCGTTTTTTTTTAATATGGCTGTGTGCATGCTTGGTGTCTTGAATAACTTTTGGAAGTGTGTTATTATTGAGAGGCCAGGTATAATTGATATATTCTTGATATTAACATATTTTTTTATAAAAAAAGAAAAAACGAGTGAACAGGAGTGCGTCCGGTTTCCTCTTATCCATGAGTCTTCGGTCTTAGTATATATTTTTCCCAATATATACAATTGATCGGCTCGGAGTCTATAAAGGATGAACCTTCAACCACACCGCATGCGGCAACCACTACGCACAGGCACATGCTTGAGCAACGAACCAAGAGAGCCTGTGTTCCGATAGAAAGCAAGAGAGCAAGATTGATTGACACCTTTGGAAGCACGTCCCTCCCGCAACGCTGTTGTCTTTACAGGTCAGGCCCCCTCACTACTCATTAGCTTGCATCAGGATGATACAGCTCTCTTTGCATGCTTGGCTCCCTGCTGCCCTGAAGAACGATTCCCATGTTTGGCGCATGCGCTTCAGGAATCCCTTTGTGATATCTCTTTATTCCTCTTGTACTATTAGTCTATATGAATTTTTGATTTTGCTAACCACATGTTCCATGCGGTCCTTGTACTAGTCTCTTGACGTAACATTTGGGCTCTTTTTCTTGTGGTATTCAGATCCATGCCCGGTGGCCATCAACAAGAGAAGACTGAGTGAGCCATGGATCTGGCCATGGGGGCCATGGGCTCCCTCCTCCCCAAGCTGCTCGAGGTCATCAAGGACGAGTACAACCTACAGAAGGAAGTTAAGCAAAAGGTCGAGTCCTTCTCCACTGAGCTGGAAGCTATGCAAGCTGCCCTTGGCAAGGTGGCAGAGGTGCCGCGGGATCAACTCGAAGACGAGACCAAAGTTTGGGCTGACGAAGTTAGGGAGCTGTCTTACGAAATGGAGGATGTCATCGACTCTTTCCTGGTGCGTGTTGTGGGCTGCGACCCCAACCCTAATGATGAGCAGAACAGGCTCGAGAAGCTCTGGGTCAGCTTCAAGAAGCTGTTTAAAAGGGGCAAGGCAAAACATCGGATTTCCACAGATATTGAAGAGATTGACAAGCAGTTGCAAAAAGTCGCCATCCGACACGAAAGGTATAAAACTCCTAATCTACCTGCAGCCACAAGGGCCACCCTTGATCCTTTCTTGGAGGTTCTCTATGGAGATAAGAAGAATATCATCGGCCTAGAGGAAGCAAGGAACGATATTATCAAGAAGATCACTGAGGGTGACTGTAAGCAACTCAAGACACTCTCTATTGTTGGATTTGGAGGATTGGGCAAGACTACGCTTGCCAAAGAAGTATATGATGCCCTTGCAACAAAATTTGGACACAAAGCTTTTGTGTCTGTGTCTCGGAATCCCGACATGAGGAAAGTATTAAGCGATCTTCTCTTTAAACTTGACAAGAAAATACATGCTAGTCATAATGCAGAAAATTTGGCAGTAGAGAAGCTCATCATCCTAATTAAAGAATTTCTTAGCAACAAAAGGTATGCCATTTCATTTATATTGTTGTAGATGCCATCCACGCAAGATACATCTATGCAGAATCCATAGCATCAATCCTGACGGAAAAATAATTATAATTTTGTCAGATAAAAAGCATGGAGAAAGGTCCACCACAACATGCAATCATGCCTAATAAAAAGCCACCTCAACATGCAAGCATGCATGAGAATTTACATTCTATTATGATATTTACATTATACAATAATCAAACACCACAAATCATATTTATTTTCAGTTTTAGTTCTCATATTACTACTCTAAATATTCATGTTCCATACAACCAATTCTAACTGAATATATTGCTAAATTTGTATACTTATTTTAGTTCATTTTATAAGGAAAAACACCAGGTCTCTAAAAATCATATCACCTTATTTTTCATGCATTTCCCATTGTACATGCCTATGTCAGCACGCCTACTTCTACTTTTCTCCCAGTACCTACCTTGGCCTCTTGCCATTAATGGGGCTCCTTGTCATGCTCAACTTCATCCTTGACTGCTCTAAACAACCGACACTTTTGTTCTTAATATTTTCAAGTGTGCAATATCTAGTCTCTTTATTACTTCATAATTGTATTATGTATATTCTGTTTTTTCTTTCCCTAAGCCATACAGACATATGGTCTCTACCTTTCTTTTCCGCTCATTTCCATTTCTAGATATAAAATACAAAATGTCTTTTTCTATGGCAAATCTACACTGTACTTTGAGATTGTACCTGATAGACATGCATTTCTATTTCCATTCTAACTTACTTTTTGCTATATTAATTCTGTACTGTTCTTTACAACTTACTGAATATATTAATTTTTGCTATATCAAATCTCCACAAGTATCATGATGTTAAAATTTAACCATACGTTAACTTCCTTAAATCTCAACTCTAGAAATCATATTACTTTGATATTTCAATAGATGTTTCACAATGTTATACGATGTGTGTTGATTTTTGAACGATTATCCTTTTTTAGTCTATATTATACAAGTATCAACAGAATATGTATTTCGTCTTGATCATATTTGTCAGCACATTTGTTTTCATGGACATAAATCCTAGCAATTTCGTACAAAAATATTTGTACGAAGAAACCCCGAAGGTGTTTATATAACTATGGGGACAGTGGAATGCGCTGTAATCTGCTCTTGTATTAGGGGTATAAGTTCCAATATTTCCTAGTTTGGCTTAAGGTGGTTTGTTTTTCTGTTAGCTTTCGTATTGCCTTGTATTAGGCGATCTTTGTGACAAGAGAAAATGTATCGCCCTAGTGCATTGGCTCTAATTGCTCTTTTATGCATTGAATGTGGTAGCGTGCACACTGCTCCATGGGGCCTCGATTTACATTTTTGTAGGTTGTGATAATACGATTCAAAGTGTGCGCTGTGAGAGTCAGTACCGACCCCCTTTCCCAAACACCCAACCATGAAAATTCCAAACCTTCAAATCCAAGAATCAAACAGACCCACTGCTTGAGTGATACTACTCTTTCATGTTTTTGATAAATATTTGGTGTTGTTTTGCTAAACTTAGCTCTCGCATTGCCATGTACATAGGTACTTTATAATTCTCGATGATTTATGGGATAAAAAAGCATGGAAAGAAATCAGTTATGCACTTATGGACGATGAGTGTGGAAGTATAATAATCACTACAACCCGCCATGTTGAGATCTCTAAGGAATGTTGCTCTTCTAAAGATGGTATGATTCATAAGATGAAATCTCTCTCTGATGATGACTCACAAAAACTTTTCTATGGAAGAATATTTCTAAGTGAGGTGTGTCCTTCTCGGTTTGAGAAAGTATCCAAAGAGATCTTGAAGAAATGTGCAGGGGTACCATTAGCCATCATTAGTCTGGCTAGTTATTTGGCTAACAATCAGAACAGAGACCAAATTGATCAATGGGAAGCTTTGCTCACTTCTATTGGCCGTGGACTTAAAAATGGTGATGATCATGTGGACGAGATGAAGAGGATATTGTTATTGAGCTATTATGATCTCCCTTCCTATTTGAAAACATGCTTTTTATATCTAAGTATCTTTCCCGAAGATCATCAAATTAGCAGAGACCGGTTGATAAGGAGATGGATTTGTGAAGGTTTTATCCAAGTAAAAGGTCAAACCAGCCCACTTGCAGAAAATCAACCTAGTCTCCTTGAGCTTGGAGATGCCTACTTCAACGAGTTAGTAAACAGGAACATGATCATGCCGATAAACATACATGGTGGTAGGGTTGAAGCTTGTTGTGTACATGATATAATGCTGGATCTTATATGTGAATTGTCAAGCGAAGAAAACTTTGTTACTGTATTGGACTTCATCAAGGGAGACACACCTTCGGAAAAGAAGTTCCGCAGGTTGTCCCTCCAAAAGGGCATGACAGATCCCACCACTACTCGGATGGCTACCACAAGCATGTCACAAGTGAGGTCTTTTACCACTTTTAGTCCCTCTGTCAGTAAGATTCCATCTCTTTCTAGATTTCAAGTTTTGCGTGTATTGGATCTGGAAGGTTGTGATCTTCAAAAAATCCCTGGCATTGACCTTAGTCATGTTGAGAAGTTGTTACATCTGAGATATCTGGGGTTAAGGGGCACAAAGGTTGGCAAGCTCCCTATGGAAATAGGAAAGCTACGGTTTTTGCAGACACTAGACTTGCAATTGACCAATTCAAAACAATTGCCGTCCAGTGTTGTTCAGCTGAGGCATTTGATGTGCCTAATCCTTGATTTTGATATGCCACTACCAAAAGGGTTCAGCAACATGACATGCCTTGAACAGCTGATGGGGCACAATATGGGCTTTGTTTCTGAAGAAACTGCAAAAGAGCTGGGCCATCTGAGCAGGTTAAGAGAGCTCGCCTTTAGATTTGATTCAGATATTGGCGAGGGAGTTGATGAAGCTAGTAAAGCTCTGATTGGATCCCTAGCCAAGCTATACAAACTCGAGAGCCTGGAGATCTCCTCTCCTAAGTATTGGTTTGACAATGTCCTTATGGATTGGGTGCCGTCACAAAACCTACAAAGGCTTAGATTGTACGGAAAATTCAGGAGGTTGCCTACATGGATTTGTTCTTCGTCTCTACCTCTACTCTCCTACCTTGATCTAACTGCCATAGAAGTGCGATCCAGAGATATCCAGATCCTTGGGATGCTGCCGGCTCTCCGTTATGTCTCCCTTGACACACGCAGTACCAAAGTAGTGGTGCAGAAGCTAGTGGTTAGCGCCGGTGCCTTCCTACAGGCGAGGGTATGCCTTTTCCAAGGAATTATACTAGTGAACCCTACGTTCCAGCACGGAGCTATGCCAATGGTTCAACGCCTCCGCTTCGGTCTCCGAGTGAATGACATCATCAGTCCCGACTTCAATTTGAGCACACGGAACCTTCCTTCGCTACAGCAACTCAGAATTGACCTTCTCGATTATGAAATCAAACCTGAGGATTATTCTCAAGCCATGGACGCGCTGAGGCGTGTGGCAGAAGGCCATCCTAAGAATCCCACCCTTCGTGCTGATAAATTCATTTGATGATGGAGAGGTACCCCTGCTTCTGCATTTAGTTCAATGATTGAGTCCCCTGTTTCTTTTGGCTCCTCTAACCATTTTTTCTTCCAATTTCAGGCCGAGTCAAGTCAAGCCGAGCGATGAACAAAATCATGTGTCCTCAAGGTACTAATTGTATCCAGTTGATTTCTACATCACGCATGTGTTAGGTAGTAACTAGTACTCGCATTATTCCTTCAGCACCTTCTTCAGCTCTGCACTGTCAGTTTACTTCACCATCTTCCTTATGCAATATAAACCGTATGTGACTTTTTGTCTCTGCCTTTGATTTCAACTAGCAGGAGGTGATTTCCTCGGCGGCATCGACTCTGTCATGCAAATCTCCATCTTCCTAGCCCCAGTTACATGCTTTCGATCTTCCCCATCTTAAATTCATGTACCCTCTGTATCATCGAGATGAACTTAATTCTGTGTGCTTTTGACTGTACTGTTTATTTGATGAACCAACTTGTTTGCTCAGTCTGTAATAAGGCTAGTTTGGTGGCACGCCAGGTTTTTTGTCCCTTAGGTTATGTTACCAGCGAATGTAACTAGAGGGTTTTCCTGGTGTGCGTTGAACTCAGCTAACCTATTTCCAGTTCTATTGTTGTGTGGAATACTGTCTACATTCTTGTAAGATAAAATTTGGTGATATTCTATTCTGTTCTTGCTTTCCATGGTTCAGGAACCATTACATTTCTAAGGTCCTCAGTTTTACTTCCTGAAAGCTAGCTAGCTCATGATGAACTATCTATTTTCACTTTCCTTCCAAATAAGTAGTTCATGATGTACTACGTAGTTCACTTCTTTGTGATGTACACTACTACCGGCTTGTTAGCCGGCCGCCTCTGCTGCCCTCATGGCTGCTTTCAGACTCCTTTTTGTCTTTCCCAAAATCAATAAGTGAAGCCCTAGTCAGTTTGTTTATTTGGATGCCTATTTTTTTTTTCATTCCCAATGAGCTGATCTGCAATTGTTTACTTCAGAATTAGTCTCCCACTGGAGACTGGGCAGCTACTTATTTTTGGTGTTCGTATCATGTAGTAAAACATAATCTCAAGCAGGCAATTTTTACAGAACACAAAGAATACAAGTTCTCACTAATACTATGCACTAAGAGCATCTCCAGCCGCACCCCCAGAACGGCTTCCCCAGGCGATTTTTCGCGCCGGTGCCGAAAAAACAGCCCAGTCATGCCCCAGGAGCCCGATTTTCGCCGGCCTGGGCCGAAATCAGCGCCGGCGGATCCAGGCCGAACCCGGCGCGCTGGGGGGCCCGCCCGGGGGCGCCGGGGCGAGTGGTTTTGGCGCGAAGCAGCCGCGGGCCCGCCGCGTCAGGGAGACGGGCGCTTCGTCCCCCTCATCTCCTCGGTTCCTGCGGGAATCAATGCCAATGCTGTCGCGCTGCCGCCGCCGGTCAGCCTTGCCATTGATTCCTCACGGGCGGCGCGTCACGGGGCGGCGCGGTGACGCCTCCCCTCCGGCCACGCGTACACACGGGCGCGGCTATATAATCCGGTGCCCTCCCTCACCTCAGGCCACACCAGCCCTAGCCGCCGAGCTCTTTCCCTCTGCCGTGCACCGCCGCCGCCGAGCCCTCCCTCTCTCTCTCCCGTGCGCCGCCTCTGAGCCCTCCCTCACTCCGACAGCACCCCAGTGGCTGAACGCTTCCCCGGCGACGAGGCGGCGGCCAAAGGCTTCGGCCGCCGCTCGCTCCGCGAACAGGAGTCCTGGCTCCTGTTCGAGGCCAACATCCCGGCGCCGCCGGACATGCGTGCCGAGCTGTCGGGGTGGCGGCTCAGCAACGGGGGAGTGCCCGTTCCCCCGTTGCCTGACGCCGTGACGCGGACCGCCTACTTCGCCGACGAGGTCGAGCTCGCGCGCGCCTCCCTCACCGATGAGCAGCGCGCCCTTCCCCAGTACGCCACCGACAACCACTCGGCATGGGCGGCGTACTTCGAACGCCGACAGGAGCAGAGGCTGGCGTCCACCAACGGGGCGCCGGTGGTGGGCGGCATGAAGAACAGCGAGGGGCGCCGCGTGTGGTGAAGCGTCCCCGGCCGCACGCTCGACGGCGTGCTGGCGCACCTTGAGGGCGGCAACGAGCTGCCACTGGCATACCCTCCCCTGGCGGCCCCGGCCCCGGCCCACCGCCGTTGCGCCGGGCAATGGCTGCCCAAAAGGTTCGTCTCCTCATCGTCTTCCTCCTCCTCGTCGCGATCCTCTTCCCACTCCTCCGGCTCTCCGGCGTTGCTCGGCGTCAAGGCTGAGCCCGTGGCGGAGACGTCGCTCAGTCGGCGCACTCGCAGTGCCGGCATCGTCATCAACGAAGGCGGCCGGCATGCCCCCTCGTCGGCTCCTCCGCGCTTCGTCAAGCCGAAGACGGAGCCGGGGCTGGCCGCCGTGAAGACGGAGCCCGGCGAGGTGGAGCTCGACGACGATGTGGCCCTGAAATGGGCGCGCAAGGACTTTCTCAGGATGGAGAGGGAACGCCGGGTCGCCGCACTGCGGCGCTTCGAGCAGCGCCGCCGGGGCCGCGAAGAAGGAGGAGTCGTCGTCCTCGACGACAGCGACGACGACGCACCACCGCCGCCGGCACCTGTCCGCCATGGCGACGGCTGGAGATGCTCTAACAGTTTCAATTTCATTTGTGAATTTCTTGTGGTGTCAACAAAAAAAAACTTCCTAATCTGTAAGTTTGAACAAGTCTAATTAGGAATAGCCACGGTCGGCCTTCAGTTGCGGACAGGGAATATGGCTCACCTAGTGGCCGCGTGCCGTGCCGCCGTCGCGGATCTGCTGCAGCTTGCTGCCATCTGGTTATGGCCTTGCGCAGGTTGGGGGGTCGCCGGTGCTGCCCGCTCGGCTACTGCTAACTAGAGCGCCGACGAGCCACCGCTCACCTCCACTGGAGTGAAAATCCCATCGGAGGGGTCGCCGCCATAGCTCCCCTGCCGCCTCCAGTCGACGGCGCACGCAACCTTTTTTTTTTTTTGAGCCAAACGATGGGCGACCGATGGATTCGCGTCCGGCCTTCACGAGCGGGTGGACTAATTCGCTGGCCTGGTGTGGGCTGGCCCACTGACCACGCATCCGGACGTCACACTGCCGTCACCCATGCTTTTTCCTGCCCCTCAAAAAACACTCATGCTTTTTCGTTTTTCTTCACATTTTTGTTTTCAACTATTGTTTATGTTTTGAAATATTCCAAATGTGAATATGTTACAAGGAACACTTTACATTTTATTTTTTAAATATTATCATGAATTCCAAAAATGTTAAACATGTATATAAAAATGTTAATCATGCGTTCGGAAAATATTAGTGACATGTAGAAATGTCACTTGTTTAAAAAATGTGTCTGCCATTTTATGAAATGTTTTATACAATGTCCAAAAGCTGTTTGCATAATTCAAAAAAAATCATACATTCAAAAAATATATGTTACATTTAACAAAATGTTCATGACCTTCAAAAATGTTTTCAGGACATTTTAAAATAAGTTGTATACATTGTAAAAGAAATTGCTAAATATAAAAATAATTCGAACCATTAAAAGTATGTGTGATATTTTACGGAAAAACTCCAACGATTCAAAAAAGATTTGTGACGTTTTAGAAAATGTGTATACATGTTCAGAAAATGTTCTGTAGGTTAAACGATGTCTATTCCATTAAGAAAATGTACGTGCCATTTTAAAGAAATATTCATGTGTCTTGAAAGAATATCTGTGACAAAATTAAAAATGTCTATACAATGTGAGAAGATATTCATGTAGTTCAAAAAAATGCTTATTGACATTTGAAAATGTACAGCGTGTGTTTCAAAATTATTGTGTATTTCAAAAAGTGTTCAAAACATCTATTTTTGAAAACAAATGTACATCATGTATTTGAAAAATGTCCAAAATGTATCAAAAGAATGTTTCACGTGTGCACTAAAAATGTACATGTTGTACTGGCAAAAGGTAGACATGTGTCAAACAAGGAAACCGATTAAAACAAAAAAACGCAACGAAAACTGAGGAATACACAGAAAACCAAAAAAAAAAGACAAAAAGAACCAAAAGTATAACAAAGAAATAAAAATCAAGAAAAACTTGTGAAAAAAACAAAGTACAACGAAGGAAAACCGGTGAAAAAACAAAGAAATAAAAAAACCAAAAAAAACTGGAGCGAGAGAATGAACCTACAGCGATGTATTTTTGGTGTTCGTATCATGTCGTAAAACATATTGAGTTCACGTTATGATCTCGAGCAGGCTCTTTTGAGGGAACACGAAGAATACAAGTTCTTATGAATTTATTATGGTGTCAACAAAAAAAGAAACTTCCTAACCTGAAAGTTTGAACAAGTCTAATTGGGAATGGCCATGGTCGGCCTTCAATTGTGGAATCTCTCGGTAAATTACAGGGAATGGCTCAGCTAGTTGCCGTGTGCCGTGCCGCTGGCTGCCCTCACCATCGCTGATCTGCTGCCACTTGTTGCCTTCTAATTTGGCCTTGCGAAGGTTGGGAGTTCGCCGGTGCTGCCTGCTCGGCTACTGCTAAATAGAGCGCCGAGGAGCCACCGTCCAGCTTCACCGGAGTAAAAGTCCCATCGCCATAGCTGCCTCCGGTCATCGACGCACGCAAAAGAACAGTCTCGAGCCAACGAAGGGCGACCAATATGATTCGCCTTCATCCTTATTTACGAGCGTGTGGCCTCCTACACGTGGCCTGTTGTGGCCCAACTAAGAGAAAGACTAAATGGGGTGATCTTGATAGATGGGCGCAGATGCTATAATCTCAACTATTGCGAGATCATACCCCCTCAACTACACTGAGCTCGAGTCGCTGACGAATGAGCCAATGCGCATCCCCCGTGCGCCCTTTCCGGCCGGCCCATGAGCGGGGCCGGAGGTCCCCTGGTTTTTTTTCATCTCTTTTTGTTTTTGCTTTAAGTTTTTTTCTTTTCTAATTCCTTTTACCTTAATATAACTTGGGACTTCAAAAAAGTTCTAAATTTTGGAAAAAAAACGTGGATCCAAAACATGTTTACAATTTTGAAAATGTTTACAAAAATAATAAAATTGTTCTTGAATTTTAAAAATTGATCATTATTTGTTTTAAATGTTGTCATATAGGAAACTATTCACGAATTTAAAAAATGTTTGGGATTTCATAAATATTCATCAAAAACAAATAAAAATGTTTGTGGATATAAAAAATTGTTCCCGAAGTTCAAAAGAAAGTAAAAACGAAATTAAGAAAGAACAAACGAACACAAGAAAGGGGAAAATAAAAAAAAAGATGAAAAACTAAATAAAGGTGGAAAAGGGGAAAACAGAAAAGAGAAAGAAAAAACGTAAGTCATAAAAGAAAGAAAAAACAAAAAAAAGTTCAGGGAGGTTCTAGAACCTTCCCAGAAGCGGTGGAAAGGAACTAGATGGGCCAACTCATACAGAGCACATGCACACGGGCAGGGTATGCGCTGCCACGCTACTTAGCGTGGAATAGGACTGGCCGCCAATGTGCTCGATCACATGGACGATCTTCTCCCCACAAAAAAAAAAAACATGCACGATCTTCTTTCGTTCCCTTTTGTGCCAGATGTGTCTACAACTAAGAAATGGTCATCGCGTATTTAGAAAATGTCCATCATGTATCTGAAAAATTCACCGTATATTTTAAATGAGGTTCATCATGGTTTACAAAAATATTCAGTGTGCTTTTGAAAAATGTTCAACATGTAATCAAACAAATGTCAATGTGACTCAAAACTGTTTGACCTGTATCTCAAAAGTATTTGACGTGTATTTGAAAAACCTTAAACATGAATTAAAATAATGAAAAAAACTGAAAAAAAGAAGATTAAAAATGAAAAATGGAAAACAAAAGAAAACTGATAAAACAGTAAAACAAACATAGGAAAAGAGAAAAGAAAAAATCAATTAAAACCCCTGCAAAACCGGACAGAAGGTTCCTAAAATTATTGGGCAATGTACATAGAAGCCTCTCAAGACCAGCATAGAGGACCGGACAATTAGGAACCAGCACTTCAGGCGCAAATGGATGTATGTCTTGCAATAAACTATTTATAGCTTTTCTTGTCCGGTGCCTCCCAGCGTGGAGCATATGTGGGTTTTTCTTGACGTTTTTTCTTCTTCTTTTGGTTTCTTCAGTTTTGAGCATCAGTTAATTTTTGAATTTTGAATTTTCCCTTAATCTTTCTTTTTATTATTTGTTTTGATTTAAATAAAATAAATATATTTCTAAGTTTTCATTTTCTAAATTAGTATGTATATTTTCATTCCCATTTTATTTTACTTTTTTCTACTTTTTCCTACACCTTTTGTTTTATTATTTCTTGTTGTTTTTCTTTCAGATCATTCTTTTACCTTTTCATTCTTTTATATTTCTATGATTTCTGTTCACTTTTTCATGGAAGTTTACACAAAAATGTTCTGTAGCATTTTCGGTGTTTTTTTGTGCTTGTTTCTATAACATTGAATAGATGTTCGTGTAATGTACAAGTTCGTTTGCGTGTATAAAAACAAATGTTTGGACAATTAAAAAATGTGACATTTAAAAATTCACATGTTTAAAAAAAAATCATGAGTTTTAAATAAATGTCCATGAAATTTGAAATTTTATTTGAGTAATTTGTAAAAAAATCTTGGAAGCGTTCTAAAATTCATTAATGACATTTAAAAATGCATTTAATAATTTATTCTTTGCATTTTCTTTGCATTTTAAAAAAGTTCATGAAATGTAAGAATTTGATCGTGCACTTTTGAAAAATAAATCATAACATATAAAAAATGTGTGTGCCAGTTTTTTCATCACCAATGAAATGTTCAGATTCTTAAAAAGATATTCACGAAATGTTTGAAAAATGTTCAATCTGTGTTTAAAAGTGTTCATTGAGTTTAAAAATGGTCAGTATGCATTTAGAAATGTTCAACCTGTATTCGGGTAAAGTTCAGATGTATTTAAAAAGTATTCAGCAAGATTCTAAATTATGATCAACATGTAAACGAAAATTGTTCGACATGTACTTGAAAAAGTCGACATTTGTATTTAAGAAATGATAAAAAATAAAAATTGTAAGAAAAAAACTAACAAACCAAAGCAAAACAGATAGAGAAAATACAGGAAAGCAAACACAAAAATTAATTTCAGCAAACATATCCTGCTCTGCATAAACATGTCATTATATCGTTCAACCATTCCATGAGATATCTTATTTCTCAAATATGTCTTTGTGATATTGATGGCTGAGAAAACTCTTTTAGTGGATGTCATCGCTGCAGGTAAAAAATTCATGCTGATGTGCCGATAAACCAGGGGAAATTGTAAATGTTCCTTACACTGAACAAACCTGTCAGTAAGACTAGGCTATCAAATTCACACACCAAAAGGAGATCATTTCATCACAACAATGTATATAATTTTTTTGGTAATGGATATCAATGTATATCACGAGTTGACTTTGGTGTAGGGGGTCCACATCCTACTCCAGTCGGTACAAACATCACGTATACCATGGTACAGGTATGTGAGAGTAGACATATCTTTTATACAACCTTTTAGTTCAATCCTCAAAAGATGGAAGTTTCAACAGCAAACCCCACAGACCGTGACAGACCCTATGGTGGGCCTCATAGTCCTAGAGAGGAAGGACAATGCGCTACCCCCACCCCATATGACAGAGCCATGAGAAAGTAAAATCACCATGAGGTGCGAAAATCAGTCCCGAGGACGAGAAGAACTCCAAAGTCTACATGGTGTGGATGGGTGGATGGCGTGCGCAATATAAAGTGAATGAATCATAGGGCAGCCAAAGGTTGAATGCAAAAGTCATTACAACTATCAAAGGGTGCTATCCGTGCGATAGTCCATCTATGTGTTTCATGGCTAGCCAATCTATAATGAGGCAAGATGTAGAGTTGTAAATCATATTTAAAAGTGTGGAGGAGGTGAAGATAAATATAACGTTAACGTTTTGTTTTCCATGAGGCCTATATCAACACATCATAAGTATGAGCACTCTTCACCATCACATCCCATTGCTTCAGGAGCATGGGAGAGGTGAATGTGTGATCCCCCACCTTTAGTACATGTAGTTTTATCAATGTATCATATAGTCCCTCTGTTCCTAAATATAAGCCATTTTAGAGATTCCAATATGGACTACATACAGAGTAAAATGAGTGAATCTACGCTCTAAAATATGTCTACATACATCTGTATGTAGTCCGTATTGAAGTATCTAAAAAGGCTTATATTTAGAAACAGAGGGAGTATTTAATAGAAGTACAACTACATAAATACAACACGAAAATGTGAACCATGTCCCTATTAAAACCTTAAATCCTCACATGTAATTCGCAAAAACATATTCTACACAATTTAAAGTGGTGAAAATTGAGCCATGATAGACATAGCATCACAAGGACGAAAACTCACCGTCCAGCACCCATAGTATGAAGAGGATAAGACACATCAAGTGAAGACAAAGTGTCCCCTTAGTTGTGAGCATAGAGCAAGAAAAAGCACCCCAAGCCCTAGGACATACGTTAAGAAGGTTCTTCGCTCATGAAGTTTTTTTTGCTTTAAATGCACATGCCTGCATGTTACAAGTTTGTACAAAGTACAAAGCATGTGTGCATTGCCATATGATCGATAAAAACACATAGACATGAAAGATATGTTCCACAAGAAAGAGCCAATAAAACAAGCAACATTGAAGATACGAGAACGAATCCTTCTAGACACCTCAAAGATTCTAAAACATTCTCTCTTTTTTGCACCTAAGATAGATAACTATATGCTATAAAATCAATATTCACCCTTACACCTTAAGATGGACAAACATACATTGTAAACCATTGTAGGGATTTTGTAATGTAAAATACGCTTTAGTGCGTTTTTCTAAGGTATTTTAAAATACTAAATGGACCACAATACACGCATGTACACGATGATTCATTTGAGTGCCAATTAATATGTTGTTGTGTGTGAGATTTTTTCATTTTCTTTTGCTTGGACCCAGAGATAATTCATTAAATAAAATGTAAAAAAACAATGCATCAAAATGAAAAAACTAATGTAACTTATTTTCCAAGCAAAATAATGTTAAACTATTTGAGTACATTTCGATGACAAACACTAATATCGTATAATAAAAATAGATTAAATGTTTAGATACATCATCAAAGTTTAGTTTTATGAAGTGCAATAGAAGTTTATAATTCAGTCACATAATGTATTTGTATTTCAAACTCACCACAAGATATAAAATTGCAGACATGAGCTATTGGGAGAGGCCAAACATTTTGCCGTACTAAGAAGATCACAACTCTATATAGTTTTAAACTTTAATTAATGATTTCTCTGATGTGTATATCATCTCTAGGTGGAAACACATATGTTTGCCTTTTTTTCAACGTGACCAATCAAATTGTTGTAATTTTGGAAATATATTTTTTTTTTGAATGTTATGTGAACATGGTTGATCTAACCAATATTTATATGTATTACAATTCTAATTTTGTATGTATATAATTTTTGTGTTAATTATGTCCACACATTAATTCTAGTTTTTCGTATCATGTATCCCCCTAGACTAGTTTGTTGTTGAAACAGATGAGGCCCCACACGTTGTTGTGGAACTGTGTTAAAACAAATTTATAAATAGGTGCTTAAAACCCAAAAAACTAATGAAAAAACAAATGTAAGAGTGTCTTTGTTTTACATTTTAAAAACAATAAAATCTAGAAGGACACGTGTTCGTGTCAATCATGTAAATGAATGCATGCATGCGACAAAAATGATGTATAAAACGAGAATACTTTTTTCCAAAAAACGAAGACATGACCGTCTTGATGAGTTGGCATGGTTTTAATTCATAGGTTAATGCTAAAATGTAAATGAATGCATGCATGACTTGGAAAAAAGGCATGGACTTGATGAGGTGGCATGGTTTACATGGATAGGTTAATGCACAAAAGTAACGTTTGAGCACATGCATGACTTGTTGATGCCACACAATTTTGATCAGACGGCTATCAAAAATTGACTTGACAAATCCTTGCAGACACATCATAAACTTTCTAAAATATTTTATTTTTCTTGCAGCTAGGACAGAAAAGCATATGGTCTAGAATTTTCTATTTACCCATAGACCTTCAGATAAACAAACATACACACTATAGACCTTTGTATCGAGAATTTGTTAGAAAATATGTTTTAGAGCTTTCTGCCCCGATATTTAAGTATACCAAAATGGACCACAATACATACATATACACTATAATTCATTTGAGTGACAGAAAAAATTGATGTGTGTGATTTGGTCATTTCTTGTTGGCGTTGTCAGGATACTTGCTTAAATTAAAAGATTCCTAATAAACCATGCATCAAAAGTGTAATAGTTAATATAACCTTCGATGCAAAACAATATTACAATTGAAGTGCACTTTCAATGGCATATGCTAATATTGTATCTTATATATTTTAGCTATAATATCAAAGGGTCAACTTCATCAAGTGTAATAGACAACTATAATTGAATTACAAAAGTCGTTTGTATTTAATCTCATACCATTAATATTGTTTAATGAGCAACATATACACAATCTTGTTATGTTTTATTTCGTGAAGAACAAAGTTTTGAAACAAATTTGGAGAATTCCATTAGTCAGGTTTTGGCTAAATTCAGTACTCTATTCGTGCTTGAATATTCAATTTGCATTCGTTCATTTTTGTCTCAATGTATAAGGAGATTCGCGCTAAAAAATACTGAGTTTGATTGCGACAACAACAGAACCACCATTGGAAACAAGAAAACTGATATTAAAAATTGGAATAAATAAAAATATATTAGGCTTATTTGGTTTCTTTTTGTTTGCTTCTTATTTTGTCCCTTTGCCTTGTTCAAAACTAAATTTTGTCAACTCAAGTTGGCCTGAAATGAACTTCTATGAACTCCTGAGATAATAATATGTTTAATATATTTCACCAAATGTTTGGTTTTGAAATTATCATTATTATTTGTTGAATCATATGCGTACACACTTAATTTTGAAGATTTAAAAAACGTTCTAATTTTAGTTTATTTATTATTTTGTCTGTCCACACCACTGGTGGAGCTACGCTGAACCTGAGGGGCCAGCCCCCCAACCTTGGTCAAAATTGTGAAGGGAAAAAAATAGGGTCTTGAGATTAGAAGATATATAATCTTTGCCCCCTCCAAAACATCTATATTTTGTGATTTGCGCACCCAGAATATCTTGGCTAGCTCCGCCGCTGGCCCGCATGTATTATTAGTGGGTTGCTCGTTTCTTTCATACTACCACACTATTTTGTTTGTTGAAAATACTATCTCTTCTAAATAGATGATGTAAGGTATTTTAAAACCTCAGAAGGTTATTGCCTCAAACCTCTTGCCCAAATTTGGGATTCTTGGTCTTCAAATCTTTAGGGTATCTCCAAAGGCAAAGCCCATCCCCTCCCCCTAAACATATGCCTAGAGAGAAAAATGCCCGCTCTATGAGCTTCCCCAAAGCTGGGCCAAATGTCTGAAATTGTCCAAACCCTCCCAAAGTCAGTCCATATAGAGGAGTGAAATAGAGTTGTCCGTACGTGCTCGCCATGTCGGCAACACCCTTGGCCCATCCCAAACCCAACAACCCCCATGTTCGGTCCTCACAATCTCTCTATACTGTATCATTTGCTTAACACTCCCCCAAACCCTAGCTTCTATCCGCCCACAATCTCGTCTACATGGATAGCACCGATCCGCCAACACAAGGGGCACCATGTCGGTTGGGAGCTCCTGGCAATAGGGGGTGATGAGGAGCTCACGCTCCACCGTCCGATGGTGGACACTTGAGGTCACTTGACATCCCTCTCACCCCAATGTTGGTTCAGTAGCTGCACGTCGTTCCTGTCAACCGGACACAAGCAGTGAAAGTGGACCATCCTCGGCACCCAAGCTCTGAGTGATAACCTAGCGTCCCCATTGTGGCACGAGTCAAGTGGCAGCGCTCCGTCCCCGACACCTCAACACTGGTGGAGTAG
This sequence comes from Triticum aestivum, assembly GCF_018294505.1. Classification (NCBI taxonomy): domain Eukaryota; kingdom Viridiplantae; phylum Streptophyta; class Magnoliopsida; order Poales; family Poaceae; genus Triticum; species Triticum aestivum. The sequence continues at coordinate 807,620,935 of NC_057798.1, forward strand.
CGGAAATTAATTAATGCATCTAGCTCGTTCGACACTCTAGCACGGAGCATCCCTATCTATGTATGATGCCCATGAAAGATGCATGAAAATGGGGGAGGATAAATGGTGTATGTTGTTAGAGTGGAGAATTTATTTTGGCACAAACCAATGCTTACTGTGGACATATGGGGTGGCAATTTGATGGTTACCCTTCGATATGCCCTTATATCCATATGATTCGTTGTTTTCTTTGGCCGACTCTTTTTTTTGCGAAAATGATCAGATCTATTACAAAGATTCACCGGAAGTACAAAGCACCTCATAATAAAAATTACATCGAGGACCATTGTCGCTACCAGAACGAGCCGCTGAGGCGCCGCTGTCGCCGCTCCCATACCGGAGCTGGCCTGACCTTGTCGATGAAAGTCGGGAAGTCTTCGTGCACGTGCCCCTAAGGACGAGTGCCCTGGAGTAGTAATCATCACCTTTGAATCCTTGAATCGATCTAAAGAACCTAACACTAAATATCGCCGTTGCGTACGCACGACGAGATATCCTAACCTCGCTGCCCCAAGGAGCTGGCAGGATCTCCGTCTAATCCATCCTCACGGACGAACTTGAGGAGGATCGGAGCCCGGAAGACTGACTCGAAGAAGGAGCGTCGCCATCCGTCCAAAAGCCGCCCCTACGAGGACTAAAACCCTACCTATCTACTAGCGTAGTCAAGACACCAGTATTTTCCTCCCCGCCACCGGCCGCCGGGGTGGCAGGCAGAGGGGAGGCGAATCCACGGGCTCCCCGGCGAAGATCGAGGGGAAGAAGGCTTTCCCAAGTCGCCTTGGGACACAGAAATTACTCTACTACATGAATGTTAATCTTATATATTCACATGGTAATCCAACTTTTTTTTGTGGCAAACAACAATCCTCAAAAGAAGGTTCCAGATTTTATTATTAGCATCCAAGGCATTTACAGAGATCAGGTTCCCTCTAGGAAAAGAAATGGCCTCAAGAGACATTTTATTGTTACATCTTGCTCCTTTACTGCAAAGAAAGCTATACTAGAAGGAGGTTTAGAAAAGTATGCCTTTTTTGGCAAGATTATGAGCCATCAGGTTGTTGATCCTTGGAATGTGCTCAATCCTGTAAGAAGCAAGACCAGAGACCAGATTGAAGAAATCAGCAAGAGTAGGTCATAAGTTCTAGTGTCCTAGACTTCGAATCAGATCCTTTACTTTCACCGTCTCCACTAAAGTCCTGCAGAGATAGGAAATAGACAGAGCTCCAATTCAAATATTTGACTGTTTCAACTGCCAGAAGAAGCCCAAGTGCTTCAGCCTACAGAACAGAACAAACATTCCTAGCAATAACTGGAATGATTCCTTGATTCTTCCCTTAGAAATACTTATCTTGACTAACTATAGGATTGTATGCAGCATCGATATATGCTAAGAAACCTGCATGATGAAAATTCAGCTCCCTGTCAATACATTGCTATTGCCTTCCATATTAGCAATCCTCTTATCTTTCAACTCATCCTCCAATGCACCTGCATTAAGCATTGATTTGGCTGATTATATAACTTGCATTGGACTCCAGTTTTTCTTATTAAATAGGAGATCACTTATGGCTTTCCAAATATTCATAAAGTAGTAAAGATGATCTCTAAACTTAAATCTGGGTGATGGCTAGACAAAATGAAGTTGATGACATCCGAAGGATATAAGCTATGATCTACCATATCCAATCTAAAACCCAATTTGAACCAAACCGATCTAGAGAAATTGCATAAAAAGAACATATGCATATCAGATTTTTTGTTGAAATATATTGCCCACCTCCCTCCATCAGTTAGGACTTTTGGATGAGTTGGCTGGTGCATGAATTCAATATGGTATCGGAGCCAAAAGGTCTTGAGTTCAAGACCCTGCCAACGCAGTATTAAATAAAACGATTCTGCGGCCTACATCGATCCCACGTCTAAGGACTAAAATAGCCTAGACGTGAGGGGGAGTGTTGAAATATATTGCCCACCTCCCTCCATCAGTTCGGACTTTTGGATGAGTTGGCTGGTGCATGAATTCAATATTTTTCAACCTGGCCAGACCTACAACGTTCTTTCTCTATATGTTTTGAAAATCTAGAGACTCTTAGCCCTGAAGCAACAGCTCTTCTAATAAGTCTCCAAGCAAAAGTTTTAACTCTAGGAGCCAAAGTTTTATTTCTCCAAACCTGGTTAAGAATAGCTATCTCCTGGTTGGCCACAAGAGGTCTTTGGTTCGTCGTGTTATCCTCGATACCCCGCATAAAAACTTTGTAAGCACTTTTAGCAGTACATTTTGCTTTTGGAGTGTGAATCCAGGACAAGGTATCATCAAGCTCAACATTTATGACAGGAGTATTTAAAACATGATTTATAAAAATATCATCAAAACAGGATAGTAATCTAGCTTTGTAATAGACAAACAATGAACAAGCACATGAGAGAGAGAGAGAGATGGACTCAAGTACTACAAACAACAGCCGACCTGGGCCCCCATGCACCAAAACCAGATGCTAACCATGGTTTTGAGTCGAGGTTAGGTATCACTAACACCAGTCCAACCATCACTTAATAATAATGCCACCACACCAAGCTACAAATACAGGTAGTAGGTTCCTTGTCCCTTTCATTCCCCAAGGACAAAAGAAATAAGTACGCTCCTGATGCATGCCCATTCGACGGCCGAGGGCCACTTGGGCTAATTTTAGGTCACAAGGCGTCAAGATCACACCCCAGCCGAACTCAATGAATGAATGATAGATTGATGTCCCCTCCACCCTCAGAGCATATCCACTCGCACCATTCTCCGCATCCGTCCGCTTCACCCATAACAGAAAAAAAGCAACTTTTCCCTCCTATCAGAAAAGAAGATAATTTCCTAAAAAAATCTTTCTACAAAACACTTTCTGCTGGATACATCCGTTTGAGCTTCAACTAATTTCGGACGGATGGAGTAGAAAAAAAGAGGCATCGTAAATGGTGTTTCTGTCTTTGTTAGGGTACTACTCCAGCAAAAACAATTCTGGTGTCATTTTCTGTGGGAGAAACAAAACACACACTTTTTTTCTAAACACTTTCTGCTGGATATATCCGTCTGAGCTTTAACTAATTTTGGACGGAGGGAGTAGAAAAGAGGAAGTATTGTAAATGATGTTTCTGTCTTGATTAGGGTACTACTCCAGCATAAGCAACACAATTCTGGTGTCATTTTCTGTCGGAGAAACAAACACACATTTTTTTTAAAAAAATAGAGAAGTTAAAAAGCATATCTTTTTTTCTACCAGAAAAAAGAAGAGGGTCGCCATTTTTCCGCAGGCTGGTCAAGTACGGATAGGCTCCCCCTCCCCTGCCCTGTCCACCTCCCCCCCTCCCCACTGCCCGCGGCGCCTCGGCTCGATCCCCTCCCCCCGCCCGCAGCCGCCGCCGCCGATCCCGGCCCTCCTCCGCCACCCCGCACTTCACACATGATGGAAGCCGACGTCGCCATTGCCACCCCCGTGCTCCGCCCTCAGGTATCCCATCACGATTCCCATCCATCCCGTCCGCGCCGATTCCCCTTTCACATCTCCCCTCCGGTGCTCGTTCCCCTTTTTCCTTTTCCGGTCAAGCCCTGTCAAAGATTCGGCCTTGCCTCGTCAATTCCCTCCCCTTTTAGATTATAAAGATTTAGTCTTGCGGCGGCGATTCGAGTTGCGTGCGCTGACTATTTGACGGACGCCGGCGACCGCTGCGAAAGGCAGATTCGCTTGCTCCGTCCGTCGCTAGGTTTCCAGTGGCGTTGAGCTGAATTGGAGTGGTGGTGGTGATTTAGATGCCGACATGAGAGCATATCCAGCTTCTGGCTGATCTTTTAGTGCTGTGTCCCGATTTGATTTGCCTATCCAACCCTAAGAAACCTGCTGGATGTATATGCCAGCATCATACTCGCTAAATCCGGTATGCTGGTGATTCGGTTCTGCATGTCGGGATACGACGTTTAGAGTGCCGGAAGCTTGGAATGAACCAGACAGGATGGTATATTCCATTTGAATGAAACAGGTGGAATTATGCGCGAAAAAGTCGGTCCGTTGGCGGAACTTTTATTCCTGTTTGCTTGGTGGTGATGAAAAGTACCGGTCATTCTGGCGGAATGTGATAAGCCTGGTTGCTAGTACTAATCTTACTCATCGCATGATAAGTTTAGGAGATTGCTGAAGATTTGGAGTTCTAGGCACCGTTACTTATTCCTGACTTGTTTAGAAACGTTAGAGAGGATCTTATTTTTGGCAATTTGTTGCTGGCTGTCCACTTGCCATCTTAACCGTGTTTATGGAAAAGGAAAACACCTGATTCCTTAAAGGTCTTCACTTTGTGATGGGAACAAGGTTGGAATAGAATAATTTTGGTGGATTTACTTGTGATTTAGTTTGGACTACAGGGCCCATTTTGTTGTCGTATTTGTGATCCGTTACCTTTTAAAGTATGTAATTATTTGAAACCTGTGGATGCAAAGCCTGCAATTCTGTATTTTCCGTGTAAAAGTCCTGCTCCTTTTGGCGTAATGTGAGTGATAAAATGCCAAATGAATCTCAACATTGTCGTCTTTCGTTGCAGGTATTGTAGCTGATTGGATGCTTTCGAGCTGCAGATTCAGAGCACATAGTGGTCGTCGAGTGCTCGCGGAGACGTGGTTTTGACGCATTGAAGTATTAGGTGGCTTTTTCATTGCGTAGCTGTAACCTGTAAAAACAAGTTGGGTTTTCGCCAAGAGCTGATAAGATGAAGAGTGCACGAGGAGCAATGTTATCTCCTCTCTGTCTCTGTGCAGTGGTATGCCTCATGGCTCAGATAGGAGCTGCCAATGTAGTTCTGATGGGGAATAATCTTACTTTGTCGTTTGATGATGTTGAGGCAAACTTTTGTAAGTTCTGGATTTCTTACCATCATCTAGCAACTTCTACCATTTGGCTGTCACTACATTTGTTTGCATGCTTTCACCTGTTCCCTACCTACTGCTTATGGCATATTTAGGTGCTAATGTCTGGCTGCATACTTCTTGGCTGCGATGTTCATTTATGGTGGCATCCAAAATATGTTGCAATAATCCTATTATGTTATGTCCGGCCAACTCTCTTAACTACATTAAGCTTGATTTGTTATTCCGTTGATTGTGCCATGACTCATGGTGCATTTGCATTATAAGTTTTTCTCTTCTACTTTGCACTTTTCTGTGGAGTCTGCAACTCTGCATTATGTTATGTACTTTGCACTTTTCTGTGGAGTCTGCAACTCTGCATTATGTTATCTGAAGGACTAATTATGCCATTTCAATTTGTTTGCAGCTCCGGCAGTAAAAGGGTCGGGTGTTAATGGCTTAGTTTATACTGCCGAACCTTTGAATGCCTGCAGTGCATTGACAAGCAAGGCAGTCGAGGGTCCACCGTCTCCGTTTGCCCTGGTTATAAGAGGTGGCTGCACATTTGATGAGAAAGTGAAAAACGTGCAGGATGCTGGATTCAAAGCTGCAATAGTGTATGACAATGAAAACAGTGGAGTTTTGGTTTCAAGTAATGTACCTTGTCCCTCTCAACCGTTCTTCTTTTTTACCTTTCATGTCCTGTAGATGGCCACATATTGAGTAGAGATGGAACAGACTGAGATGCACTGAAAATGCTTTCAGATCTGTTCTCCATAATGATGAAGCTGAAATACTTGTGCAGATTATTAAAAGCTAGAAATAACTGTAATGTTGATATGTTTTTGGGAACTGCTCCTACACCTATAGTTTTCACTAGTTTCGTTTTAGTATTGTTCGGATCATATATTCTCTGCACTTCCTAACTGAGAATTAGGTGTAACAGTGGCTGGAAGCTCAAGCGGTATTCAGATATACGCTGTGTTCATCTCAAAGGTCTCAGGGGAGGTGCTGAAGAAATTTTCAGGCCGTACTGATGTGGAGGTGTGGATAATACCATCATTCGAGAACTCAGCCTGGTCGATCATGGCGATTTCATTCATATCACTGCTCGCCATGTCTGCTGTTTTAGCTACCTGTTTCTTTGTGAGAAGACATCGAATAAGGCGGGATCGGCCTAGAAATCTAGATTCCCGAGAATTCCATGGGATGAGCAGTCAATTAGTTAAGGCGATGCCAAGCCTTATTTTCACCAAAGTGCAAGAGGACAACTGCACGTCGTCGATGTGTGCCATTTGCTTGGAGGATTACACTGTCGGAGAACAGATAAGAGTGCTGCCTTGCCGTCACAGTATGTCTAGCAAACTCTGTCTTCTAAAAACTAGTACCTTGCATATTTGATCCTTTGCCATGCCCATAGTATTTTAGGTAAAACTAGTCACCTCTATTTGCTGTACTTCTCCAACCCTCGAATTTGGTATTAAAAATAATGTTCTGTGCTAGTTTTTGAGTCTGTTGTCATGATGACTGTTGGTGTGTTGTAAAGTTTACTTAAGTACTCTCTGAATTTATTTTCATCTAGTTGGAACTTGATAAATCCTTAAGAACATAAGAATATAAAATACTGGTGCTGCACTTGAAATTTCATTGTAACAGTGTGTGTGTAATTCATTTATGTGAAAATCATTAACATTGTAGATTTACGAGTCAACTAGTATTGCAATAAAGAAAGTACTACAAATTGAACCAATTGGGTGACTCTCCTTTCATACAATCAGCTTATCTGTATCAGTATTTTCTTTCTAAGGCAGCACTCTGATAATTGTTTGAATTGCCTTGCAGAGTTCCATGCAGCTTGTGTGGACATGTGGCTCACATCCTGGAGATCATTCTGCCCCGTATGCAAGCGAGATGCAGGCGCTGGAATGACAGGCCCTCCTGCCTCGGAGACCACCCCATTGTTCGCTTCCGCAGTACACTTGCCTTCTCCGTCATCCTCATTCCGGTCGAGCGTGGCAGCATCCCCTCCCAGACCAATAAACCTGCGTCCTTCGTCGCAGTCCATATCTCGGGTCTACTCTGCTTCTGGCACCCCGCACTCTCTGAACACCCAAAGACCATACAGGAACTCATCAGCCATGAGCATGAGCAGAAGTAGCGCAGACCTTGCAAACATGTCTTCGCCCTACTTCCGCACCTCACTCCTCCGTGGAGGCTCCACACACTCCCTGGTCGGCAACCACCTGTCTCCACCAGTCAACATAAGTTATGGTTATGCCCCACCGCAGATGTACAATTCTGGCTATGCGTCGCCCAGCCCGCACGCCGGTTCTTCATACATCTCCAATTCGGGATATGGATCATCGTCGGGCTACTACCTGGGCTCGTCCAGCCAGCATCGGTCTTCGGCGTACCTGAGGCACTGTGGGGAGTCGGGGCCGAGCCTGTCCACCATGGCCCCTCAGTCACCACAGCAGCAGCAGTCCCAGCTGCTGCGGCACGGCGGCGACTCAGATGCGAGCCTGAACCTGGCGGGCGCGTCGTCGGCCCAGTCCTTCCGTCAGTCCTACTTGAGGCACTGCGGCGACTCGGACGCGAGCCTGTCCGCCATGGCGTCGTCAGGGCAGTCGCTGCCGGGATGCTGATCATGGCTAGTCAAAGCTCGCTCTGAACTCTTCTTCTTTGTTGCGCGCGAAAGAGGCAGTGTGGCTTGTGAATACATCCAGGGCGGCGTGTAACTGTAACATAGGCAATTGGTTGCCTGAGGAGTGAGTCAATGACGGAGAGAACTGCATAGATTTTGTTCCTGTTTTGTTCTGGATTTTTTTGTTGTGTTTCTAGTGATTGTGGATTTATTTTCCGCGCTTATGGATGTACATTACAGGTATATAAGACAGCATAGTGATGATACTTTTGAGCTTTGTCTTCATGGTTATGGAAGTGGAAGTAATGGTAAATTTGGTTTTAGATGCATCAGTCCTGGCGTATGTTATATATGATCCTGTCTAATCACTGCTCTCTGTCCGGTTTACGGGGCTCATTTATCTCGTCTTGAATCAAACTTATGTAAGTTTGACCAGATTTATCGAGAAACATGTGTAAACTTAATCAACTTTGGCCGAGTTTATCATGAGGTGTTTGTAAAGTGAAGCAAAAAAAAAAGTGCTCCTTTGTTGCAGTGTTTTCATTAGGGATTGTGCCAGGTTTCCTGGCAACAGCTGCTGCATCAAGTATATGTGAAGCAAGTTTGGGTTAGAGCATCAAGTATATGTGAAGCAAGTTTGGGTTAGAGCCTGGGAATTAGGGAACCTCAAAAACATATAATCTCCCAACCACACCATGTTTTGTGTTGAATTTGGTGCTATAGCTTCCAAGTTCTTTTGGCGGCTTAAAAAATAAGCCGCCTCATTCACAGCTTTTTCCATAAGCCGCCTGTCTCATTCAATGAGACTTTCGAACTAGTTATAGGATAACTAATTTATAAGGCTTAACAAGTTTTGGGAGCGGCTCATTTTTTAAACTGAGGAGAGACAACTTAATTTTAAGCCGCACAAAAGAACTGGCACAACCCATGTAGATTCAAATCATCAAATAGTTGCAATTTGAAACTTTGAAAGAAAGGTTGCTAGTGAAAATCTGATGATGGGCGCTCATCTTATGTTTGTACTACAGAACAAATTCCCCTGGGGCCATTTTGCCTTCCTTTTAAGTAGATGAGTAAGCTTAACGCTGTTTACGGAAAATATCAGAATTTTGGATTATGTGACTGATAACGAGAGAGAGTAGTCATGGTTGGAGGTTCCATAACAAAATGGTTAACTGTCAACCATCAGATTTGTCAGTCAACTGAAAACAGTTTTTTGGATCGTGCCTGACGAGGAGATGTGACGCCGCGGCCGGTCATGGCATCAACAACGTGACTAGACGCGGCATGTCGAGCCGGTGCTTTGATGGGTTCGAGTGTGGGCCACGAAATCATGGCTGTAGAGTGGGATGGCCGAGGGCGACGACAACACAATGAGGGCAGGGCAGGGCATGATGGGGATGTGTGCGCAGCCGGGTGGTACAAGGTTGTGTGGGAGAAGAACCGCTAGGTCAAAGAAAAAAGATGAACCGTTGGACTCTGATCTAACGGTGTAGAGTTTTTTTTTTTTGAAAGATCCAGCAAAAATGCTGGCTTGATTCAGATTTAGCAGGAAGCAACGGAAGAACAACATGGTGAAGATCTGAAGATCAAAAAAAAAAAAAAACAGCAGCCCTAATAGCTGCATAACGACCCTACACTCACAAGCCGGAACATCATCCACCCACTACAAGACAACGCAGCTTCGACTCCGATGGAGAGCTATGAAGAACTAGGCAAGGTTGGCGTCGCAAAAGATCACCGAACGGACCACCCGTCGCGCTCGCGCGTCATCGTACACTACCCAGGGCCTCACCGGCGCAGCTTCGGCTTCACAACAACAGAACAACCGAGGCAATCATACGGACACGCCAGAGAAGATGGTGTAGAGTGAAATGACTGGTCTGGAATCTTTTTCTAGCTGATTGAAGATGGTCCTTAAATCATACTCCTGTAGTGTATATCACCACATAACCACGTGACACATGTGGTAATCAATCCAATCAATTCAAAAAATTTATATCATCACATGAAAAATAGAGAAATCAATCCAAAAATGTCGAAATCTTGAACAAAAATACTAGAAGGGTAAACTGAAAAATTGATAAGTACAGCAGGTTCAAATTTTAGACTAGATAGATGCATGATGAGTAGGGTGAGCAGACGTTCTATCCCTCCCTCTATGCCGGCGCCTTCCTCTTGGCTCGCCGTCGCCGGCCGCAGCGCCCACCCCTCGCCCCTCCACGGCTCCTAATCCTCCTCCTCGTTCCCGGCCGCCGTACCGAGCTCCCAATCCCCATCTGCCCTGCCACCGCCGTCCTCTGCTGCGGCCATGGTGATGCCCGCCACCTGTTCGACAGATGGCCTTGCGCGCTCTCCGCCTTCTCTCACCGTCGGCGGCCTTCCCAGCGCTGCCCTGGTGCGGCTGCTTAGCGTTCTATGGGCTCTGCACAAGTTGGATGAATTCTGCAGCGCCTGCCTCTGCTTCGGCCAGGGTGCTGCACGCCACATGTTCGACCTTTGGTCTTGCGCCATCCACGGCTTCTCTCAGCGTTGCTCCTCTCCTCTACTGTCGAATTTGGATGCCTTCCTCCTCCCGTCCTGGGGCGCAGTTCTGACACCGACCTCCAGGCCGCACTCATGTCTGTTGTTGGCCTTGCTGGCCGGCCATCTGGACCTTCCTCAACTGCCCTGTACGTCGTACTTCAATCAAGCGGCCGCTATGAAGGCGCAATGTCGGGGAGATGGCTGTTCGTTCAGTAGGTGTTCTTTGGTTTCTCCTCGTCTTCCAGGCAGGCCGTGTGCTGCCCCTTGGCTGTGCAGGGTGTTCGAGGAGCTAGCTGTATTATGAGATCGCTGCTTCCCTTGGCAAAGCAGCGTCGCTATAATTAATTCTCCATCACCGGTATGCTCTTGAATCCTCTTATTTTTTTTCAGGGAAATGCTTTTCATTCAACTTTCAAGTGTAACAGTGTGATGTGCAAGTTTAACATTTTTACAGGGGCATTGTTAGTTCATATATATTTAGGCTTAAACCTTAAAGACCAGTTTATATTAGGCGTAAGCAAAGAACAGCCAAGTCGAAAATAAAATGTACCTGAATCCTCAAGTACAGTTTATTGTATACAGGCTCCTGAAGTACAGTTTATTTTATATAGGCTGAATTATAGTTTACCTTCAGTACAAATATTGATTTGCTACTGCAACAGAGGATGATTCATAACATAGATAGCATCCTTTCAACATAGATAAATAAAGCCTTAGGTAAAGAAAAACTAGTCATAGGTCATCATGCACCAGACCAGCAGCGTGTGGGCAATCGATAGATAGATACGGTTGAAATGCTTCTTCTCCTCAGCCCTGCAGTGCTGAAAATGCTTCTTTGATTGTGATGGCATCAGCGTAGACGTCCTGCATTGCTGGGCGATCTTTAGGCATCTCCGCAGCGCACAGCAAGCCAAGCTTAGCAAGGGCCGTGATGCAGCCAATTATTCCAGCAGCAATTTGATGATTTTCCTGGTCTGAAGAACTGCCTGCTTCTTCTTCATCTTGGTTCCCATAATAGGGGATGATGATTCTAGGATCTAGAATCTCACAAATCTTTTCCAGAAATGAATCTTCCACAAATTTGTAAAGGCTCAGGCCATCTTTAAACATCTCGTCAGTCGGACGCTTCCCGGTGAGCATCTCTAAGATGATGACTCCGTAGCTGTAAACATCACCCTCCGTCGAGATTTTGCTCCCATATCCATATTCTGCAGTATATATAATTATTCAAACAATTAATTAACACAAAAGGATTGGAGCAGAAGAATCAGAAAATTTTCTTGGTAAAATAAATAATCTGTACTACTTGCATATGAGACATTTTCAGAAAATACAACGTTTTGTATTGAGAAATCGTTACCTGGTGCAATGTATCCAACTGATCCTCTTGGCCCCACTAAGCTTGTAGAAGTAGAACCATCAATTCCAGAAGAAGAAGAATAACCATGTAGGAGCTTAGCCAACCCAAAGTCACCAACACATGCGCCCATGACATCATCCAGAAGGACATTGCTAGGCTTCAGATCACAGTGGACCATAGGAGGCATGCATTGGTTATGGAGGTAATCCAAAGCAGCAGCTATGTCCACTGCTATTGTTATTCTTGAACCCATACACAACGGCCTTTTTGGATGATGCTCGTTGATTAGTGTTGGATAGATCCAACTCTCTAGGTCGCCATTTACCATAAACTCAAGAACAAGAGCTTTGAACTCATTTCCTATCGGGTCACTTGTTGAGCATACGGTGATCACCCTTACAAGATTACGATGACGAGTGTTTCTTAGTGCCTCACATTCAGCAAGGAAGCTCGTTGTTGCTCCAAGTTGATCAAGTTTAAAAACTTTGATAGCAACCGTATGATGTTCTTCAGACTCAATTCTACCTTTGTAGACAGACCCATATTTTCCTGAACCAACCAAGTTGGTCAAAGAAAACCCATTTGTGGCTTTCACTAAATCAGCATATGTGATCTTCTTTAATTCCTTGACAGATGGATGTGCTGCCTGTTTGGCTTTCTTTCTCTTCTTACAAATAATGACTCCAACGCATGATAACAGAACCAAAGAAAGAGCAGTAATTGTTACCATCTTCAGAATCTTTGAGGTGTGCAGCTTTTGTTTGGATATGACTCCATTGCAAAGTGGCAACTCTAGCAATGGGCTGCTTGCACATAACTTGTTGTTCCCTTGTATGAACACCTCGCTTGCATTCTGAAACATTCCACCTGGTGGTATTGGTCCCTCGAGGTTGTTGGAGGACAAATTGAGAAGTTTCATGGAACTAAATGACTCAAAGAAGGCAGGGATTTCAGCGGACAGGTTGTTTTGAGATAGATCCATCACAATGATGCCTCTCAAATTAATGAAAGTTTGAGGGATTCTCCCATGAAAATTGTTCCTCTCCATGTGCAGTGACTCCAAGTGGACGCACTCACCTAGAGTGGAAGGTATTTGTCCAGACAACTGATTATTGGAAATATTCAATGGGCCGAGATTGACCAAGCTGCCAACCTCCAATGGTATTTCTCCTGAGAGTTTGTTGTGAGATAAGTCCAAACCTTCTGCAAGGTTGGAAAGAGTGAAGAGCTCCTTTGGTAAGCTGCTATCAAAGCTGTTACAAGAGAGGTTTAGTATGTCCAATTTTTTACAGTCTTCTAGAGCTCCTGGGATAGGGCCACTCAAATTGTTTTCCTGTAAGTATAGCTCGCTCAATTGGCTGAGGCTGCCAATTGATAGTGGAATTTGTCCGGACAATTTGTTCTGGGATAAGCTTAGGGCAAACAAGTTATGAAGATTTCCAAGTGATCGAGGGATACTTCCACTAAGCAGATTTTTTTCCATGTAAAGACGTTTGATGTTTGTGAGCTGCTCTATCTCCTGTGGTATAGTGCCTGATATTTTATTTGCTGTTAATAACAATACCTCTAAGCTCTTTGAAAGGCCTGCAATGGAACTAGGCAAATCTCCCTGAAGGATGTTTGCATCCAAGAATAATTCCACCAGTTGGGTGCAGTTGGTCAATGAGGTTAAGAAAGACCAACCTCCTGCCTCGAGACGATTAACGCCTAGATCCAGGTAGACTAGGTTGGGAAGTGTCCCGAGAGAAGGCACAACACCATGAAACAAATTGTTGCCGAGGTAAATGTGTCGAAGATTCGTTGTGTTGGCTAGTGAAGTGGGGATTCGGCCATGGAATTTGTTCACTCCCATAACCAAAGTTTGGATGGCTGGAAGGGTGTATCCAATGTTAGTTGGAATTTCCCCTGCCAGAATATTTGCACCCATGCCGAGGTATGTGAGTGTCGATATGTTGTAAATAGAGACTGGGACGCTCCCTGACAAGTTGTTGTAACTCAGGTCTAGTACTTGTAGGTTGGGAAGCTTACCAATACTCACTGGGATGCTATCTTGAAAATTATTTCTTGCAAGCATGAGCCAGCAAAGTGAAGAAAAATTCCCTAGAGTAGAAGGTATTGCGCCAAAAAGGTTATTTGATGCCAAGATAAGATACTGCAATGGTGAGCCAGCAATATTCGGGAAAACAGCTGGTATGAACCCAGTAAAGTTGTTCTTTCCAAGGGACAAGACTTCGAGTGACGTGCTATTAAATAGTGCAGGTGGAATCTCTCCACCAAGCTGATTGTTAGTTAAGACCAAAAGCTGGAGTGAAGAACTGTTAGCTAGGAGAGACGGGATAGGTCCTGTGAGGCTATTGTTGGTGAGATAAACAGAGCGAAGAGAAGAACTATTTCCAAGTGAAAGAGGAATATTGCCTGTGAGAGTATTTCCAGCAAGACTCAAAACTGAAAGGTTGCGGAGTGTCCCGAACCCTTCTGGAATGCCTCCAGTGAGCTTGTTGTCATCCAAGTTCAGCTGCTGCATATTTAGACATTGGCTTAGGTTTGGTGGGATCTCACCGCTTATGAAGTTACTCCCAAGATCAATTACTCGAAGCTGAGAACATGCGGACAAATTGCTTGGGATCATGCCACTAATATTGTTTGAGCTAAGGTTAAGATACTGCAACCTATTCAGCTGACCAAGTTCAGCCGGGATTGGACCCCAAAGCTGATTGTCTGGGAGGTGGATTCTTGTGAGGAGAGTGAGATTTGCAATGCAAGGAGGTATTTGTCCATCAAGGTGGAGCGACTCGAGGTCCAGTGCAACAACACGAGACTTGCTGCATGTAACACCGGACCAAGTGCAGAACTGTTGTAGGGAATCATCAACCTTCCACGAGGCTGGGAGTGCAGCAGAAGAAGTGCTGAGATGCAGTTTAAGGCAACGAAGGGCTTGAAATTCGGTGGTAGCATCACCATGGTCGTGTAGAGCTGTGGAACCTACTAATGAACATGTCAGAAGAGAGGATAGGACAAGGATTAGAGATAGTGACTGCGAGGAACCGAGTGTTCCCGCATGAGATATATGCTTCCTATCACACATGAGAACTTGTGCTCTACAGCTCTAGTGGACGGATGATACATTGAGATATGGGTTCTCTAGTATATTTATAGAACGCTGATGGGCAGGACTGCCAATGCTTGATGTACATATAAAACACAAGTAGTATTAGTAGTTGTCGTAGTAGTACTGCAACTACCGATTCCCATTCAAACTTGTCTAGTAATGCAGAGACTTTGACTATTTCTTTGAAAGACACGGCCAAGTGCATATGTCATCTCGATCAATGAAGAAACCAGGGAATATACCCGCTTCCACTATTTCCAGTCAAAGTTCACTTCAAAGTTCAAACTGGAGCTTTAATATATAAATAGATAGGTGTTGATGATTTCCAGTATGCCGGCCAATATTTCGTTCCATCTTGGTGCTAACTGACTAGGATTTGCCCTCACAAAGGCGATTCAGGAAGAATGTTACCTAGCACTTGCCATTTGATTCAGTTGCTTACCATGCTCATGTTGTTCCTTGTGATCTGCTTCTGCCTGCTTTCGAGCGGTTTGCCGCAGGTCAATCCCGCAGCCACCAGAGGCGCCGCAACCGCAACCGGCTTGCCCTATACCAGTAAGTATTCATGCTTTATAATGTTTTAACCTTGTAGTACAGGCCTTTCATTTGCTCACAGGCCCTGATGTTTTTACCAGGTGAGCATAACCACTCCCCACGGAGAAACCGTATACTCTACCAACCCCCCTGTATCTCCCAGTGCCCGGACGGCCCCTTTTCACCTTCTAACGGTAAGTATTCATGTTTCTTAGCTTTCTAAACCAATCGCAGTATAGGGGCGTAGTTCTCTGTCTAGTAACAGTAAAGCTGATGCACACAATTACCTCTTTATTTCTGCTCTTCTCTCGTATACTTGCAGTCTGATATTATCAAAATCGTAACAGGCCAGCCCAAAGGCTACATACCGATCGCTCCCTGCGAACCACCGATCTGCTGATAAGAATGGTACTGGTTCTAGACTATGGAGCGTGCGAATATATGGATGGCCACTGGTCCGAGGCATCTGTCATTTGGACAAGCTGGTTTTATTAATGTTTCCACGATCCATTGCGCACCAAGTCTTCCGCCTATAAGTTTAGCATTCATCACCATACATCAACTATTTACTTCTGCAACTGTAGTTTGCTTATCGAGATTATACCTTGTAATTTCTAAGATGTTTTTTTTAAGTAATTGAAGATTTGTTTTCTTAATTTGGGAGAACCTGAAGTTTGCCATTTCAATTTTATATATTAGTGAAAGAATATACATGAGCTTGCCATTTCAATTTTATAGGCAGAAATTGAGTGCCATGTACCAGCAAATAAAGCCCAACTCTGCTCCAAAAGCCCAGTCAATATATATTTTGAAGTTTTTCTGAATATGGTACTGCTTCTCAGTTATTTTCTTAGCCTGTGTTTTGGACCAAGAACATCAAACAATGATCATTTCCATTTCACTTGATATATAACCTATGGACTAGAAGCTGCAGTTGGATTTTGTTAGAACTGCAGGTTTTCAGTTGTGGAAATTTAGCGTAAATGATGTACAAAAATTTATGATTTTTCTGAAAAGAACTAAGTTAAAATTAGCAGAACTATGACAAAATAATAATCAAAGGATGACCAATCTTTTATATCTAAGTATCTAGGCTCCACTAATCTATTTCTCTCAACATGCAAGCATGTCACCTCAACATGCCACATCCATTGAAAAAGATCCACCTCAAAATTCAACCATGCATAACGAAAGTCCATCCCAACATGCATGAGAATTTTCATTCTATTATGCTATTTATATCTAATGCATATACTACAAATATACAATAATCAAACATAATAAATCATATGGATTTCAGTTTTCGTTCTCATATGATTACTCCAAATATTCATGTTCGAAGCAACCAAATTTTATTAAAATATAGAGTCCACGACAAAATGCGGGTATAATCTAGTAATAATGATAACATGCTGGGGAATGCGTGTTCCTCATGCCATCAAAAATTTGCAACGGAAAGCATTATATTATGTGTTATCTTTAGAAAGCTTGCGTGCATCTAAGAAGAGTATTGCTAGACATCCGACATTTTCTGTATGATGTTTGTCTGACACTAATCAACAACCGTGAGATCACATCGCTACATCAAAACGAAATGCAGGATCAGTGTGTCGTGCGCAAGTCGTAAGTAAAACTTCGTACGCAAATCAGAATTTGTAGCGATTACAATTAGCTGAGAAGGGTGAGCTGGTGGACAACGATTGTATAGCTTTGTCCATAAATTTACTGTGTTAAAAAAAGAACAGCGAGGCATGTATTACAACTGGAAACGAAGATGAATGAAGGGGAACGCTTGCATGGAAAATAAAAATAAAATCCTACGAAACACCCAAAGATGTATCTATGAAGACGCTACCAACAAGTGAGAAGTGTGTGTCTACATACGCTTGTAGACCGAAAGTGTTAACGATCTAAACATTATGGTTGACGTAATTGTACTCGCGTCGCGATCCAATCCGATCCAAGCACCGCACGTGCGGCATCTCCAAGATTAGCACATGTTCGGCTAGGTGGCGTCCTTTCCTTGATACAGCAAGCGAGGGAGAGGAGGTAGATGAGATCCGAATCAACACGACATTGTGGTGGCGGCGGTAGCAGCGGAACTGCAGTATGGCTTCACCAAGCGTCTGCGCGAGGTGGAGGAGGTGTAACATGAGGGAGACGGGAAAGTGTCGGTGGCTGCCCCCAACGCCTACCCACCTTTATTTAGGAATTGAGGGGGGGGGGGGGGGGGGGGGGGCTTGCCCTCAATGCTAACCTAGCGCTACCGAACGTTAAGTGTGTGACCCTACTGGTTCGAGGACATGCAGACGTGACCAAGACTCCTCTCCGGTCAATAATCAATAGCGGGATCTGGATGCCCATATTGACTACCACATATTCAACGAAGATATTTATCTGTTGAACCACAATGTCAAGGATTCAGTTAATCCCGTATGCAATTTCCTTCGTCCGGCGATATGTTACTTGCCCGAGATCGATCGTTGTATCTCCGTACCTAGTTCAATCCCGTTACTGGTGATGTCTACTACACAACCTTCTTGTAGACGTTGTTCGGCCTGCAAGTGCACAAGTTTGTAGGACAGTAGCAAATTTCCCTCAAATGAATGACCTAAGGTTTATCAATCCGTAGGAGGCGTAGGATGAAGATGGTCTCTCTCAAGCAACCCTGCAACCAAATAACAAAGAGTCTCTTGTGTCCCCAACACACCCAATACAATGATAAATTGTATAGGTGCACTAGTTCGGCGAAGAGATGATGATACAAGTGCAATATGGATGGTAGATATAGATGTTTGTAATCTGAAAATATAAAAAACAGCAAGGTAACTAATGGTAAAAGTGAGCGTAAACGGTATTGCAATGATAGGAAACAAGGCCTAGGGTTCATACTTTCACTAGTGCAAGTTCTCTCAACAATAATAACATAGATAGATCATATAACAATCCCTCAACATGCAACAAAGAGTCACTCCAAAGCCACTAATAGCGGAGAACAAACGTAGAGATTATGGTTAGGGTACGAAACCACCTCAAAGTTATTCTTTCGGATCAATCTATAAAAGAGTTCGTACTAGAATAACACCTTAAGACACAAATCAACCAAAACCCTAATGTCACCTATATACTCCATTGTCACTTCAAGTATCCGTGGGCATGATTATACGATATGCATCACACAATCTTAGATTCATCCAACCAACACAAAGTACTTCAAAGAGTGCCCCAAAGTTTCTACAGGAGAGTCAAGAACGTGTGCCAACCCCTATGCATAGGTTCATGGGCGGAACCCGCAAGTTGGTCACCAAAACATACATCAAGTGGCACATGATATCCCATTGTCACCACAGATAAGCACGGCAAGACATACATCAAGTGTTCTCATAAAAGACTCAATCTGATAAGATAACTTCAAAGGGGAAACTCAATTCATCACAAGAGAGTAGAGGGGGAGAAACATCATAAGATCCAACTACAATAGAGCAAAGCTCGGGATACATCAAGATCGTGCCATAGAGGGAACACGAGAGCGAGAGAGAGATCAAACACATAGCTACTGTTACATACCCTCAACCCCGAGGGTGAACTACTCCCTCCTCGTCATGGAGAGCGCCGGGATGATGAAGATGGCTTGCGGCGGCGGAACTCCCGATCTATCTTGATATTCGACGGTTTTAGGGTACGTAGGGTTACATAGGCGAAAGAAGTCGGTCGGGGGGGGGGGGGGGGCTCTAGGGGTCCACGAGACAGGGGGCCGCACCCAGTAGGGGGGGGGGCTCTTATCTCGTGGCCTCCTCGAGGATCTTCTGACGTGGACTCCAAGTCTCCAGAATCATATTCTTCCAAAAAATCACGCCGCCGAAGGTTTCATTCCGTTTGGACTCCTTTTGATATTCCTTTTCCTCGAAATACTGAAATAGGCAATAAAACAACAATATGGGCTGGGCTTCCGGTTAGTAGTTTAGTCCCAAAAAATGATATAAATGTGTAAAATAAAGCCCATAAACATCCAAAAGGGCTAATATAATAGCATGGAACAATCAAAAATTATAGATATGTTGGAGACGTATCAACCGACAAGTCTCTTTACTTGTTCTGTAATACAAGATCCCATGACTAAGCTCATTACTCACTTGCTTGCAACTTGTGATGTTGTATTACCTAGAGGGCCCAGAGTTATACCTCCATTACACAGAGTGACAAATCCTAGTCTTCATCGATGCAACCCAACAAATACCTTTGGATATACCTATAGAGCACCTTTAGGATCACCCAGTTATGAGTTGTCGTTTGATAGCACATAAACAATTCCTCCGGTTTCCTGAAGTGGCATGATCTCATGGTCTTAGGGACAGATACTTGACATTACAAAAGCTACGACAAAGTGAACTTACTGACATGATCATATGGTAAGCTTACGGTTGGGTCTGGCCATCAATCATTCTCTTAATTATGTGATCCCATTATCAAATGACAACTCATGTCTATGCTTAGGAAACCTTAACCATCTTTCGTCAAGGAGCTAGTCTAATAGAGGCTTACTAGGGACACAGTATTGTTTATGTATTAACACATGTATTTAAGTTTCCGGTCAATACAATTCTAGCATTATAAATCTTTACCTACGGACCATTCCGGAGCTCCTTGTGATGTCCCAGATCCCATCTGGGACGCCGAAGTACTTCCGGACTTCACCATATGAATATCTCAATGCTTACCTAGCGCTACCGAATGTTAAGTGTGTGACCCTACTGGTTCGAGAACATGCAGACGTGACGGAGACTCCTCTCCAGTCAATAATCAATAGCGGGATCTAGATGCCCATATTGACTCCCACATATTCAACGAAGATATTTATCAGTTGAACCACGATGTCAAGGATTCAGTTAATCCCCTATGCAATTCGCTTCGTCTGGTGATATGTTACTTGCCCGAGATTCGGTCGTTGGTATCTCCATACCTAGTTCAAACCAGTTACCGGAAAGTCTCTTTTCTCGTTCAGTAATACAAGATCCCGTGACTAAGCTCATTAGTCTCTTGCTTGCTAGCTTCTTGAGATGTTGTATTTCCGAGAGGGCCCAGAGATATCTCTCAATCACATGGAGTGACAAATCCTAGTGTCGATCCATGCAACCCAACAAATACCTTTCGATATACCTATAGAGCACCTTTGTGATCACCCAGTTATGAAGTGATGTCTGATAGCACATAAAGTATTCCTACGGTTTCCGGTAGTGGCATGATCTCATGGTCTAAGGAACAGATACTTGACATTAAAAAAGCTACGATAAAGTGAACCTAGTGACACGATCATATGCTAAGCTTATGGTTGGGTCTGTCCATCACACCATTCTCCTAATGATGTGATCCCGTTATCAAATGAAAACTAATGTTTATGGTTAGGAAACCTTAACCATCTTTGATAATCAGCTAGTCTAGTACAGGCTTACTAGGGACACGGTATTGTTTATGTATTCACACATGTATTTAAGTTTCTGGTGAATAAAATTCTAGTATGAATAATAAACATTTATGATGCATAAGGAAATATTATAATAACGAATTTATTATTGTCTCTAGGGCATATTTCCAACAAGTATTAAAAGAATGATGCGCCAGATGTGGCGGGACCATACGTTTGTATTTTCGGTAACATTCATTTGTCAAGAGAAAAAAATCTTCTCATTTTGTTTTCTCCCATTCAATTCATAAAAAATCATTAAATAGTATCCATGAGCACATGTGGACATCGTATTTCTTTTGTATAAATTGTTACTGGCTCATAATATCACACTTAGAGGAAACAACGACAACCAAAACACACTCGACCTCTGCATGACTAGTCTGCACACAACTAAAATCAACAGAGAGCACAATATAAAATGTCAGCAAAGAACAAAATCGTACAAGATCAGACAATGCCTAAGGTGATGGTAAGACTATATCCATAGATTATGTCGTCTGTCAACATCACTAAAGCAAATTTCGTGAACTTATACTCATATGCACCTTTCGTAAGGTTATCAAATAGACCATACTATGAAATGTTAATTTAGTTCATATACATAAGGCTATAAAATACAATTATGACATTGGAAAATAAAATGGGAGTTATTAAATTATATAACAAAACAGAGTAAATTATACAAAGCCACATGTGGGGGCAGTTCTAAGACAAAACCACAACTTATATATTTTCCTCCATAAAGCATGAAATAAAGCGGCAAAATATTTATATCATTTTTCATTTTTATCAAATATAGTTCACAAACAATGTGCAGGTAAACAATGAGAGCAAGATATCTATTCTAACTTGGTGATACCTCGCGCTTTGCTGTGGAGGTTACAATAATTTTTTGATGAAATTTGATATGAAACATAAATACTTTGATTAATAATATGAGAAATGAAACATATAATATATATGATTTATTGTATTTGGTTATTTTATAGTTGTAAACTATTTATTGAATATATAGCATAATAGAATGAATTCGATTGGAAAAAAAATTCATGCATGTTTGCATGTTAAGGTGGCATGTCTCTTGAGTTGGAATGCTTGCATGTTAAGAGAAATATATTAGTAGAGATCACCTATTTTGATGCATTTGATATGGAAGGTTTTACTATCTACAAGGTTTAGTATGGGACAATGCGGGGAAAGGAGAGACAGAGGCATGTGCAAATCATGACGACTTGTGTGTTCCTCCATAACATGATCATAGAGAAGTGAAGGACAATTGATGTGTATTATGAGTACGTCTACGTGGGCCGAATCATCACACGTTGTAGGAACATGAGCCAGCTCCAGAGATTTCTTGAAGTGTACTAGAGGATTCAAGAGTGGGGTGCACATGAGCGACTTGCGAACATATTTTATCATTAGTGATAGCTACATGGATAATAGTTTCATTTTGCTTGTTCATGCTTTATTTGGGTCATTGGTTGCATTTGAAATGTATTTATGTTGGAGTTGGAAATTATGGATTTAAAGTATAATATCATGTAGTTGTGTAATGTCGAAACATCGATGCAAGATTGTAGTAAAAATAGAGCTTGTTCACACACATAAGAAAAATAGAAAAGACAAGGTTATAAAGGCTGCAACTTTAGGGAATCTGGAAAAAATTATAGGGCTCCAAAACATTTGAAATGGTTTTAAAGGGTCCTTTAAGCATTTTAAAGGCTCCCTTTTATTAGGGAGTCACCTAAAGTTGATCTAATATGACAATAAGGATAGCGAGCCTTGGTGTCCGGTATAGAGTTTTATTCTATTATGTCAACACTGAACTATAGTGCATGGAAATATTAACTACTTATGTTGATTGCCTGCAAGAATAAAACAAGACAAACTCTTGAAAATTCTAATACGACAACAAGGTATCGAGACTTATCATGGACAAAGCTTCATATTCTATGCTGTCAAGATTGACCAATAACGCATTGTATTGATTGCATGCAAGTATAACAAAAAATGAGTCAAAGATATGACCACTAACCGAGGTGGTAATGTGACCACTAATGCATGTAAATAATAGTTTGTTATACTGATTGTCCATAAAAATAATAAAAAGAGTACACACTTTCAAGGATTTTGCAACAGCACAACGGGGATGTTGAGATTTTCTGTCCTAGACAAAGCTTTATATTCTATTCAGTCACCATCGGCCATTAATGTTTATCAAGTTGTATTGAGTTCATCCAAGTAGTAGCTAGTTGTATGTATTTCCTACGAGAACAATAAAAATACGCAGTCTTGAAAATCTAGGATATCGAGACTTTGTAACTTGGACAAAGTTTTCTGTCACATTCAGTCAACATCGATCATTAATGTACATATCAAGTTGTATTGATCACCTGCGTATAAAAAACGAGTCTAACATGTAACCACAAGTGGGCGGTTAGTGTATTGTGACCATAAAATGCATGTAAATATCAGCTAGCTACACTGATTGCCTACAAGAATAAAAAAGATCGTGAAAATTGTACAGAATCTAATATGACAATAGGGTATGGAGACTTGTATCCGGGACAAATCTTTATATCCTATTCCATCAACTTTGAACATTCATGTATAGATCAAGTTGTATTGATCACATGCAGGTAAAACAAAAAACATGTCAAGATGTACCCACGGGTTGGAAGTTAGTTTAATGTGACCAATAATGCATATATCTACTTGCCAGCTACAATGATTGCCTACAGGAATAAAAAGGCATCATTGCCGGTATAAGCTTGACTATAAATGATGTGACAATGTCATATAGCCAGCAGTTGGCCATAAATATTAGCCTTGCTCTAAGTGAAAAGCAACAATTAATCTCTGCCTCTAATAAATGATTGCGCTTGCATCAATGCTTGGATCAACTTTAATATTGATTGCCTCCAAGAATAAAGAAAAAGACATGTTATTGAAAGTTGTACCGAGTCTAATATGAGAGTAGGGTATCAAGACAAGTACCCGGGACAAAGTTATATATCGACCATTAATTTATAGATCAACTTGTGTTGATCACATGCAAGTATAGCAAAAACGAGTCAAGATGTAATCATGGCCAAAGATTCTTGTACTATGACTAATAATGCATGTTAGTATGCTAGCTACAATTAATTGCCTACAAGAATAAGAAAAGGACGTGCTAATGAAAACTGTATGGAATATTACAACAGGTCATGACGACTCGGTATCTGCGACAAAGTTATGTATTGTACTCAGTCAACTTCGGCCATTAATTTATAGATCAAGTTGTATTTATCGCAGCAAGTATAACAGAAAAAAGTAATCAAGATGTAGCCATGGTTGGAGGTTGGTGTACTATGACCAGTAATGCATGTAAAAATAAGCAAACTACACTGATTGCCTACAAGAATAAGAAAAATATGTGGTCATGCCAATTGTACGTAACCGGGTACCGAGACTTGGTATCCTGGACAAAATTTTATCTCCTATTGAGTCAACATCCACCATTAATCTCTACTTCTAAAGGAGGAGTTGGTACGTAGTTTGGTTTGGCTTCACACGTAGCCATTAATGCCCAAAAATCGTCTCAGTTTTCTCTTGTCCAATTCCAGCCATGCACACAGTTGCATGCAATTAATTAGCCATACTAGTTAATTACGTGTGTCAATTAGCCAGATAGTTAATAGGTCCATTTAATTTGGAAGTATAATCGAGCATTGGATGGGAGGATCACATTAATTATGAAGAATATCATTCTTTGGACGGAAAAATAATTAATTATGAAGAGTAACGTTATTTGGACGGGAGGATCATGTTATTATGGAAAGTATTCTCACTGTTTGACAGTCGGATCACTTTAATTATGTAGAGTATTTTTGACCACATTAATTATGAAAAATATCACTGAGTGTTTAACGGAAGGATCACGTTAATTACAGAGAGTATCATTCTTTGGAAGTGAGTATCTCATTAATTATGGAAAGTATTATCGAACCTTGAACGGGAGGATCACATTAATTATGGAAAGTATCAACCAGTCATTAATGCAAAACAATTTCGAAGCCAAGCACCAAATCAATTTGAAAATCATGACACTAATGCAATTAATTAGTTAGACAATTAATTACATGTGTAATTAACTAAGTTTGTTTGAGTAGGCATTTTCTAACTCCAAATCAATTATGAAATCAAGCTGTTAATGTAATTACTTAATTAATTAGTCAGACACTTAATTAGGGATGCATATAATTAATAGTAGGAAGGTTTTTGGATCGTATCTTTATTATTAAACCCTTGATGCCCGTACGAAAAGACCCATCCGCTCCCATGTCCCCACGTGCACAAGAAAACCCACCTCCCTTGCCTCACGCAAAAGAAAAAAACAAAAAAAAAATGGAAACCTAGGACTGAATCAATATGGAAATCAAGCTATTAATGCAAGTAATTAGCAAGACAATTAATTACACGTGCAATTAATGAAGTCTGTTTAATTAGGGATTTTTATGCAACAAATCAATTATGAAATAAATCCACTAATTTAATTAATTAATTAGTCTCACACATAATTAGGGATGAAGATAATTAATAGTAACAAGTTTTTTTCAACAGGCACGATCACAATTGTGGTTGCAACAGGCCCGTGCATAACTAATCCCGGAAAAGTAGGATCGTACGAGGCGACGAGGGTTCCCTTGCACGCCGCTGGTGGCGCCGCCGGTTCCCTCTCTCTCCGTCGGCCGCTCCGGCAGCGGGAGAGAGGGGGAACCTCGGGTCTGTCCGCTAGGTGGGTGTGTGGTAGGGTTAGGGTTGAGGGTGACGCTGCCGAGGCCGTTGTGGTGGTGTCATGCCGTAATAAGTTTCTGTGGGCTCCATTCGCGATCAGGCGAGGCTTTTGCCTTCGTCTAGGAGCCAGCGGGGTGGGGGATCCCCGGATCTCGTCGAGGTCGCGGGCTATGGTGGCTGGAGTTCCATCGGCACTGGCTTTTTGGGTCCTCAGATGGGCGATGGATTCAGGGAGACGAAGACCCTTTTTCTTCCTTGTCGGTATGATTTGTTGCTGCTGTTCTTCTTCTTCCTCTGCGCTGATGCTGGAGGGAGATCCTGCTTTGCCTGAGCGGATGGCCCGACCGCGGTGCTGGACCGGTTGGATGACTCGAGTTCTCTTCCTTCTAGAAGAGACATTTTTTGCGGTACTCAAAGCCAAAGATGGTGACGGCTGTTGCAGGTGTGTTGGATTGATGTCCATGCCCTCTCAGCGCTGGTGTCATGAAAGGAGGAAGCAGCGTGGCGGCAATTGTTCCGTGGGGGAAGATGATGACCTGCTTGCTGCTACGTCTTGAGCTTGCTTTGGTTTTCCTTGAAGAGGAAAGGGTGATGCAGCAATAGTAGTGTAAGTATTTCCCTCAGTTTTGAGAACCAAGGTATCAATCCAGTAGGAGGCTCCTCAAAAGTCGCACGCACCTACACAAACAAACAAAGAACTCGCAACCAACGCAATAAAGGGGTTGTCAATCCCTTCACAGCCACTTGCGAAAGTGAGATCTGATAGAGATAGTATGATAAGATAAATATATTTTTGGTATTTTATAATATAGATGCAAAAAGTAAAGATGCAAATAAAAGTAGATTGAAAGCTTATATGATAAAAGATAGACCCGGGGGGCATAGGTTTCACTAGTGGCTTCTCTCAAGATAGCATAAGTATTACGGTGGGTGAACAAATTACTGTCGAGCAATTGATAGAAAAGCGAATAATTATGAGATTATCTAGGCATGATCATGTATATAGACATCACATCCGCAACAAGTAGACCGACTCCTACCTGCATCTAGTACTATTACTCCACACATCGACCGATTCCTGCCTGCATCTAGAGTATTAAGTTCATAAAGAACAGAGTGACACATTAAGCAAGATAACATGATGAAGAGGGATAAACTCAAGCAATATGCACTACAAAAAAAAGACACATCCGTGACATTTTGGGCCGAACGAAATTTTTTCTGTCATACATATGACACTTCTATGATGATAATTGTGACAAAACCCGGTATCATCATAGATGTGGTGGGCTCCTACTTCTATGAAAAAAAATCATGACAGAAAATGGGCTTTTCGTCCTAGGCGGGCCGGAGACGCAGCTGCATGACATTCTTTGGGCCGTCCATGATGGAAAAAACCGTGGTTGAAGCGAGGGGGAGGAAAATTTCGGGGAGTTGCCGGTTACGATGGGAGGTCGGGGGCCGAGCGATGCGCATTTCTCTCGTACACATATACGCGTGTGTGCGAGGCGTTGGCTCTAACTGAACCCGAGCGAGGCGTTGGGCTCTAACTAAACCCGAGCGATTGCGCTGCAGGCTACGCGTTACTGAACCTGAGTGACCGATCGATGGCTATTAACTGAATCCGATCGAGCGATTCCTTCGCTACCGCTGGTAACTGAAGCCGATCGATTGGATGAACAATGAGCGTTGTGGGAGGGGGGTAGGTTGGATGAACAGTAAGCGGTAGCGTTGCCTCTGGATGAACAGGACCCCGTGGTGTGGAGGGCTGGATGAATAGTAGACGGTGGAGGGGTGGCTGTGGAGGGGTGGTTGAACAGGACCCCGTGGTGTGGAGGACTGGATGAACAGTAGATGATGGAGGGGTGGTTGAACAGTAGCCGGTGGAGTAGCGCGCGGTGGAGGCTGGATGAGCAGTAGCCCGTGGAGGCTGGAGGAGGTCGACGGTAGCCCGTGGAGGCTGGAGGAGGTCGACGGTGGAGATGAACAGTATCCCGTGGAGTCCCGTTTTGCGGTACGCCACACCCCTCCTGATGAACAGGACCCCCGTTTCGACCGTAGCGCTCCAACACAAGTCCGTTTCATCCGTTTTGCTGTACGCCACACCCCTCCCGATCGACAGGACCCCCGTTTCAATCGTAGGAGGTCTGTTTCGTCCGTTTTGCGGTACGCCACACCCCTCCTGATCATCAGGACCCCCGTTTCGACCGTAGGAGGTCCGTTTCCTCCGTTTTGTGGTACGCCACTCCCCTCCCGATCAACAAGACCCCCGTTTCGACCGTAGGAGGTCCGTTTCTTCCGTTTTGCGGTACGCTAGGCCTCGTTTCCATCGCCTGTTCCGTCCAAGCCCTCCAGATGAACACGACCACGCATTCTGTTCCGACCCGGCTGGTTGGCTCCCACGCGTTCCGTTGCCTCCCGATGAACACGATGCATTCCGTTGCCTCCCCATGAACACGACGCATTCCGTTGCCTCCCTATGAACACGAGCCCTCGCCGTACGTATGCACGAGTAGGCGTTCGAGACCCCGCCCGTATGTACACATACGTGGCCGTATTCTTGCACCCCGGCCGTTGTACGTACGTGTACATGCTATGTGCGCGCCTCTACTATGACACGTGCGTGCCTCTACATCCACTAGTATATATGTACGTACACGTTCACGACCAGAATGAAAACGCTACGTATGCTTCGACCAGGTGGGTCCCGACTGTCAGGCACTTCCTTGCCCGCGAAGATGTAGCTGGTGGGTCCCAGCAGTCAGGGGTGCGAATCGTTTTGGGTTTTTTTTGCCCGGACGCACTTCCTTGCGTGCGAAATGTAGCTGGTAGGTCCCAGCAGTCGGGGGGTGAATCGTTTTTTTTTGCCCGGACGCACTTCCTTGCGTGCGAAGGTGTAGCTGGTGGGTCCCAGCAGTCAGGAGGGAAATGTTTTTTTTCATGAAATACGGTGGCCCGTCCGATGGGTCCCTGCTGTCAGGTGGAGGAATCATTATTTTCCGCGTAATAAGGAGGCACTTCCTTGCTACGGCCGTGGACCCAGCTGTGAGCCTCACCACGTACAGTCCACGTCCGATGGAAGTCATTTGTTGACCACATTGACCACGCCGCGCCGAGAGCACCAGGGCGTGGACGACAGCGAGGCCTAGGAAGGGGATGACGCGGAGCCGGTGAAGACGCGGCAGTGGATGCCCACGCGAAGAGGAGTATGAGGGTTCAGTCGTTCGGCTGCGGTGTGAGGCTGCCGTCGCGGCAGGGCTTGGCCAGCGGTGGGAATACAAGGGGGCGGTGAGGCCTCCGCGGCAGCACAGCCGGCCACGGGAGGCAGGAGCAGGCGGCACGACCGGCGCTGCTTTGGGCGGCTGGAGCAAGAAGACCAGAGGTTGAAAAAGCACTACGGGCGTTGCATGAACATCGTACGGTCACTGGAGCTAGAATCATTCATATTCACTATGTTGACAAAGCCCTCCATCCCCATCAACTTAGTAGGCCCACAAGTCAGCCTCCCACCAAGGTGGGTCCCAGCTAGCAGGGGGAGTATTCATTTTTTTTGTGCGTAATAAAGAGGCACTTCCGGTGGGTCCGAGCTGACAGCGGGGGGAAAGTTTTTTCGCGAAATACGGTGGCCCGTCCAGTGGGTCCCAGCAATCAGGGGGAATCTTTTTTTTCACGAAATAAGGTGGCCCGTCCGGTGGGTCCCTGCTGTCAGGTGGAGGAATAATTATTTTGCGCGTCATAAGGAGGCACTTCCTTGCGGCCGCCATGGACCCAGCTGTCAGCCTCTCCACGTACAGTACTCTTCCGATGGAAGTCAGTCGTTGACCACGTTGACCATGCCGCGCCGAGAGCACCAGGGCGGTGGACGACAGCGAGGCCAAGGAAGGGGACGATGCAGAGCCGGGGAAGACGCCGCAGTTGAAGCCCGCGCGGAGAGGAGTACGTGGGTTCACTGGTTCGGTTGCGGTGTGAGACTGCTGTCGCTGCAAAATAACAGGGTGTGTCGGTGAGTGGAGGGATGGCCTGGCCAGCGGTGGGAGTAGTATGGGGGCGGTGAGGCCTCTGCGGCAGCACAGTCGGCCACGGGAGGCAGGAGCAGGCGGTACAACCGGGGCTGCTTTGGGCGGCTGGACCAAGAAGACCAGAGGCTGAAGAAGCACTACGACCGTTGGATGGACATCGTACGGTCACTGAATCTAGAATCGTTTATACTGACTAAGTTGACAAAGCCCTTGGTATGATCCAACTTAATAGGCCCACAGGTCAGCCTCCAAAACGGTGCGCCCCAGATGTCAGGGGGGAGGAATCATTTTTTGGGGCCAAAAAATATTAGTTTATAAAACGTGTTTGGTGCATTTTTTATAGTTACTTCCCAGTTTTTATAATTACATCCCATTTATTTTTTTTAAAGCCCATTTTCCTGTTAAGCCTAATGCATCCCTCCTAGGAAAGATTTGCAGCCCAGCGGGGCGGAGAATAACAAGTTGACCTTGCCTGGGTATTCCTCAAAAAGACATATAGCTGGGCTAGCCATTTTCATCTTGAAACAATTAGTATCTGGGCTAGATATCTGGCCTGGGCTAGACGGGCCATAGCCCGCCCAGTTAATACCCTGCTCTCCTCTGAATAACAACGAGATCATCGCCAAGAAAAACTCTGCAGTGCTCACGCCTCAAAAACACAAATACTGCTCGAGCTGCTTGGTCCCAGCTGTCGGCCGCACCTTGCGCAATTATCTGGTTTATATTGACTATATAGGTTGAAAATGGTGTGGGACCATGATGTTAGGAAACCAGGAGAAAGCAAAAAATATATATAGTTGTACATAATAAGGAGGCACTTGCGTACGTACGGCTATGGCCCTAGTGGGTCCCTACTGCCATCCAGTCAAAATAAAGTCATCTCCGGAATCCTCATGTTCGTTGATGATGTTAACAATGCTGGGGACCACGGCAAGTGCAACAACTCGAAGGACAAGGGAGAGGGCCTCGCGGACCCTACGGAGGTCTGATACGGTAAGGCCGAGCTTGGGAGCTCTGGTTTATTTCAAACCTGTATTAACATACAAGTGTAATTTACTCGTCATCGGAAACAACGCGTAAAATACAGGCGTAATGAAACTGAGGGCCCGAGGTCTGTAAGTAAAACCGGCGGGTTACACGTGTAATTTGAGAGACCAGTGTATATTTTACGAGCACTACTATATGGACGACAATACCAGACGATACATGCACGACGTGCGTATCATGCCATCCATGGGCAAGGCTGAAACAGCAGCTAACGGCTGGATTAGCAATCGTCCGAGTGTCGTTCAGCATTTTTATCGTGTGTGAAGTACTTCCGATATTTTACTAGTCAAAATCGACCAACCAAGCGCCTTCGCCCAAGACCATCTGCTTTTATTTACAAGCGTCAGTTTTACAAGCGGTTTTGGTTGGAAAACGACAATCCAATCACGGCCTAATATCATGAGTTAGTCGGAAGATCATATGGTTTCACGTCTAACCTACCCGACATGTCGTATAGGCTATGAATGAAACATCAGACGATGAACTTCTTACGCACGGAAACAACAGAAGATGATGATTTTTTTTAAAAGCAAATCACTGGCATTAGATCGACATGCAAAACAATACGAAGCATTATTCTCAGGAGGCACGGTGAACAGCTCGTGATGCCGCATGCCACACCATTCCAAGCTCAACTTTGCAATCAAACACAAGGCCTGGCATTATATAGACAATATTCAGAACAAACTCTTAACACATGAATATCTCAGCAGAGTAACTATTTACTTCTAAACTGAACACAGGAATAGGAAAAAAACACTCGACGCTGCTCATAGCAAGGGCGTCCCAGTCAAAAATATCAAATGCATGTCTTCTGGCTAACATCAATGAGCAAATTTTGACAAGGTTTTCCAATTCCAATATATTAAACTAACGTCTTCTTGCTAACATCAATGATTAAACTTTGACAAGCTTTTCCCATTCAAAATATGTAATGCCTATGATCGTGGAGTCCTGTCGTAGCTTCTTGTACTTGTTTGGGCACTTTTTGCCCAAGGCACTCCACGTGTTGTTAAATTGCCAATGGTCTCTGCAGACTAGTCATCTCACTGGTGTCTAATAATACTCTGTAAAGCTTCTCGGTCATTCCTTCTGTAATG
The DNA here is from genome assembly GCF_018294505.1 of Triticum aestivum. Lineage (NCBI taxonomy): Eukaryota > Viridiplantae > Streptophyta > Magnoliopsida > Poales > Poaceae > Triticum > Triticum aestivum. The sequence continues at coordinate 807,652,432 of NC_057798.1, forward strand.
TAGCGCAAACAGTGACTGCTTCTTTCTGCAAAGTGGAACGACCAACTGGACCCAGTAACACAACAGTTTGCCTTGGACACATTGGCTCCTTTTGTGCAGTTCAACTAAAATCAAAGTCGGAATAAAACCGACCTTTAATTTTGATATCCCCGTAAGCAACAATAGGTATAAGGGAAACAATTACTGAGAACTAATTGTTGATGACTTGTCTTAATGGGAAACAAAGCAGGAGAGTAGCAATTCTCCATCAGTGTGATTCATTCCTATTGACTGAGACATTATCTTAACAATGCCTTGTTTCAACATGTATAAAGAACGGCAAAGCAGAAAAGTACCATTCCGAAAACAATGCAATTGATTCATTTTAACAGAGACATTATCTTAACAATACCTTGGTTAAACATGTAGAAAGAACTACAAAGCAGGATAGTGTCATTCCTTACAAGTGTTGCAGTTTTGAACTAAGATTCAGTAGTTAATTAATTCTGAGAGTGGCATTGCTTAATTTTACCAGCGGCATTAGATTAACGAAAAGCATAAACAGTTCCAGGGGAGAGTGGGCGCAACAACAATATGTGCTTCCATCTACTTATAAAGGGGGTGATGCAGAGTTTGTTGTAACAAAGCAACAAGCATCATGACTGGGTTGGTCCCATTTTTGTTCACTACTTAATGGGAAAAGACAGCAATACAATAACTTCAATTCAATATTTATTTAAAACAGTACCAATACAAGTAGGACAACATCTCAAAGCACACTACACAATCATGTGGATGAAGGCCTGTACTGACCTTTCATGAGAACACCAGGATAAAATACGAATCTGCCAACACGAATAGGAAATCCAATCTCTTTTTGTGCAGTTGCACTGAAATCAAGCAAAGTGTTTCGCGTAGCGAAGCAAACTGTCGCAATAGCAACAAGTTGAATAGATATCCCTATTTAAACAGAGGCAGGAATCCATTACTGTCTAATAAAGGAGGATGAAACATGCGACCACAAAAATGGTAATCCCGCCAATCACTAACAAGTGTTGCAGTTTTGAAATAAGATTCAGTAGTTAATTCCGAGAGTAGCATCAATTACTGGCTTATAAAGGGGGTGATGCTGAATTTGTTGTAACAAAGCAACAAGCATTTTTGTTCACTACTTAATGGGAAAAGACAACAATACAATAGCTTCAATTCAACATTTATTTAAAACAGTACCAAAACAAGTAGCACAACATCTCAAAGCACACTGCACATCATGTGGTTGAGACCAAGATTTGAAACAACTCGCCACGAAGACTGGAAAAAAGTCTCGATCTCCTTTTGTGCAGTTCCACCAAAATTAAGCAAAGTCACCGGTGTGACATCCAAGTTGAACTGCACAAAACACTCCTAAAACATAAGTGTTTCGAGTAGCAAAGCAAAATGTCGCAATAGCAACAAGTTGAATCGATACCCCTGTTTTAACAGAGGAAAAAAAGGAAACAATTACTTGCCGATAAAGGAGGATGAAACAAACGGTGACAGAAAGAAGCATCTAACTTATCTTGAATGGAAAACAAAGTAGGATAGTAGCATTTCTAAAACGGTTGCATTGATTCATATTAACAGAGACATTCTCTTGAAACAACATTCGTTAAAAAATGTAATTTACTTTTAATAGTGGCATTGCTTCAAATTTCCAGCGGCATTCTTAGATTAATAATAGCAAAATAGCTGTATGGGACATGCTAGCACCATGTGCGTCCACACGTATAAATGGGTGATGCAGAGTATGTAGCCAAGCAGCATATCTGTGTTGGTCCCATATTTGTTCTCTTTGAACTTTTTTCCTATGTGAGGGTAGCAAATCTAGTCCTGCACAAACTACTCGACCCCCCCCCCCCAGTTTCTTTCCCTTTTCAACAAAGAGATCGGTTCCTTGTAGATGTGTGTACTGGGTTACCCCCTTTTTCCCTTTTCGACCAACAAAGCGGCTGGATAGCCAGTCTATACTACTTTTCCTCCCTCCTTTCCTCATTGAACCACGTCCTAGATTCATGCTCCACCCCACCGCACCCTTCTTTCCTCTTTGAACCAAGACCTAGATTCGACTATAGATTGAAAAAGATCCACATGCAGCTAGAGCAACGACGGTTTCAAAGAAACTTATACCTTAGGGTCGTCGGGATGTGGCAAGGCGTGCGGCGGGAGGCCGGATCTGCCCACACTACGTACGACAGCGAGGAAGAAGGGGTCGGTGTCCCTCCCACACAGGCGCTGGGTGAAAGAGAACAGCGCAGCCGGCAGTGGATTTCCTCCCTCGCCGATGGCGATAGGGTGAACGCTGCACCTCCTCCCCTTCCCGGTGCAACGGGATACGTACGCCTCCTTCACCAGCTGTGAGGGGGGAGAGAGAGACAAGAGGCCAACGCAGTCTTGTTTAGATCTGGTGAAGAGAGGGTGAGAGACTGTGAATATAGCAAACCCTAGCAAATGAACGCTGAGCCTCCAGCGTGTAACATATATGTAGTGCGGCGAGCGTTTGGAGAGTGCAAACCCTAGTGAATAAGCGCTGAGGCTCCCGCTTATATATATACTAATGTAGTACGGACAGAGCTCCAGTGCCTTCACTGCATCTGCTTTTGGCTGTATGACAGGTGAGCCAGCCACATTGTGGGCCCACCTGTCATAAACCCAAAGGCAGGTGCACTAAGTCAATGAAGCTACGTCCATATAGTACTCTCGTGTATACGACTAATATATAGTGGAGTGGTTTTCTTATTCTCTCCATAACAATCGTTTTAAATTGTGTAAGTACGAAACGGAACTATTTATTTAATGTACAGTGAAGAAAACTAGTACTACTTCCGATGAACTAACGATCCACGCCCACGCGTCCTGGTCGCACTTCCTGTCCTTCACGTGTGGTACACTACCCTCCCTTAAGTGAACAACCACTCATGCGCCAAATTATCGGAAACGTGTGAGAGTGTGTACAAATAAAGAATTTTAATTTCAATTATCGGAAAGGGTTGAGAGTATTACAAAGTTTGACTTCAGTCAAATCTAATATGCGGAGTAAATAAAAATGGAGGGCTACTACGTCCATCCGGGTTTTTAGTCCACACCATTTTTTAAATTAAAGTTAATAGCTGGACAAATAAAATTACAGGGGAGCTGGAGACAAAGTTTTGAGAAGGCTTAGAAATCAATACAAAACTTATGCTGTTAGTACCAACTTCGATCCTTCTTCGAGGAAACATTTGGTTCATAGCCAATTGTGTGATAAAATTGCACCAACGTGAAAGACGACTGCGTCTCCAACACAACCAAGGTGAACTGACGAAGGATATCATCTTTGTGTGTAACAAGCAAAGAGCACTAATGGAAGACAGCTTGTTTTTCATTGAAAATTGCTCAGCTTCACCAGCCGACGCAACCATGAGGCGTAACCATGAGCATCGGTCATCGTGGTGATGCATCATCCATTTGGCATCAAGTTTGGGTGAGGCACCTATGAAGTTCGACAAATCCTCACTGTGGTCTGTTTCTTCTCAGTAATCAAGCTCGAGGAAGGAAGAACCACGTGGCAGAGGACAGTGAGGCGAAACAACAATGGCCATCCAATTTTGTGTAGTTCCACTAAAATTGAGGAAGACATGCCCAGGTATGGAGACACGCATCGCTGTTTCCAAAAATATAAAAAAGGGTTAGCAACGACATCTCTATTGTCAATAAGAACTAATGAAAAGTACACCAACAAACAGAAGCATCATAATTATATCTTGATGGGAACTAAACCAGGATACCCGAGAAAAAAAGCATTTCTTCATTTAACCAGTGATAGTACTACCACCATATGGACGGAATATGGACAATGACCGCACAACCACCATGTACTCTTTGTCAAAACAACATGTATACCTCCACCAAGGCATAAATCAGGACAACTTTTCGAGTGGCATTTCCTCTATAATAGTACTAGTAGGTGATGTTGGACCAGCCGACGAACCCTAGCTACTATGCATGGGGAGCTGGGGAGTAGTCGCATAGAAGAAAACCCGCACGCAGCGACCTAGGGAGCTGGACCAGTACAAGAAGTTATACCTCAGGTGGGCGAGATGTCGTTTAGGCGGGCGGGCGGGATCTGCCCACACGACGGCAGCGAACAAGGGCGCGGAGGATCTTCGTCCGCGCCAGCGCCGACTCCGAGAGGACAGTGCGCATCGGCTTCCTCCGTCACCGACGGCGACAACGTCAACGCTGCACCTCCTCACCTGCCGCAGCGGACGAGATTCGGCCGGATGTGGGAACACCGGTGAGGAGAGAGATAGAGTGTGCACTGTCATCTTGTTTTGATATGGAGAGGGTGAGAGAGCGAGACGCGAGAAACTCTATCAAACAAGAGGCTATAATGGAGTAAAAAAAATCTCTCCATAGCAGTGGTTTTAAATAGAATACGCGCGTTCCTGGAAAAAAGAAACGAAAACTGGTGGAAATTTTTTTAAGGGTCTGTCTAGGACACATCTAGATGTGACATAGTTATGTCACATCTAAGTTGATGTCCACTCTATTTGTGGTCTATTTTTTTTGTCCTAGTTTTTTTTGATTCTTGTTGCTACATTATATACTTGTGGGAGCTTAGATGTGATATCCTTAAATAACATCTAGATGTGAATTAGACAAACTGATTTTCTAACGTACCAAGAAAGAAAACTCGATCAAAAACACGCCCCCGCTTCCAGGTCGCGAGAGTCGTCGCGCACACACACATAGACATAGACATGCATATCCGTGTTTACGTAAAATTCTATTTCCATCTCCATCTCCAATCATATTTGTCCAACTGGCACATTATTTACGTTGTTAATTATATACGCAGCAATATTAACGTACAACATCTCTTGTTTGCGCACGTCCGGACCGCTGCCATGGCCGGTCCTGACCAACCCGAACCCTCTTCATCACCCGCGCTTGCTTCCCGCCCGAAACGGTCAGTGCTGCATTCATGCCCGGCCAGAGCGGACGCAACCTCTCACTGGCGCCGGCATTGAAGCGGCGTGCCGGCCGAGAGAGCGTCGCCCGCGCCGCTTCCTGGTGCACGCGGCTGCTCCGCGTTCAAAGGTCGCAATAGCCGGCTACAACATGCATGTAAAAAGTTCTTGGGAGTCCGTGCTACAGCTAGCTGTCCTCCCCCAACTCTTCAATCTCTTCTAGTAGTGCTAGTACTCCATGGCGCGATCCATCGACAAGGAGGCGGGAAAGTTATGGTATACTCGGTTTGCGGTGAGTGGCATGCCGAGCGACCGTGTGGGGTCGAGCCGTGGAGGAGGGTGAGACACAAACACGACAGACGTGATTTAAACTTTGGTTTTGCTCGATGGCGCGATCCAACGAAGCGAAACATCGGTTTCTCTCCGTTTCCATGTTTTCTCTAGAAAAACGAAAACTTTCCACTACAAAGGAAAACTAACACGCATGCTGATGCATCTCAATGATTCACATATCATAGCCAATATTTACTTCACAACTAAAGAAAAAGTTGTGAGAGCATGTACGAAAGAAAAAGTACTGATGGGGTCACTACGACTTAAACCCTAAACCCTAAACATGATTTAATTCCCTGGCTAGGTAGAACCTGTCGAAGGAAAGACGGCTGGCACCCTCGGATCATACGATGCTTTTGTGCAGTTCCACTAAAATCGACCTGAGCATCCCTGATGGCAAAGATATTGAAGAAGTGTGATTAGAATAATAGAACATGCACTAGTTCATGAGACATAAACTCATCACAAGTAGAAGCCGGTAGAAGTAGAGAAAGATCGACATGGAGATGGAGCTACGACAATGGAGCAAGCTGGCTCCAAAAGGAAGATGGACTACCTGGGACGTCGGGCTGTAGCTAGAAGAGCGGTCGGGACGCTTCATCGGCCCATACCCTGGTGACCCGGGATTGGGACGCACCGACTGTGGGTTTTCTCCCTCGCCGATGTCGACCGCGTCTACGCAGAACATTGTTCCCTTCCCCCAGCTGCGGGATCAGGCCGGTCATTCTATGCTTGTGAAGAGAGCAACCTTAGCAAGTAGGCTTGTAGCTTAGGCTCCTGCTAGTGTATATATAGTGGTTTTCTTTTTCTCTCCATATCAACCATTTTATATTGCGTACGTGTCATTCAAGAGTGAAATGATGGTTGCTTCTTTCGACTAACTTACTGTGTGATTTGACTGCTCCTTAGTGGCCCCTACACGTACTCCCCCTACGTGTATGCAACAGTCACACGTACACATGGACGCAAAAACATGCGTGACACCCTAATGCATGCATGTCCGAGCACACGACGGAACACACACGGTCACGCTAAATGCTCAACCTACATGTGCATGCACACACATACTCATTCAGGTTGAGCTAGTGACCATATAAACACCGGAAAATATATATATTGAGCGCAATGAGTGTATTATGAAGTCCACTGACCGCATTTTTACAAATATACAGTGAAAGTCAATGTATTTATCTCGTTTGAAATTAAGCCATATTAGCAGGAGAGGAGGCAGTATGGAACAGCATTACTTTTACCTTGTTTGGATACTCTAACTCAGTTAGAGGTTAGAGTTAGATTCTAACCCTGAACTAACCATGAACTAACTCTAGCCAAAGAGGTGTTTTGATGACAGGGTTAGATGGAGCGCGGATACGGCGAGGCGCCTTCACGGGCGTTGCGAGAGGGAGGAAGGAAGAGGACGAGAAGCTTCGAGGAAGTGGCGAGGGATTTGCTGCGGCGAGAGCGAGAGAAAAATGTGTTTTTTTAGTGCTCGAGGGAAGAACTAACCCAAATAAGCACCTCTTGGGTGGGTTAGATTTTTTGGATGGGTTAGATGCTTCTAACCCAAACTAACCCTCGTGTTTGGATACTTTTGGGTAGTTGAGTACAAACTAACCCAAACTAACTGTAACCCATGGATCCAAACATGGCCTTTGTTGTGTCCCGTCAACTTGCCGAACGAGGAGAAGGTTGCAGGACGGGAGAAGCTTGCGCGCGGTGGCTCGCAGGACTAGGAGAAACTTTTGACTAATGCAAGCTCTCCCTCGCTCAGGCGGTGGACATGCAACAGTTAATTCGGTGTCAGATTGCCAGAAGCATACACTATACTATTAGTGCTACTATTGTTCGACTTCCCGAATAGGCGAACAGCCAAGCGCAAAGTTTACTAGTACTAGTACTACTACTATAGTCTATAAAGGTATGTACTATACTAGTACTAGGAACCGGATGGAGGAGCATCTCCACTCTTATTATAATTTTAAAATGTGATAAAGCAATCTTCAACACATTTGGTTCTCTTCGAGGGTTCTCAGATGTGATAATGGAAGTTGATTGCATGGAACACTCGCCACAATTCTCGCTTAATTCTGGCTCATATCCTGTTACAAATAGTAGCGCTCGGTAATATTTCCTCTTTTTTTGTTATTCAGCATGTAAACAGGTCAGCAAACCTTGCGGCGCATCTTCGTGCGAACCGTGCTTGCTGCACTTTGAATGTGGCCGAGAGCTGGCTTGATGAAACACCTCGCTTCCTACTTCTTTTTTTGCGGGGTACCTCGCTTCCTAGTGACCAGTGTCTTGGCTGATCGTCCTAAGAATGCTTATACATGAATAAAGCTCTCTCATTTACCCGCAAAAAAGATTAAGCCATATTAACCGAAAAGGAGGGAGTATGGACTAGCACTACTTTTTGGTGTGTCCCGTCAACTCGCAGAACGAGGAGAAGCTTACATGGCAAGGTGAAGCTCTCTTACGCCTTTTAATTAATGCAACCTACCCTCGGGGGACATGCATCAGTCCATTCGGTGTCAGATTGTCATAGGCATACACTGTAGTACCCAACATGCGGAGTACCATCATTGTTCGACTTCACGAAGAGGCGAAGAGCCAAGCGCAGTAGTACGAGTAGTACTACTACTAGAACGACCTGGTGGAGCGTCTGTACTCTTATTTTTTTATCTCTGATAAAGTACACGTTTATTCCGGAGAAGGGCGGAAAACGGCAGCCCAACATGTAATGAATGATATCGATCAACCAACCATGCTCGAATATATCTTGGCCTCCGTGCAAGCCCGTCTGTATGTTCTCGCTCCTCGTCTCTCTCAAGGAACGGTGGGTTGACTCTTTGCCGTCAATTGAGATCGGTTTGCTCACACATGTCAGTGATATGCCAAGAGGAGGTGCGTTGACCACTGGCCATACGCGTACTTGGTTTTGCACCTTCATACTACTCCTCCCTCCGTCACAGTTTACAGGGCGCGCTTCATTATGATGCATTTCCCTCAATGCATTTCCACCACCAGATAGACTTTAGACGCGTTTGGTTTAATGCTCAATTAATTAGGGCGTGGTAACCGCAATCAAGTCCACAATCTTCTCTCCATGTACTCTGTACTACTACAGAGTGGAGTAAGTGCATGCATGTGTGTACCCGGGGTGGAAGCAACGCATGCATGTGTGTACGCATTATTCCCTCTAGTAATAGACGCTGTGCTATAACTACGAATGCTATTTTTCAGGCCGATCTCTAGTAGCCTTGGTCCCACAGATTTTTTTTCTTTTTTCTGTAGCGCGCTGTATGAACAGATGGAGTAGTATGAGCAGATTCAAAGAAGAGCGTATTGATGGTTGCTTCTTCAGAGCAACTTACAGTGGGAAAGGTGGGGCTTATGATTTGACTGCTCATTACTCACTATTAATGCAGCGCAACGACCGGGCTGAGTCTCCCATGCGGTTGTGCACTACCCCCTTGGTTCTTAAATATACTCCGGAGTATTTGTCTTTCTAGAGATTTCAACGAGTGACTACTCAAATATTTGTCTTTTTAGAGATTTGAAATGGACTAGCACATATGGATGTATATATACATATTTTAGAGTTCATTTTGCTCCGTATGTAGTCACTTGTTGAAATCTCTAGAAAGACGAATAGAATATTTAGGAACAGAGGGAGTATACATACGAAGCAAAATGAGTGAATCTACACTCTAAAATATGCCCGTTTGAAATTTGTAAAAAGACAAATATTTAGGAACGAAGGAGTATAATTTTGTGCATGGCACATGGACCCGGATGATGAAGAGGCTTCTGGCAATGCTATCAAGCTTCCATCATTTGTTTACATAATTGACGTACTATACAAATAATTTTCCAGCGACATGAAATTGTACAATGGTGTGAGCTTTCAGCTTTTGTTTCGCATGTCTTGCCATCGATGCTCTTTCGGAAACAATAAAAAACTAACTTCCTTGCTAATGCATGTCAATTATTAGCAGATCAGAGCTAATAATTACATCACAACTGAAGACAGAAGAGTTGTGAGAAGGTGTTAAATTAAAATTGATCCATGCTTTCATTGGCAGCAACGTCCCCCTAGCTCTGTCTAAATCAGCAAGGCATGTTGGGAAAAAAAGTAACTGTCTGGAGCATGCAACATTCCGATCATTTTGTGCAGTTCCACTAAAATAGAGCTGAGCGTCCCTGTTCCAAAGATATTAAGTGTGATTACGATAATAGAGGACTGCTGATGAAACAATAAACACACAAATAGAAGCCGGTCACCTTTGCAGTCTCTCTTAAGACTAACTAGTTGGAGAAGATTAGGCTCGGAGTTGGATGAGGAGGATAGAGCAAAACCAATCTCCCTATGTGCAGCGCACTGAAATGTAGAGACGTTCCCCGTGTGACATTTTAGTACAACTGCACAAAACACTCTTAAGAAAAAAGTGATTTGTGCAGTTCACCAAAAGGTCGCAATAGCAACGAGGTGAAATGGATAGCCCTGTTGGCAAAAAAGAGGTAGAAAGGAAACAATTACTGGCCAATAACAGTTGATGACACATGCGACCACAAAAAAGAAGCATATTCCTTGCCATAATGGAAGATAGCAACACGGTTGTGTTTGTCTAAAATGGTGTGAGGACGAGAATGCAATATGGAAAGTACGCCGGACGAGCTACATTTTGGGCAAAGAACTATGGAAGATCCACATGCAGCGACGTGGGAAGACGAGCAGTGAAGCAAGGCCAGAGGGGATACCTGGAGGTCGTCGGGATGTAACTAGGTGAGCGGCGGCGGGCGGAATCTGCGAGCAGGTGGCGTAGGCCCTGCCGCGCCGGAGCTTGGCCAGAGAGAACGGCGTGTACCGCAGATCGGGACGTGCTGCCTCGGCGCCGTCGAACGGAGAAACGATGCACTTCCTCCCTTTCCACCGGCGGATGGGATGCGACCGGATCAGTGACCAATGGTGTGAGAGAGAGAAGCCACCGCACTCCCTTTCCCCCGGCGGACGGGATGCGGCCGGATCAGTGACCAACGGTGAGAGAGAGAGGCCACCGCATCCTTGTGTGAGATACTCTGAAGAGCGATAAACTAGGCACGCAAGGCTCCATTGTATATAGTGAGCGGACTACCTTTTTCTCCACAAAAATCGTTTTATATTCTGTGTAAGTGCCATTGAGTGCTATAACTTTATTTAAAAATAACGCGGCAATGCGTCAAGTCGAACTTTGTTTCGTGCACGCGTGGTACACGACCTCCCTAGGTCAACAACCGCTACTGGCGTTCAAATTAGCACGTGGGCTGCCATTTCGTAAAGAAATGAGCTCCACCGTGTACCCACGCGGGTGTGGCTGGGCACAAAGCATGAGTATGTGCACGGTGCACCTATTCTCTTCTTGTATACCTACACCACCTACGTGGGGTTGTGTGAGAGAGATACAAACCTAGAGAGATATAATGTGTGGGTTCTTGAGAGTTTTTTTGGGGGGGGGGGTCAATCAAAAAATGTAACATATGCAATGTGTGTGAAATAGAGTCCTGGATATAACATATATATAGAGGGGGCAATCCACGAGAAGAGAGTGGAGGTATCATCGGCTTGAGGTGTCCATAGAATCGAAGAGAGGAATGATGTGTGTGTGTGTGTGTGCACACACGCGATCGATAAAGAGTTCCATCAAATTTGTGTGTGCCCACGTCAAAGATATAGAGTGGCTGGCCTACTGGAACGGGACAGGGGACATGTGCAGTTTGGCTCTGTGGCATGGATACCTACCTACAGCGCTCGACTATCGGTGTGTGGTGGGGGAAGAGCGAGGCCCAATTAACTATAGAGGTACAATGGCTCGTATATGTGTGGAGGAGGAGAGAGACCTACCTCATGTATTAAGGAGATCGATCTGCCTCATGTATTAAGGGAGATCGATCGGCATCCATGCATATGTGTAGGAGAGGAATAAGGTTGGGAGAGAGACAGAGCTTGAGTGTTGGAGGGGGTGGTAGTGGAGTTGCTTCTAACAAATGGTGGGATAGGCTTGCTAGACAAACGGAGGGCACGCCCGCAATATCAATAAGAGAGGAGATGGCTGCTTGTTGTCTGTGCACGTGCGTGTGAGAGACGGGTCAGGAGGCATGCACGAATGATGAGGGGGGGGGCGATGTGGCTGTGGTAAGCAGACGTAACTACATAGGAAGATCAATCGCCCTTTGTTAGAGAAAGGAGAGACATAACTTGTGAGGTACGTCGATCGATGGGGGGGGGGTAGTTAAAGTCGGTCTAGGTATATGTTGGGAGATCGATCGGTATACATGCATGTGTGTGTTAGAAGCAAATGACGCACGAGGAGAAGGATAGAGAGAGAGGGATGCCTGTAGGAGGTGGTACAAGAGGCATACTATATCGAGGGGGAGGAGTGTGCGAGTACGAGAACGATGAAAAGAGTGGTGGGAGTGAGGCATGGACGGTGACAAGAGAAGAGGTGAAGCTTGTGTTTGTGCTAGGCACACCTAGCTAGAGAGGCATATCAATCGATGTGTGCCGTAAAGAAGGAGTTGGGGGGCCTACACACACCGTGGGTGAACGACCTTAAGTGAAACAACGAATTTGCGCGATGGAGCTAGAGAATGTTGAGGGAGGGTGAGAGGGATGCGGGCGTGTGCATGCACAAGAGAAAGTTAGCGCTAGCTACAAAGATAAGAGGGTTGTGTGGGTGTAAAAGACGAATAGAGATCATATATACTTCATTATAAAAAGCGAATACGGATATTTGAAGAATTTATCATTGTGTTTTAAACTGACGCATGTGTGAATATATATAACGGTGATACACATGGTGTGTTTATTAACATGTTATACTACATTTAATATATTTTATCTCTACTCTTATAAAAAATGGAGTTGTTGATGATGGTGTGCCTGCCATCCTGCATTATAGGCCATCCGATTTATATCTGGCGGATAGCAAGGAAACTATGATGGTTGAAGTTGGCAACAATCATGATTGTAGATTCTTATTGAAATAGAGAAACGAATTCAAATTTATTTTGAATTGCAGCGGTAGTATAGACATTTGGAATGCACTAAAATGTTGGCATGAGTAGGTTACATGGATTATACAGCAAGCGAAAAAATTTAATCGGACATAACATGGATTCATACTAGCTTTTAATAGCATTTGTATAGTAAAACGGGGCAAGACTCTCTCTTTGTGTGGTGTGAATAGTTTTATTTTTTTTGTTTTCTTTTTGGTTGAGGGAAGTGCGAATTGATTTGGTACATACAAGTACAATATTACTACACGTTAGGCTTGTCCCTAAAATTCAACCCGCATCTTGTTATATCCCGAAAATTCAGATATCGTGCTCCAAAAACAAGCGCCTTCAGAACCCGCGCCTTGCTATCCCGAAATTACAATGCGCGCGAAAACTCCCTACAGCTGCCAAATCCCGACACGCGAAATCCCCCTTCTAACCCTGAGCCAAAAGGGCCGCTAGTTCAAATCGGTGGGGGGTACTTTTGTAACACACCCTACATTTTGGACAAGCGCGTCCCTAAGTCATGCTTCACCCCCTCCCATCACCCCCTTTTTGCCATTCGAAATCCCAGGCCGCCATAACCTCTCCGCTCCAGCCACGATACCCCACCCTCCTCCGTCCGCCACGTCACCGCTGCCCAACCGGAGCCTCTTCCCCAACGACCTCGTCCACCGCAACAGCTCGATGTCCCTCGTCCACCTCCCCGGATGAGGATCCGTCGTCGATCTCACCGTCCCGCCGATTCAGCCGCCCCATCCTCCACCTCCAAGCAGCTGCTCCGACGATCGCCTCGTCTATCGCGACTGCTCCATCCCCACAGCGCCGCCTTAACCTGCTCCACCGGAACCGCAGCATCCTCATCGACTCCTCGGACGAAGCCGAGGCCTACTCAGCGCCACCAAAGAGGTTGTACAGTCATCGCATCACACCTTCTCCTTAACTCGACCTCCCGGCGTTGACGGTGCTCCATCCCACACCGCCATCGAGCGGCTACCTTGAAGCCGGCTCCTCGGGCGACATCTCCATGGCGGCTCTCCCCTAGTGCGAGGCCCCTTCGGCGGCGGCGTCCATACCAGCCGGATCTGCTGCTGCTCCCGCTCTCGCTCGCTCGCTCGCGCTGCAGCTGCTGCTCCAACTCTTGCTCGATCGCTCGCTCGCCCAGCTGCTGCTGCTGCTCTCCCACTCGGTCGTGCTGCTGCTCTGCTCCGATTAAGCCACACTTCAGTCGGCTGAATCAACTTTTGGGTCAGTCGATTTTCAGGGGTTGGGGGGGGGGGGCTCGCCGGAGTTAAGGAAGAACCACCCGCAGCGGGACGGGGGCTCGCCGGAGAGGTACCCCACTATCTATCTTAGGGTTCAGGGTGGGGGGTGGGGGGCCTAGAGGGCTGGTCGGGGCGGCGGTGGCGAGTTGTTTTGGGGCGGCGAGGCGGCGCTGGGGCCGGCGGTTCGGCCGGTGGTGGCTGGCGGCTCGGGGGGGGGGGGGGTGCAAGTTGAAGATGAACTGCAGGCCCTCCCTAAACTACATGTCAATTGCCTCTCTGCTACCATTGCGTTTAGTTTCGACAGTAGCATTCAGATTCCACAGTAAATTTCAGTTTCGACAGTTAAGTTCAGAGTCAACAGTTTTTACCTCATCTATTGTAGTCAGGTGGTTTTTGGTGATGTTAATTTTTCATCCATTTTACATCATCTATTGGAGATGCTATTAGAATCCCAGTTGAGATTGACGATGCCTGTCTTGTGCTGCTTCAGCCTTTGACGTCTTATGGCTCACCGGAGCTGCTCCAACGACAGAACGATCCATCACAACAGAGCAGTGCCCTGGACGCCGTCTACAGAATCCTCAGATCTTCATCCACACCTCCGACATCCACCTCTGCCTCAACTGCTTCAGCGACCAACCGAATGATGCTGAGGTCGACACGGCTACGGCAAAGAGGTTGTACACTTGTTGCATCACTTATTACTATACATTCACGTCGATCCATTAGGGCTATTTTGGTTCAACAGAAAAACGTCGATCCACTGGTTGTTACCATCACTCTAAATTTCTGCATGCTCTCCTTACATAATCTCACCATATTTTTTTCGTATGCATGTCAGATATTTTACACACTCATGCTGAACATGTAGAGAAAAAGAGAAGAGTTTTGCGCAGCAATACAATGTCATGCAGACATCGCTCCATGGTGGGTTCAATGGCAAACCCTCCCCACCCCTCTCCAGATTGTAATCCAGAGGAAGATATCTGATCTAAGGCGGATTCAAACGCCGCTGACCACTCCTATTTACCCCCAAGGTGTTTGCTCTACCTTGGCATGATGATGTTAGTCATATCATGCATATGTTGCCTTGCAGTGCCTAGTTTTGACATCATATATGTCACCTGCTTAGTTTAGACATGTTCTGTAATGCCACCTGTTTAGTTTCTATATCATATATGGGGATTATGCAGTCTCATGTCTTTTAGCCAGCCATAATATATGTGAAATGTGTAATGCCATCCTGTTTAACCAGGCATCATATATTTGAATGATATCTTGCCCGTCCTTTTCTTCATTACATTTTCATTTGTCCACAATGTTTGTACATTAAAATACTCTTCCTGTGAATCATCCATTTGGGTGGGAGATGGAAAAATTTGGAGTGAAAACAAGGCCATCAGAGCAGACAGTGCTACCTGTCGAAGCAGATCTCTTGTTGGGTCCCGATAGCTCCTCAGAGATGGATTCAGAGACAGATGACGACTCCTATTCCCCCGCTGAGGTGTATGCTCTAACTTGGCATGGTTATACTTCTCATCTCATGCATACGGTGTCTTGCATTGCATAGTTTAGACATCATATACACAATATTCAACACCATGTTCTTAGTTCAGACATCATATCGAATGCCCTCTGTTTAGCATATAAATCACATATGTGAATTAAATGATGCGATCCTGATTACTTAGATTACATGTAGGTGAATTATGTCATGCAATCTTGTTTAGTTATTCATCATATCTTTGAATTATGTTATGCTATGCTATCCAGTTTAGATAGACATCATATATGTGAAATTATGTCATGCTATCCGTTTTAGTTAAACAATATACATGCCAACTATTTCATGCCCGTTTTTTTCCACACTATCTACTGCATCTGTCTCTCATACAATGTCTGTACATTCAACTATGTTTCCTGTTTATCAGCCATTGAAATTGGAGTGGGTGATGCCAGTATCTAGCGGAATAAAAACACGATCTTCAAATAAAACAGTGCTACCTCTTGGTGGAGATAGCACCCCGGTTGTACATGCACAAGAACCAGCCCTACCACACATAACCCAAACTCTCACAGATTGTACCCCTACTGCGATGGACAGAGAACCAGCTTTACCCAATCTAACCCCAACCCCAGCTGATAGTAACCCAGTTCCTGTTGACACAGCACCATCTCCACCACAGAGCTCCCAAACAAGAGCAGTTAGTAAGGCAGCTCCTATGCCCAAAGGGCCAGTACTATCACGGCGAACCCCAACTCCTCCAGTTAGTACACCTATTCCTGTGGAGGAAGCACAACCAGCTAGTCGTAGTTTAGCATCTATCGCATTTGATGTTGTTAAATCGTATGTGTATCTTCCCATCTTGGAAATATTATACTGAAGATGAAGGAAAATGCCAGTTGCAGGTGTTTGTCCAGGAGTTATGTGTAAGTAATATTATTCATGGCAATTACTTTGCTTCGTCCCATACATCCTATCTCCATGATGGTTATAATACAACAAATTTTCCCATTTTTCTCTATAGAGAAGGACCGATTTGGAAACTCAGGATGAGGTAACCTGTGCTAATACCTCTGCTATCTTCAAGAATGCTTGGTGGCAGTATCGGAATTACTTGAAGAAAACGTACTTCACCGGCAAAGAAACTCATCAAATTCCCTTACGTTCTCCTGAGACACATTTACTGGACGATGACTGGGAACGCCTTGTTCTGTACTGGTCCCGAACCAAGAATGTGGTAAGGTCTATGAGCTCATTTTCTATTTTTAAGTATTATATTCTTGCGTCTGACTGTACTCTGTTCATGTAGAACAAGTGCCTAAACCTGAAGAACAACTGTTCTAATTTAAGATTCCATTGCTATCATAGTTCAAAAAAGCGCTAGGCATTAATTGTGTGTTTTGCCACTGCCTTTCCTTTACTGACCAAAGCGCATGCTTATGCGCAGTTATGCACAGATTATGCGTAGTTATGCGCAATGCGTTTTGCCAACGCCTGGAGCCTAGGGCGCTTAAGCGCTCGCTTAGGCGCGCTTTTTTAAATTATGATTGCTTTTCTCTTGTATCACTGTATTTACTCATACAAACTTATTTTCAAATTGAAGGATCCAATCGAAACTTCAATGGCACATCAGGTATGTTCACGCATGTTTCTTTAACAGGTTTGCTCTTATCAATAGCTCTGTTGATTTCAATTTCAATTGTGTATATAGTTGACTTTCATATCATGCACATTACTAGCATCACAACAGAGCCAATAGTGTTGTTGTACATGTAGACCCGTGGTACCCATCAGAAATCTTGTTGTGCCGTGTAGTTTCCCACACTTTGTATTCTTTCACTGCTGCTTTGTCTTGAACTAATATGATTTGAACCGTGTCTCTATTTTGATTTGGCAAGACAATGCAGTGACCATAGGACATAGATATATGTTTGTTTGATGCTTTTATTATGTACTAGTACTTGGCAATAGAAGACTTGGTAGTTTAATCCTGTCCACCTTTCTAATGAACTGGTTCACCGAAATGAGTTTCATATACTAATACATGCTAAACTTGTTATGTGTCTGCTTGTTTCTTCTTTTAGAATGCTCACAGAATATTGGGGAAGAGTGCCTTATTAAGCAATGGTAAAGGAAGTAATGTAGATAAGGTTCTCCAACAAATCTGATAAAACAGCTAAGGAAGACTATCTTGAAGACAGCGAGATGCTACGTCTCGAGCTTGCGTTGGTTTTCCCCGAAGAGGAGGGGGTGATGCAGCACAGCAGCGTAAGTATTTCCCTCAGTTTTTGAGAACCAAGGTATCAATCCAGTAGGAGGTCACGCGCAAGTCCCTCGTACCTGCACAACACGATAGCAACTCGCAATCAACGCTTAGGGGTTGTCAATCCCTTCACGGTCACTTACGAGTGTAAGATATGATAGAGATAATATTTTTGGTATTTTTGGTATAAAGATGCAAAGTAAAAAGTAAAGGCAAAGTAAAAACAAAGCAAGTAATAAAGTGATATAGATTGATATGATGAGAATAGACCCGAGGGCCACAG
The DNA here is from genome assembly GCF_018294505.1 of Triticum aestivum. NCBI lineage: Eukaryota > Viridiplantae > Streptophyta > Magnoliopsida > Poales > Poaceae > Triticum > Triticum aestivum. The sequence continues at coordinate 807,670,079 of NC_057798.1, forward strand.
GTTTCACTAGTGGCTTCTCTCAAAAGCATAAGTATTCTACGGTGGGTGAACAAATTACTGTTGAGCAATTGATAGAATTGAGCATAGTTATGAGTATATCTAGGCAATGATCATGTATATAGGCATCACGTCCGTGACAAGTAGATCGAAACGATTCTGCATCTACTACTATTACTCCACTCATCGACCACTATCCAGCATGCATCTAGAGTATTAAGTTAAAAACAGAGTAACACCTTAAGCAAGATGACATGATGTAGATGGATAAATTCATGCAATATGATAAAAACCCCATCTTGTTATCCTCGATGGCAACAATACAATACGTTCCTTGCAACTCTTTCTGTCACTGAGTAAGGACACCGCAAGATTGAACCCAAAGCCATGCACTTCTCCCATTGCAAGAACTACCAATCTAGTTGGCCAAACCAAACGGATAATTCGAAGAGACTTGCAAAGATAACTTAATCATACATAAAAGAATTCAGAGAAGAATCAAATATTTTCCATAGATAAGTTGGATCATAAACCCACAATTCATCGGTCTCAACAAACACACCGCAAAAAGAAGATTACATCGAATAGATCTCCACAAGAGAGGGGGAGAACATTGTATTGAGATCCAAAAAGAGAGAAGAAGCCATCTAGCTACTAGCTATGGACCCGAAGGTCTGAAGTAAACTACTCACACTTCATCGGAGGGGATATGGTGTTGATGTAGAAGCCCTCCGTGGTGGATGCCCCCTCCGGCGGAGCTCCGGAACAGGCCCCAAGATGGGATCTCGTGGATACAGAAGGTTGCGGCGTTGAAATTAGGTTTTTGGCTCCATGTTTGGTCTATTGGGGATACGTAGGTATATATAGGAGGAAGGAGTACGTCGGTGGAGCTCCGAGGGGCCCACGAGGCAGGGGGGCGAGCCCAGGGGGAGGGCGCGCCCTCCACCCTCGTGGCCGCCTCGTGGCTTTCTTGACGGAGGGTCCAAGTCTCATGGATCTTATCTGATGAGAAAATCACGTTCCCAAAGGTTTCATTCTGTTTGGACTCCGTTTGATATTCCGTTTCTTCGAAATACTGAAATAGGCAAAAAACAACAATTCTGGGCTGGGCCTCCGGTTAATAGGTTAGTCCCAAAAATAATATAAAAGTGGAAAATAAAGCCCAATATAGTCCAAAACAGTAGATAAAGTTGCATGGAGCAATCAAAAATTATAGATACATTGGAGACGTATCACGAGACAACCCCAAAGTCCTGTCTTGGTTTAGTGTTCGAGTTACTGGCAAGTACCGCTTGCACAAGCTATTCAAACTCACTGTCTGAATCAGTTCGGTTTCTTGAGTCTCAACTACAAGCTGAAAGACATCGATCAGCTGTGCTGCGACAAGAAGCGGAAGGACTGCGGAAGTCCCTGGAGCATTCAGATGCATACTTTCTGGTGCAACAGTAAGCGTTGGAAGATTTTAGCGCCAAACAAGACAAAGCTAATCAGCTTGCTAAGCTTATTGCCAGCATGGTGGATACCCAGGATAACGTTTCTTGAGCTCTTCTGAAGTTGTTTCAGTTATGCTCTTGTTTTGCTGCCGCGTTTATTTGCACTAGTGGCCAATTTTGACGGCAAGTGTATGTAATATGATGTTTTGTTCCCTATATTTGCACTGGTGGCGAACTTTGATGCCCAGTGGATGTAATATGTGTAATAGCGGTAATAGGCTAGCATTAATTTCTTGCTTATTTATTTCCTTATTGTGTGTGTTTTTCTAGTGGCCACAATAGCCTATTTTTGGTAACAAGGCCAAAATAATCATGGCAACACACGGACTGTTGTAACCATGGGCCTCCTGCAGGCCGTATGATCCATGGGCCTTCGTCCGGCCGTAGGATCCATTGGCCTTCTATACGGGCCGTAGGATCCATCGGCCTTCTATACGGGCCTTAGGGTCCATCGGCCTTCTACGGGTCGTACGATCCATGGGCCTTCTACGGGCCGTACTATCCATGGGCCTCATACGGGCCGTAGGATACATGGGCCTTCTACGGGGCGCATCATCATTTCTCCAATCATGGGCCATACTATTCGTGGACCATAACGGGCCGTTAATAGGCCGTATTTGATAACTCTATGAAAACAGCCCAACGGTTTTTTTTTGACATGAAAACGGCCCAACGTATTAATGGTCCGCAAACGGGCCGACTGTAACGACGGGCTGAATTTGGCCCACAAGCAGAAAATGACAGTAACGGGCCGTATGTAACCGAATGTTGCAAATGAGCCCAAGAATCAATGGGCCCTAAGAAGGCCGAAAGATAACTTGGGATGGAAACGACCCAATGGAATAATGGGCCGTTAATGGGTATAAAGTGATACACTGTTCATTACGGGCCTGTTTCACCACAGGCCGTTAATGGGCCAAGAGTTACAAAGGTCCTCATATGGGCCGAAAGAAGTCATGGGCCACACATGGGCCGGAAGTTAAAACGGGCTGAATCATATTGGACGGCCTAGGTGACGCTACTAGGCCTAATTCGGATAGGGCGTAACGGGCCTTGGGTTAGCGGGCTGTAAATGGGCTATATGCGAACATGTCGTTAACAGGCTTTCCGTGGGCCGGGCTGCCACCTTTTGACCAAGTCAAACGGGCCGGCCTTTTCACAGGAATGGGCCTCTGTTGGGCCGTGCCACGTGTTGCCGTATCATAGGCGACTTCGGTCCAATGAGCGGATGACATCTGTCCCAATGGTGAGCCGACACGTATTTCCTCCAGCCAATGATGATTTTACACGTGGAAAATCCCCATTGGTCGGGGTTGTTAACGGGTTATCTGATCCAAAACCCGACCTGATAGCTTAACGGCATTCCGTTACGGTGGATGCCACGTGTCGGTCACCCTTGACGAAAGCACTTCTGTGACGCGCGATTTATCGTCATGGAAGTGGACACTTCCGTGATGATAATTTTGGTAATGTCATGGAACACTTCTACGACAGCACAGGTATGACTATCTTCATTCTGTCATAAATTTGTCATGGATGTACATGCATGAAAAAAAACGCGACCTACTGTGACAAACACGTATCATCACGGAAGTGTATTTTTTTGTAGTGATGATATAAACCCCATCTTTTTATCCTCGATTGCAACAATACAATACGTGCCTTGCTGCCCCTGCTGTCACTGGGAAAGGACACCGCAAGATTGAACCCAAAGCTAAGCACTTCTCCCATGGAAAGAAAGATCAATCTAGTAGGCCAAACCAAACTGATAATTTGAAGAGACTTGCAAAGATAACTCAATCATACATAAAAGACTTCATAGGAGATTCAAATATTTCTCATAGATAAACTTGATCATAAACCCACAATTCATCGGATCTTGACAAACACACCGCAAAAAGAGTTTACATCGAATAGATCTCCACAAGAGAGGGGGAGAACATTGTATTGAGATCCAAAAAGAGAGAAGAAGCCATCCAGCTAATAACTAGGGACCCGAAGGTCTGTGGTAAACTACTCACAACTCATCGGAGGGGCTATGGTGTTGATGTAGAAGCCCTCCATGGTCGATTCCCCCTCCGGTTGAGCGCTGGCGAAGGCTCCAAGAAGGGATCTCGCGGATACAGAAGGTTACGGCGGTGGAAATTGTGTTTCGTTGGCTCCCTGGATGTTTTCGGGGAACGTAGGCATATACAGGAGGAAGAAGTACGTTGGTGGCCGCCCGAGGGGCCCACAAGACAGGGGGGCGTGCCCTGTAGGGTGGGCGCGCCCTCCTATCTCGTGGGCGCTCCGGCTGCTTCTTGGCTTGCACTCCAAGTCCTCTGGATCACGTTCCTTCCAAAAATCACGCTCCCGAAGGTTTCATTCCGTTTGGACTCCGTTTGATATTCCTTTTCTTCGAAATACTGAAAGAGGCTAAAAAACAGCAATACGGGATGGGCCTCCAGTTAGTAGGTTAGTCCCAAAATGATATAAATATGTAAAATAAAGCCTATAAACATCCAAAAGGGGTAATATAATAGCATGGAACAATCAAAAATTATAGATACGTTGGAGACGTATCACTTGCGCCTGGTTGCAGATCTTTCTGCTATAGAGGTCTTTTCTCAAGATTCAGGAATGATGACACAGGGCTCTGGAGATCTTCTTGTGTTATGGTTGTGTTAGGGTACTCTAAGTGTTCATGGTCCTTTGTGTTTGTGTTTCAGTGTGCTTGTAAGGGTCAACTACTTTTGTACTGTTTCGTGATTTGAATGCAAAGAATTCCCAAGTTTTTTCAACCGTGTCTCTACTATTAACGGGGAGTTTGGGACTGCATGTGGTACATCCGACTCATCTCTCCTTGATCCCCCCGACAAAAAAACCATCCACCCCCACCTCGTCACACGCACAAGAAAGCCCACCTCACTTGCCTCATGAAAAAAAGAAAAAGAAAAGAAAAAAAATCCCCCCTCCCACATAGAATGATCCGTTGCATGCCGCAGCGCCAGGCTGACATCCTCTGAAACAACGAGAAACCTCAAGGTTGATCCGATCGCCGCCGTGCGTCACCTAAGGAGGTGCCCAAGGAGGGCACCTCAGGATCGATCAGGTCGAGAGGCAATTGCGGAAAGAGTCTTCCCCCAATCGATGTCCCTCATACCATCATCTTCCTATCCAAGCATTATTTCTATCATGGGGCGAGTGCTGCAGCGGACGGTCAGACGAGCACAGATGGATCAACCCAGTAGCCACCACCCCGAGAGCACAAAGCGAGCTATCCTCAGACATCCTCAGCAGGTACCATCACAAACATCTCCTAGCAGACTGCTACCTCCATCTTCCTAATCCAATCAACATTATAACGGATTGACGTCGTCTGCAACATGTTCCACCAAAAGCTATTGATAAATCAGAACTACTGTTCAGTTATGCTTTTAGAACTATTTATTGTGTAATAGTATGATCCATTTTCTATTGATCGTGGTTGGATGGAACACCATTTCTGAACAATGAGGCTAGTGAGATCACAAGGTAAGGAAAAATAGACATCACTTCATTTTGCCACTCATTTTCTGTCTGGCTTTTTTGAGATGTTTACATGTCACATATAGCTTTATATAGATGTTCCAAAGTTACTTCATCTGGTAATATTCGCTAGAAAAGAAACAGATTTAGGGAGCTAAACAGAGGTCGTACGTGTTTCTATCCTTGTAACATATATCATCTATTCAACCTTAGGATTTAAGTTCATGTATCAAGTTAAAAAAAATGCACACAGGAATGCAGTGTAGAAAGTACACAGAAGAGCTGTGTTTTCATTAATAGAGAAAGGGCGAGAGGACGCAATTGTATAGGGAAAAGAAAGAAAATGGAAATATGTACAAATTATTCAGAATTTTTAGAAAGTATTCATAATTTTTTTAAATGACCATGATTATTCAAAATATGTTTAAATTTCTTAAAACATGTTAAATTTTTTAAAATATGTATAATTTTTAAATAAATAAATATTTGTGTTGTCAGGAAAACAAAATGGACAAACCATCCGAAAACCCGTAAAACCAGGTAGAAAACCAATTGATAAAGGTGCAATGAAGAAAGTGTGCGGTAGAACAGGCCAGCCCAAAAACCAAATGCTCTATGTGTCATAGCGATAGGTGCTACTATTAGACACCCACTGTATCCAATGGGACGTCCTGTTCCGCGCTCTCGGTGCCACTTAGTGCTGTTGGCGCCCGGGCGTAACGCCGAGTGGGACGGCCCATTTAATGCGAAAAAATGGCTGGTTATTTCACCTGTTCCACTAACGATCGTTGCGCTCCGGTAAAGAATCAATCACGGCGGTTGTTGCACTCGCTCAATCGGGAGTTCTCCTTGTTGGCATGTTGAAGTGCTGACTGGTTAACTATTGACTTTAGAAAATGTTCATAAAAAAATTGAAAAACAATAGTAAAGCTGAAGCTAACTCGCATAAAAATCGAAAAAAACCCAAACTTGAAAAAAGTTCACGGATTTGAAAACCTTCATAAAAAAAGTGAAAACAAATTCATGCAAATGAGAAAAGCCAATGGATTAGAAAGACGTTCCTAAAATTTTGGTAACAAAGTTCATCAATTTTTTAAGAAGTTCATAAATTGAAAAAACATTGAATTTGAGTAAAGTTCATCGATTTTAAAAAGGTTATTGAATTTGGAAAAAAGTTCATCAATTTTGAAAGTGAAAGATTTGAAATGGTTTAAGATTTTGAAAAATTTATCGAGATCCGATGAATTGTGGAGATCTATTCGATGTAAACTCTTTTTGCGGTGTGTTTGTCGAGATCCGATGAATTGTGGGTTTATGATCAAGTTTATCTATGAATAATATTTGAATCTTCTCTGAATTCTTTTATGTATGATTGAGTTATCTTTGCAAGTCTCTTCGAATTATCAGTTTGGTTTGGCCTACTAGATTGTTCTTTCTTGCCATGGGAGAAGTGCTTAGCTTTGGGTTCAATCTTGCGGTGTCCTTATCCAGTGACAGAAAGGGTTGCAAGGCATGTATTGTATTGTTGCCACCGAGGATAACAAGATGAGGTTTATATCATATTGCTTGGGTTTATCCCTCTACATCATGTCATCTTGCTTAATGCGTTACTCTGTTCTTATGAACTTAATACTCTAGATGCAGGCAGGAGTCGGTCGATGTGTGGAGTAATAGTAGTAGATGCAGGCAGGAGTCGGTCTACTTGTTGCGGACGTGATGCCTATATACATGATCATGCCTAGAAAATCTCATAACTATGCGCTTTTCTATCAATTGCTCGACAGTAATTTGTTCACCCACTATAATACTTTTATGCTATCTTGAGAGAAGCCACTAGTGAAACCTATGGCCCCCGGGTCTATCTCTTATCATGTTTGCTTTCAATCTACTTTTATTTGCATCTTTACTTTTTGCATCTATGTTATAAAATACCAAAAATATATTTATCTTATCATACTATCTTTATTAGATCTCACTTTCGCAAGTGGCCGTGAAGGGATTGACAACCCCTTTATTGCGTTGGTTGTGAGTTCTCAGTTTGTTTGTGTAGGTGTGTGGGACTTTTGAGGAGCCTCCTACTGGATTGATACCTTGGTTCTCAACAACTGAGGGAAATACTTACGCTACTATCGCTGCATCACCCTCTCCTCTTCGAGGAAAACCAACACAAGCTCAAGACGTAGCATTCATCTCTTGTATCCAATCTTGTATCAAAACCACAAATTGGTACCTGTGGGTTTGTAGTAGTGTTGATTACTCCTTGTAGTTGATGCTAATTGGTTTACTTGGTGGAAGATCATATGTTCAGATCCTTTATGCATATTATTACTCCTCTTATTATGAATATGAATATGCTTTGTGAGTAGTTACGTTTGTTCCTGTGGGTGAAGTCTTGCTATTAGTAGTCATGTGAATTTGGTATTCGTTCGATATTTTGATGAGATGTATGTTGTCTTTTCCTCTAGTGGTGTTATGTGAACGTCGACTACATGACACTTCACCATTATTTGGGCCTAGAGGAAGGCATGGGGAAGTAATAAGTAGACGATGGGTTGCTAGAGTGACAGAAGCTTAAACCCTAGTTTACGCGTTGCTTCGTTAGGGGCTGATATGGACCCATATGCTTAATGTTGTGGTTAGGTTTACCTTAATACTTCTTTTTGTAGTTGTAGATGCTTGCAATAGGGGTTAATCATAAGTGGGATATTTGTCCAAGTTAGGGCAGTACCCAAGTACCGGTCCACCCATATCAAATTATCAAAGTACCGAACGCGAATGATATGAACGTGATGAAAACTAGCTTGACGATAATTCCCAATGTGTCCTCGGGAGCTCCTTCATTATTATTAGAAATTGTTCAGGCTTATCCTTTGATACTTAAAGGATTGGTCCATCTTGCTGCACTTTGTTTACTTTATTTACTCGTTACTCGTTACTATTTATCTTATCACAAAACTATCTATCACCTACAATTTTAGTGCTTGCAGAGAAAAGTTTACTGATAACCTCTAATCATTTCCTTCTGCTCCTCGTTGGGTTCGACACTCTTACTTATCGAAAGGACTACGATAGATCCCCTACACTTGTGGGTCATCAAGACTCTTTTCTGGCGCCGTTGCCAGGGAGTGTAGCGCTTTTGGTGAGTGGAACTTGGTAAGGAAACCTTTATATAGTGTGATGAAATTTTCTGTTACTTGTCACTATGGAAACTAATCCTTTGAGGGACTTGTTTGGGGTATCTTCACCCCAACCAGAAGAGCAAAGAGTTTCTCCTCAACCTACTGAACTTTATGAAAATATTTACTTTGAGATTCCTTCTGGTATGATAGAAAAGCTACTAGCTAATCCATTTGCAGAAGATGGAACATTGCATCCCGATTTACACCTTATCTTTATGGATGAAGTTTGTGGATTATTTAAGCTTGCAGGTATTCCCGACGATGTTGTCAAAAGGAAGGTCTTCCCTTTATCTTTGAGGGGAGATGCATTGACATGGTATAGGCTATGTGATGATACGAGATCTTGGAATTATAAGCGATTGAAGCAGGAATTTCACCAGAAGTTCTATCATATGCATCTTGTTCATCGTGATCGTAATTACATATATAATTTCTGGCCTAGCGAAGGAGAAAGCATCGCTCAACCTTCGGGGAGGCTTAAGTCAATGTTATATTCATGCCCCAATCATGAGCTCTCTCGGGAAATGATTATTCAGAACTTTTATGCTCGGCTTTCTCTTGATAATCGCAACCTGCTCGATACTTCCTGTGGTGGTTCTTATATGTTGAAGACTATTGATTTCAAATGGGACTTATTGGAAAGAATTAAACGCAACTCTGAAGATTGGGGTTCCGACGATGGTAAGGAGTCAGGTATGACACCTAAGTTCGATTGTGTTAAATCTTTTATGGATACCGATGCTTTCTGTGGATTTAGCGCTAAGTATGGACTTGACTCTGAGATAGTAGCTTCTTTTTGTGAATCTTTCGCTACTCACGTTGATCTCCCTAAAGAGAAGTGGTTTAAATATAATCCTCCTGATGAAGTGAAAGTAGTTGCACCTATTACAGTCGAAGAAAAGACTATTGCCTATAGTGATCCTATTGTTCCTACTGCTTATGTTGAAAAACCTCCTTTTCCTGTTAGGATAAAAGATCATGCTAAAGCTTCGACTGTTGTTCGTAAGAGTAATACTAGGACTTATACACCTCCTGAGCAAATTAATGTTGAACCTAGTATTGCTATGGTTAAAGATCTCTTGGATGAGGATTTAGATGGGCATGTTATTTCTTTCTTGGGTGAGACTGCTAATATTGCTAGACCGGATACTAAGACACGTAGACCCGTCGTAGGCATTCCTGTTATTTTGGTTAAAATAGCAGATCATTGCTATCATGGCTTATGTGATATGGGTGCTAGTGCTAGTGCAATACCTTATACCTTATATAAAGAAATTATGCATGACATTGCACCCGTGGAATTAGAAGACATTGATGTTACTATTAAGCTTGCTAATAGGGATACCACTAAACCTATTGGGATTGTTAGAGATGTCGAAGTTTTGTGTGGGAAGGTTAAATACCCTGCCGATTTTCTTGTTCTTGGTTCGCCACAAGATGATTTTTGCCCCATTATTTTTGGTAGACCCTTCTTGAATATTGTTAGTGCTAAGATTAACTGTGAAAAGAATATTGTCACTGTTGGCCTAGATGGTATGTCTCATGAGTTTAATTTCGCTAAGTTTAGTAGACAACCTCGTGAAAGGGAACCACCTAGTAAGGATGAGATTATTGGTCTTGCTTCCATTGATGTTCCTCCTACTGATCCGTTAGAACAATATTTGCTAGACCATTAAAACGATATGTTTATGAAGGAAAGGGAGGAAATAGATGAAGTGTTCCTTAAACAGGAACCTATGCTGAAACACAACCTTCCCGTTGAAATTCTTGGGTATCCCCCTCCACCCAAGGGTGATCCCAAGTTTGAACTCAAACCATTACCTGATAATCTTAAGTATGCTTATCTTGATGAAAAAGAAATATATCATGTTATTATTAGTGCTAACCTTTCAGAGAAAGAAGAAGAAAGATTATTGAAAACTCTAAAGAAGCACCGAGCTGCTATTGTATATACTCTGGATGATCTTAAGGGCGTTAGTCCCATGTTATGCCAACACAAAATTACATTGGAGGACGATGCCAAACCAATTAGAGATCCTCAAAGACGACTAAATCCCAAGATAAAGGAAGTGGTAAGAAAGGAGATACTAAAGCTGCTTGAGGCAGGTATTATTTATCCCGTTGCTGATAGTGAATGGGTAAGCCTAGTTCATTGTGTTCCTAAAAAGGGAGGTATTACTGTTGTTCCCAATAATAAAGATGAATTCATCCCGCAAAGAATTATTACAGGTTATAGGATGGTAATTGATTTCCGTAAGTTAAATAAAGCTACTAAGAAAGATCATTACCCCTTACCTTTTATTGATCAAATGCTAGAAAGACTATCCAAACACACTCATTTTTGCTTCTTAGATGGTTATTCTGGTTTCTCTCAGATACCTGTATCAGTGAAGGATCAATCTAAAACTACTTTTACTTTCCGTTTTGGCACTTTTGCGTATAGACGTATGCCTTTTGGTTTATGTAATGCACCTGCTAACTTTCAAAGATGCATGATGGCTATATTCTCTGATTTTTGTGAAAAGATTTCTGACGTATTCATGGATGACTTTTCCATCAATGGGTCCTCTTTTGATGATTGTTTGAGCAACCTTGATCGAGTTTTGCAGAGATGCGAAGACACTAGTCTCGTCTTGAATTGGGAAAAGTGTCACTTTATGGTTAATGAAGGCATTGTCTTGGGGCACCAGATCTGCGAGAGAGGTATTGAAGTTGATAAAGCCAAAGTTGATGCTATTGAAAAGATGCCATGTCCCAAGGACATAAAAGGTATAAGAAGTTTCCTTGGTCATGCCGGTTTTTATAGGAGGTTCATTAAGGACTTTTCTAAAATCTCTAAGCCTCTGACTAATTTATTGCAAAAAGATATTCCTTTTGTCTTTGATGATGATTGTCTAGAAGCATTTGAAAGACTTAAGAAAGCTTTGATCACTGCACCTATTGTTCAACCGCCTGATTGGAATTTACCTTTTGAAACTATGTGTGATGCCAGTGATTATGCTGTAGGTGTTGTTTTAGGGAAAAGAGTTGATAAGAAATTGAAAGTTATCCAGTATGCTAGTAAGACTCTTGATACTACCCAGAGAAATTATGCTACTACTGAAAAAGAGTTCTTAGCAGTTGTGTTTGCATGTGATATGTTTAGACCTTATATTTTTTATTCCAAAGTTACTATTCACACTGACCATGCTGCAATTAAATATCTTATGGAAAAGAAAGATGCTAAGCCTAGACTCATTAGATGGGTTCTCTTGCTCCAAGAGTTTGACTTGCATATTATTGATAGAAAGGGAGCTGAGAACCCCGTTGCCGACAACTTGTCTAGGTTAGAGAATGTTCTTGATGACCCACTGCCTATTAATGATAGCTTTCCTGATGAACAATTAGCGGTCGTCAATGCTTCTCGTACTGCTCCTTGGTATGCTGATTATGCTAATTATATTGTTGCTAAATTTATACCGCCTAGTTTCACATACCAGCAAAAGAAAAAGTTCTTTTATGATTTAAGACATTACTTCTGGGATGACCCACACCTTTACAAAGGAGTAGATGGTGTTATTAGACGTTGTGTGCCTGAGCATGAACAGGAACAGATTCTACGCAAGTGTCACTCTGAATCTTATGGAGGACACCACGCTGGAGATAGAACTGCACACAAGGTACTATAATCTGGTTTTTATTGGCCTACTCTCTTCAAAGATGCTCGTAAGTTTGTCTTATCTTGTGATGAATGCCAAAGAATAGGTACCATTAGTAGACGTCAAGAAATGCCCATGAATTATTCTCTTGTTATTGAACCGTTTGATGTTTGGGGCTTTGATTATATGGGACCTTTTCCTGCCTCTAATGGTTATACATGTTGGGGAACGTAGAAATTTCAAAAAATTTCCTACGCACACGCAAGATCATGGTGATGGCATAGCAACGAGAGGGGAGAGTATTGTCCACGTAACCTCGTAGACCATAAGCGGAAGCATTATGACAACGCGGTTGAAGTAGTCGTACGTCTTCACGATCCGACCAATCCAAGTACCGAACGTACGGCACCTCCGAGTTCAGCACACATTCAGCTCGATGACGATCCCCGGACTCCGATCCAGCAAAGTGTCGGGGATGAGTTCCGTCAGCACGATGGCGTGGTGACGATGATGATGCTCTACCGGCGCAGGGCTTTGCCTAAACTCCGCGACCATATGACCGAGGTGGAATATGGTGGAGGGGGGCACCACACACGGCTAAGGAACGATCCGTAGATCAACTTGTGTGTCTATGGGGTGCCCCTGCCCCCGTATATAAAGAAGTGGAGGAGGGGGAGGGCCGGCCCTCTCTATGGCGCGCCCTAGGGGAGTCCTACTCCCACCGGGAGTAGGATTCCCCTTTTCCTAGTAGAACTAGGAACCCTTCCATGTAGTAGGAGTAGGAGAGAAGGAAAGGGAAGAGAGAAGGAGAAGGAAGGAAGGGGGCGCCCCCCCCCCCCCTCCCTAGTCCAATTCGGACTAGTCCAAGGGGAGGGGTGCGGCCACCCTTTTGGGCCTTTCTCTCCTTTCCCGTATGGCCCATTGAGGCCCAATACGAATTCCTGTAACTCTCTGGTACTCCGAAAAATACCCGAATCAGTAGGAACCTTTCCGAACTCCGAATATAGTCGTCCAATATATCGATCTTTACGTCTCGACCATTTCAAGACTCCTCATCGTGTCCCCGATCTCATCCGGGACTCCGAACTCCTTCGGTACATCAAAACTCATAAACTCATGATAAAACTGTCATCGTAACGTTAAGCGTGCGGACCCTACGGGTTCGAGAAATATGTAGACATGACCGAAACACATTTTTGGTCAATAACCAATAGCGGGACCTGGATGCCCATATTGGCTCCCACATATTCTACGAAGATCTTTATCGGTCAAAGCGCATAACAACATACGTTGTTCCATTTGTCATCGGTATGTTACTTGCCCGAGATTCGATCGTCGGTATCTCAATACCTAGTTCAATCTCGTTACCGGCAAGTCTCTTTACTCGTTCCGTAATACATCATCCCGCAACTAACTCATTAGTTACAATGCTTGCAAGGCTTTATGTGATGTGCATTACCGAGAGGGCCCGGAGATACCTCTCCGTCAATCGGAGTGACAAAACCTAATCTCGAAATACGCCAACCCAACATGTACCTTTGGAGACACTTGTAGTACTCCTTTATAATCACCCAGTTACGTTGCGACGTTTGGTAGCACCCAAAGTGTTCCTCCGGTAAACGGGAGTTGCATAATCTCATAGTTACAGGAACATGTATAAGTCATGAAAAAAGCAATAGCAACATACTAAACGATCAAGTTCTAGGCTAACGGAATGGGTCATGTCAATCACATCATTCTCCTAATAATGTGATCCCATTAATCAAATGACAACACATGTCTATGGTTAGGAAACATAACCATCTTTGATCAACAAGCTAGTCAAGTAGAGGCATACTAGTGACACTATTTTTGTCTATGTATTCACATATGTATTATGTTTCCGGTTAATACAATTCTAGCATGAATAATAAACATTTATCATGAAATAAGGAAATAAATAATAACTTTATTATTGCCTCTAGGGCATATTTCCTTCAGTCTCCCACTTGCACTAGAGTCAATAATCTAGTTCACATCGCCATGTGATTTAACATTAATATTCAAATCTGTATATGATTAACACCCATTGTTCACATCGTTATGTGACCAAAACCCAAAGGGTTTACTAGAGTCAATAATCTAGTTCACATTGCTATGTGATTAACACCCAAAGAGTACTAAGGTGTGATCATGTTTTGCTCGTGAGAGAAGCTTAGTCAACGGGTCTGTCACATTTAGAGCCGTATGTACTTTGCAAATATTCTATGTCTACAATGCTCTGCGCGGAGCTACTCTAGCTAATTGCTCCCACTTTCAATATGTATCCAGATTGAGACTTAGAGTCATCTGGATCGGTGTGAAAACTTGCACCGAGGTAACTTTTACGACGGGCTCTTTTATCACCTCCATAATCGAGAAATATTTCCTTAGTCCTCGCTAAGGATATTCTTGACCAATGTCCAGTGATCTATTCTTAGATCACTATTGTACTCCCTTGCCAAATTCAGAGCAAGGTATACAATAGGTCTCGTACATAGCATACTTCATAGAACCTATGACTGAGGCATAGGGAATGACTTTAATTCTTTTCTATTTTCTGCTGTGGTCGGGATTTGAGTCTTACTCAATTTCACACCTTTGCAACACAGGCAAGAACTCTTTCTTTGACTGTTCCATTTTGAACTATTTCAAAATCTTGACAAGGTATGTACTTGTTGAAAAACTTATCAAGCGTCTTGATCTATCTCAATAGATCTTGATGCTCAATATGTAAGTAGCTTTACTGAGGTCTTTCTTTTAAAGAACTCTTTTCAAATACTCCTTTATGCTTTGCAGAATAATTATTTCCAATCAACAATATGTCATTCACATATACTTATCAGAAATGCTGTAGTGCTCCCACTCACTTTCTTGTAAATACAGGCCTTTCCAAAAGTCTGTATAAAACCATATGCTTTGATCAACTCATCAAAGAGTATATTCCAACTCTGAGATGCTTGCACCAGTCCATTGATTGATTGCTGGAGCTTGCACACTTTGTTAGCATCTTTAGGATTGACAAAACCTTCTGGTTGCATCATATACAACTCTTCTTTAATAAATCCATTAAGGAATGCAGTTTTAACATCCATTTGCGAAATTTCATAAAATGTGGCAATTGCTAACATGATTTGGACAGACTTAAGCATCGATACGAATGAGAAAATCTCATTGTATTCAACACCTTGAACTCGTTGAAAAACCTTTTTGCGACAAATCGAGCTTTGTAGATAGTAACACTACTATCAACGTCCGTCTTCCACTTGAAGATCCATTTATTTTCTATGGCTTGCCGATCATTGGGCAAGTCCACCAAAGTCCACACTTTGTTCTCATACATGATCCTATCTCAGATTTCATGGCCTCCAGAAATTTCGCGGAATCTGGGCTCATCATCGCTTCCTCATAGTTCGTAGGTTTATCATGGTCTAGTATCATGACTTTCAGAACAGGATTACCGTACCACTCTGGTGCGGACCGTACTCTGGAAGACCTACGAAGTTCTGTAGTAACTTGATCTGAAGTTTCATGATCATCATCATTAGCTTCCTCACTAATTGGTGTAGGAATCACTGGAACTAATTTCAGTGATGAACTATTTTCCAATTCGGGAGAAGGTACAGTTACCTCATCAAGTTCTACTTTCCTCCCACTCACTTCTTTCGAGAGAAACTCCTTCTCTAGAAAGGATCCATCTTAGCAACGAATAACTTGCCTTCGGATTTGTGATAGAAGGTGTACCCAATAGTTTCCTTTGGGTATTCTATGAAGACGCACTTCTCCTATTTGGGTTCGGGCTTATCAGGTTGAAACTTTTTCACATAAGGATCGCAGCCCCAAAATTTAAGAAACGACAGCTTAGGTTTACTGCTAAACCACAGTTCATATGGTGACATATCAACGGATTTAGATGGTGCCCTTTTAACGTGAATGCAGCAGTCTCTAATGCATAACCCCAAAATGATGGTGGTAAATCAGTAAGAGACATCATAGATCGCACCATATCCAATAAAGTGCGGCTACGACATTCGGACACACCATAACGTTGTGGTGTTCCAGGTGGCGTGAGCTGTGAAACTATTTCACATTGTTTTAATTGAAGACCAAACTCGTAACTCAAATATTCGTCTCCGCGATCAGATCGCAGAAACTTTATTTTCTTGTTACGATGATTTTTCCACTTCACTCTGAAATTCTTTGAACCTTTCAACTATTTCAGACTTATGTTTCATCAAGTAGATATACCCATATCTGCTCAAATCATCTTGAGAAGGTCAGAAAATAACGATACTTGCCACGAGCATCAATACTCATTGGATCGTATACATCGGTATCTATTATTTCCAACAAGTTAGTAGCTCATTCCATTGTTCCGGAGAACGGAGTTTCAGTCATCTTGCCCAAAAGGCACGGTTCGCAAGCATCAAATGATTCATAACCAAGTGATTCCAAAAATCCATCTTTATGGAGTTTCTTCATGCGCTTTACACCGATATGACCCAAACGGTAGTGCCACAAATAAGTTGCACTATCATTATTAACTTTGCATCTTTTGGCATCAATATTATGAATATGTGTATCATTACGATCGAGATCCAACAAACTATTTTCATTGCGTGTATGACCATTGAAGGTTTTATTCATGTAAACAGAACAACAATTATTCTCTGATTTTAAATGAATAACCGTATTGCAATAGACATGATCAAATCATATTCATGCTCAACGCAAACTTTAAATAACATATATTTAGGTTTAACACTAATCCCGAAAGTATAAGGAGTGTGCGATGATGATCATATCAATCTTGGAACTACTTCCAACACTCATCGTCACTTCCCCTTCAACTAGTCTCTGTTTATTCTGTAACTCCTGTGTTGAGTTACTAATCTTAGCAACTGAACAAGTATCAAATACTCAGGGGCTACTATAAACACTAGCAAGGCACACATTAATAACCTGTATATAAAATATACCCTTGTTCACTTTGCCATCCTTCTTATCTACCAAATATTCAGGGCATTTCCGCTTCCAGTGACTATTTCCTTTGCAGTGTAAGCACTCAGTTTCAGGCTATGGTACAGCTTTGGGCTTCTTCGCAGGAGTGACAACTTGCTTGTCTTTCCACTTGAAGTTCCCTTTCTTTCCCTTTGCCCTTCTCTTGAAACTAGCGGTCTTGTCAATCATCAACACTTGATGCTCTTTCTTGAT
This sequence comes from Triticum aestivum, assembly GCF_018294505.1. Taxonomy (NCBI): domain Eukaryota; kingdom Viridiplantae; phylum Streptophyta; class Magnoliopsida; order Poales; family Poaceae; genus Triticum; species Triticum aestivum. Next base: position 807,687,125 of record NC_057798.1, read on the forward strand.
TTCTACCTTCATCGATTTCAACATCACGAAGAGCTCGGGAATCGTTTTTGTCATCCCTTGCATACTATAGTTCATCACGAAGTTCTAGTAACTTAGTGATGGTGATTAGAGAATTCTGTCAATCACTATCTTATCTGGAAGATTAACTCCCACTTGATTCAAGCGATTGAAGTACCCAGACAATCTGAGCACATGTTCACTAGTTGAGCGATTCTCCTCCATCTTTTAGCTATAGAACTTGTTGGAGACTTCATATCTCTCAACTCGGGTATTTGCTTGAAATATTAACTTCAATACTGGAACATCTTATATGGTCCAGGCCGTTCAAAACGTCTTTGAAGTCCCGATTCTAAGCCGTTAAGCATGGTGCACTAAACTATCAAGTAGTCATCATATTGAGCTAGCCAACGTTCATAACGTCTGCATCTGCTCCTGCAATAGGTTTGTCACCTAGTGGTGCATCAAGGGCATAATTCTTCTGCGCAGCAATGAGGATAAACCTCAGATCACGGATCCAATCCGCATCATTGCTACTAACATCTTTCAACACAGTTTTCTCTAGGAACATATCAAAATAAACATATGAAAGCAACAACGCGAGCTATTGATCTACAACATAATTTGCAAAATACTACCAGGACTAAGTCCATGATAAATTTAAGTTCAATTAATCATATTACTTAAGAACTCCCACTTAAACAGACATCTCTCTAGTCATCTAAGTGATCACGTGATCCAAATTAACTAAACCATGTCCGATCATCACGTGAGATGGAGTAGTTTCAATGGTGAACATCACTATGTTGATCATATCTACTATATGTTTCACGTTCCACCTTTCGATCTCCGTGTTCCGAGGCCATATCTGTATATGCTAGGCTCGTCAAGTTTAACCTGAGTATTCCGCGTGTGCAACTGTTTTGCACCCGTTGTATTTGAACGTAGAGCCTATCACACCCGATCATCACGTGGTGTCTCAGCACGAAGAACTTTCGCAACGGTGCATACTCAGGGAGAACACTTCTTGATAATTAGTGAGAGATCATCTTAAAATGCTACTATCAATCAAAGCAAGATAAGATGCATAAAGGATAAACATCACATGCAATCAATATAAGTGATATGATATGGCCATCATCATCTTGTGCTTGTGATCTCCATCTTCAAAGCACCTTCGTGATCACCATCGTCACCGGCGCGACACCATGATCTCCATCGTAGCATCGTTGTCGTTACGCCATCTATTGCTTCTACGACTATCGCTACCGCTTAGTGATAAAGTAAAGCAATTACAGGGCGTTTGCAGGTCATACAATAAAGCGACAACCATATGGCTCCTGCCAGTTGCCGATAACTTCGGTTACAAAACATGATCATCTCATACAATAAAATATAGCATCACGTCTTGACCATATCACATCACAACATGCCCTGCAAAAACAAGTTAGACGTCCTCTACTTTGTTGTTGCAAATTTTACGTGGCTGCTGCGGGCTTAGCAAGAACCGTTCTTACCTACGCATCAAAACCACAACGATAGTTCGTCAAGTTAGTGTTGTTTTAACCTTCGCAAGGACCGGGCGTAGCCACACTCGATTCAGCTAAAGTGAGAGAGACAGACACCCGCCAGCCACCTTTAAGCACGAGTGCTCGTAACGGTGAAACCAGTCTCGCGTAAGCGTACGAGTAATGTCGGTCCGGGCCGCTTCATCTCACAATACCGCTGAACCAAAGTATGACATGCTGGTAAGCAGTATGACTTGTATCGCCCACAAATCACTTGTGTTCTACTCGTGCATATGACATCTGCGCATAAAACCAGGCTCGGATGCCACTGTTGGGGAACGTAGTAATTTCAAAAAAATTCCTACGCACACGCAAGATCATGGTGATGGCATAGCAACGAGACGGGAGAGTATTATCTACGTACCCTCATAGACCGTAAGCGGAAGCGTTATGACAACGCGGTTGATGTAGTCGTACGTCTTCACGATCCAACCGATCCAAGTATCGAACGTACGGCACCTCCGAGTTCAACACACGTTCAGCTCGATGACGATCCCCGGACTCCGATCCAGCAAAGTGTTGGGGATGAGTTCCGTCAGCACGACGGCGTGGTGACGATGATGATGCTCTACCGGCTCAGGGCTTCGCCTAAACTCCGCGACGATATGACCGAGGTGGAATATGGTGGAGGGGGCACCGCACACGGCTAAGGAACGATCCGTAGATCAACTTGTGTGTCTATGGGGTGCCCCCTGCCCCCGTATATAAAGGAGTGGAGGAGGGGGAGGGCCGGCCCTCTCTATGGCGCACCCTAGGGGAGTCCTACTCCCACCGGGAGTAGGATTCCCCTTTTCCTAGTAGAACTAGGAACCCTTCCATGTAGTAGGAGTAGGAGAGAAGGAAAGGGAAGACAGAAGGAGAAGGAAGGAAGGGGTCGCCCCCCCTCCCTAGTCCAATTCGGACTAGTCCAAGGGGAGGGGTGCGGCCACCCTTTTGGCCCTTTCTCTCCTTTCCCGTATGGCCCATTGAGGCCCAATACGAATTCCCGTAACTCTCCTGTACTCCGAAAAATACCCGAATCACTCGGAACCTTTCTGAACTCCGAATATAGTCGTCCAATATATCGATCTTTACGTCTCGACCATTTCGAGACTCCTCGTCATGTCCCCGATCTCATCCGGGACTCCGAACTCCTTTGGTACATCAAAACTCATAAACTCATGATAAAACTGCCATCGTAATGTTAAGCGTGCGGACCCTATGGGTTCGAGAACTATGTAGACATGACCGAAACATGTTTCTGGTCAATAACCAATAGCGGGACCTGGATGCCCATATTGGCTCCCACATATTCTACGAAGATCTTTATCGGTCAAACCGCATAACAACATACGTTGTTCCCTTTGTCATCGGTATGTTACTTGCCCGAGATTCGATCGTCGGTATCTCAATACCTAGTTCAATCTCGTTACCGGCAAGTCTCTTTACTCGTTCCGTAATACATCATCCCGCAACTAGCTCATGACCGAGAGGGCCCGGAGATACCTCTCCGACAATCGGAGTGACAAAACCTAATCTCGAAATACGCCAACCCAACATGTACCTTTGGAGACACCTGTAGTACTCCTTTATAATCACCCAGTTACGTTGTGACGTTTGGTAGCACCCAAAGTGTTCCTCCGGTAAACAGGAGTTGCATAATCTCATAGTTACAGGAACATGTATAAGTCATAAAGAAAGCAATAGCAACATACTAAACGATCAAGTGCTAGGCTAACGGAATGGGTCATGTCAATCACATCATTCTCCTAATAATGTGATCCCATTAATCAAATGACAACACATGTCTATGGTTAGGAAACATAACCATCTTTGATCAACAAGCTAGTCAAGTAGAGGCATACTAGTGACACTATGTTTGTCTATGTATTCACATATGTATTATGTTTCCGGTTAATACAATTCTAGCATGAATAATAAACATTTATCATGAAATAAGGAAATAAATAATAACTTTATTATTGCCTCTAGGGCATATTTCCTTCAATACACATATTTTAGTTGCTGTTGATTACGTTACTAAGTGGGTAGAAGCTATTCCAACTAGTAGTGCTGATCATAACACTTATATTAAAATGCTTAAAGAAGTTATTTTTCCGAGGTTTGGAGTCCTTAGATATCTTATGACCGATGGTGGTTCACATTTTATTCATGGTGCTTTCCGTAAGATGCTTGCTAAGTATGATGACAATCATAGAATCGCATCTCCTTATCATCCGCAGTCTAGTGGTCAACTAGAGTTGAGCAATAGAGAGCTCAAATTAATTTTGTAAAAGACCGTGAATAGATCTAGAAAGAATTGGTCCAAAAAACTTGATGATGCATTATGGGCCCATAGAACTGCACACAAAAATCCTATGGGTATGTCTCCATATAAGATGGTTTATGGAAAAGCGTGTCATTTACCTCTTGAATTTGAACATAAGGCATATTGGGCTATCAAAGAGCTCAATTATGACTTCAAACTTGCTGGTGAGAAGAGGTTGCTTGATATTAGCTCACTGGATGAATGGAGAACCCAAGCCTATGAGAATGCCAAGGTTTTCAAAGAAAAAGTCCAACGCCGGCATGATAAGAGGATACAAAAGCGTGAGTTTAACGTAGGAGATTATGTTTTATTATTCAACTCTCGTTTAAGATTTTTTGCAGGAAAACTTCTCTCAAAATGGGGAAGGTCCCTATGTTATCGAGGAGGTCAATCGTTCTGGTGCTATAAAAATCAACAATTTCGAAGGCACAAATCCGAGGGTGGTAAACGGTCAAAGAACTAAACATTATATTTCAGGTAACCGTATCAATGTTGAAACTAATATTATTGAAACCATAACCCGTGAGGAATACATAAGGGATACTTTCCAAAATGTTCCAGACTCTGAAAAGGTATAAGTATGTGGTACGGTAAGTAAACCGACTCCAAAACAACTCCAATGGCAATTTTTATCAGTTTTGGAATATTTAAGAATTTTAGGAATAAAGAAGTAGTCCGAAAGGGACACGAGGCTCCAATGAGAGAGGAGGGCGCCCCCCCCTATAGGGCGCACCCCCGGTCTCGTGGGCACCTCGTGTGCCTCCCGGACTCCGTTTTCTTGCACGTTACGTATTTTGGTTGGTAAAAATTCATTATATATACTCCCGAAGGTTTTGACCACCGTATCACGCAAATATACTCTGATTTCGTTTCGAGCTGTTCTTGTTGCGGAATAAAGCAAGATGTCTTCTCAGGAGTCAGTTGGGGAGAGCCGGGTGTCACACCCAACGTCAGGCCCCGGAGCAAATAGCGATGCCTATAACTTTGGACCATCAACGAAGGATGAGATGGAGGCTGATTTGAAAAGAATAGATGCCATGGAGGAGGACCAAGAAGTTACTACTCGTCTCCGAGTAGAATTCACTATGGGAGAACTACCTAGCCTGGCTGTCCCTACTTCGGTCATCCCTTCCAACTCTAGATTTCTTTCTTATGAAAATATGAAAAAGAGTTTTAGTTGTTCTCCAGAAGCTATGCAGAATCCTTGGGTAAAAGGAGCTTTGGCCGTTACGGGCAAGCTCCGTAAAGAAATTATGGATCTCAAACAACACGTCAATAAGCTCGAGGAGGAGAACCGTATCCTGAAGGGCATCATCGCCAAGAAGATCATAACACCAGCCGTGAAGAAGGAGAAATAATCACATGGGCATGGGCACTCCCCTTGGCAACTGCCAAGCTTGGGGGAGGTGCCCCGGTATCGTATCACCATCACACTCCTATCTTTACCGCTTTATTTAGTTCGATCCTTTTAGTAGTATCTTGATCTAGTAGTTCGAAGTTTTGATATCAAGTAGTTTTGAGTTTTGCATTGTGATCTCCTTTTGTAATCGAGTCCGTGAGTTATCTATAATGAAGATTAGTGTTGATTCAAGGGCTTTTCTATGTTGCTATGATCTTGAGAAAGTAGAAAGAATAAAAGAGTTCATATTGATCTTATGGATAGTGATAACTTCACACATAGAAATTATGAGGCATAAAAATTGTTGAGAGTTGATAAACATAGCCTTGGTCATCGTTGCAATTAATAGGAAGTGATAAGGAAAGAGGGGTTCACATATAAATATATTATCTTGGACATCTTTTATGATTGTGAAGCACTCATTAAGTATGACGTGCTAAAAGAGTTGATGTTGGACAAGGAAGACAGCGTAAAGGTTTATGTTTTCTGACATCTCAGTTAAAGTATATTGTCATTGACCTTCCAAACATGTTGAGCTTGCCTTTCCCCCTCATGCTAGTGCTACCTCTTGAGCACTGCATTGGATTTCCCTGAAGAGGAGAGGATGATGCACCAAAGTAGCGTAAGTATTTCCCTCAGTTTTTGAGAACCATGGTATCAATCCAGTAGGAGACCACGCACAAGTCCCTCGTACCTACACAAAACGATAGCAACTCGCAACCAACGCTTAGGGGTTGTCAATCCCTTCACGGTCACTTACGAGAGTGAGATCTGATAGAGATAATATTTTTGGTATTTTTGATAGATAGATGCAAAGTAAAAATAAAGGCAAAGTAAAAACAAAGCAAGTAAATAAAGTGATATAGATTGATATGATGAGAATAGGCCCGGGGGCCATAGGTTTCACTAGTGGCTTCTCTCAAGAGCATAAGTATTCTACGGTGGGTGAACAAAGTACTGTTGAGCAATTGAAAGAATTGAGCATAGTTATGAGTATATCTAGGCAATGATCATGTATATAGGCATCACGTCCAAAACAAGTAGATCGAAATGATTCTGCATCTACAACTATTACTCCACTCGTCGACCACTATCCAGCATGCATCTAGAGTATTAAGTTAAAAACAGAGTAACACCGTAAGGAAGATGAAATGATGTAGAGGGATAAATTCATGCAATATGATAAAAACCCCATCTTGTTATCCTCGATGGCAACAATACAATACGTGCCTTGCTGCCCCTTCTATCATTGGGTAAGGACACCACAAGATTGAACCCAAATCTAAGCACTTCTCCCATTGCAAGAACTACCAATCTAGTTGGCCAAACCAAAAAGGATAATTCGAAGAGACTTGCAAAGATAACTCAATCATATAAAAGAATTCAGAGAAGAATCAAATATTTTCCATAGATAAAACTGGATCATAAACCAACAATTCATCGGTCTCAACAAACACACCGCAAAAAGAAGATTACATCGAATAGATCTCCACGAGAGAGGGGGAGAACATTGTATTGAGATCCAAAAAGAGAGAAGCCATCTAGCTACTAGCTATGGACCTGAAGGTCTGAAGTAAACTACTCACACTTCATCGGAGGGGCTATAGTACTGATCTAGAAGCCCTCTGTGGTGGATGCCCCCTCCGGCGGAGCTCCGGAACAGGCCCCAAGATGGGATCTCGTGGATACAGAAGGTTGCGGCGGTGGAATTAGGTTTTTGGCTCTTGTTCTGATCGTTCGGGGATACGTAGGTATATATAGGAGGAAGGAATACGTCGGTGGAGCTCCGAGGGGCCAACGAGGTAGGGGGGCGCGCCCAGGGGGCGCGCCTTCCACCCTCGTGACCTCCTCAGAGACTTCTTGGAGTAGGGTCCAAGTCTCATGGATCACGTTCGGTTGGAAAATCACGATCCCGAAGGTTTCATTCCGTTTGGACTCCGTAATTCCGTTTCTTCGAAATACTGAAAAAGGCAAAAAACAGCAATTCTGGGCTGGGCCTCCGGTTAATAGGTTAGTCCCAAAAGTAATATAAAAGTGGAAAATAAACCCCAATATAGTCCAAAACAGTAGATAAAGTAGCATGGAGCAATCAAAAATTATAGATACGTTGGAGACATATCGGGCATCCCCAAGCTTAATTCCTGCTCGTCCTCAATTAGGTAAATGATAAAAAAGAATTTTTGATGCAGAGTGATACTTTGGCATAATTTCAATGTAAATCTTCTTAATTGTGATATGAATATTCATATCCGAAAGATTCAAGACAAAAGTTCATATTGACACAAAAATAATAATACTTCAAGCATACTAATCAAAGCGATCATGTCTTCTCAAAATAACATGGCAAAAGAAAGTTCATCCCTACAAAATCATATAGTTAGGCTATGCTTCATTTTCGTCACACAAAGATGTTCCCAAGTTCTATACCCCTGATGACAAGCCAAGCAATTGTTTCATACCTAAATAATCTCAAACTTTTTCAACCTTCACGCAATACATGAGCGTGAGCCATGGATATAGCACTATGGGTGGAATAGAATATGATGGTGGGGATTGTGTGGAGAAGACAAAAAAGGAGAAAGTCTGACATCAACTAGGCGTATCAACGGGCTATGGCGATGCCCATCAATAGATATCGATGTGAGTGAGTAGGGATTGCCATGCAATGGATGCACTAGAGCTATGAATGCTCAACAAAAGAAAACTAGTGGGTGTGCATCAAACTTGCTTGCTCACGAAGACCTAGGGCATTTGAGGAAGCCCATCATAGGAATATACAAGCCAAGTTCTATAATGAAAAATTCCCACTAGTATGAAAAGACAACTTATGAGACTCACTACATGAGGAACAAGGTGCTACTTTGAAGCACAATATATGAGACTCACTACATGAAGAATAAGGTGCTACTTTGAAGCACAAGTGTGGAAAAAGAGATAGTAGCATTGCCCCCTTTTTTCTTTTTTTTGGGCCTTTCTTTTTTTTCTTTTGGCCTTTATCTTTTTTTAATTGGGGCAATGCTCTAAAAATGATGATCATCACACTTCTATTGATTACAACATAAGGATTACAACTCGAGACTTAAAACAAGATATGACTCTATATGAATGCCTCCGGCGGTGTACCGGGATGGTGCAATGAATCAAGAGTGACATGTATGGAAAATAATGCATGGTGTCTTTGCCACAAATACGATATCAACTACATGATCATGCAATGGCAATATGACAAAAGTAATGTATGTCATGATGATGATGATGATGGAAGTTGCATGGCAATATATCTCGGAATGGCTACGGAAATGCCATGATAGGTAGGTATGGTGGCTGTTTTGAGGAAGATATAAGGAGGTTCATGTGTGATAGAGTATATCGTATCACGGGGTTTGGATGGACCGGCGAAGTTTGCGCCAACTCTCAAGGTGAGAAAGGGCAATGCACGGTACCGAAGAGGCTAGCAAAGGCGGAAAGGTGAGACTGCGTATAATCCATGGACTCAACATTAGTCAAAAGAACTCATATACTTATTGCAAAAATTTAGAAGTCATCAAAAAATCAAGTACTACGTGCATGCTCCTAGGGGGATAGATTGGTAGTAAAAGACCATCACTCGTCCCCGACCGCCACTCATAAGGATGCACAAGCCAGGTACACTTCATGTTTCAAATTTGTTACACAACTTTAACCATACGTGCATGCTACGGGATTTGCAAACTTCAACACAAGTATTTCTCAAATTCATAATCACCCAACTAGCACGACTTTGATATTATCACCACCATATCTCAAAACACATTATCAAGCGTCAAACTTATCTTAGTATTCAACTCACTCAAAAGAAAGTTTCACTTATCTTGAACACCAAGTATATTAACAGTAAGCAAATTACCATGCTATTAAAGACTCTCAAAATAATCTAAGTGAAGCATGAGAGATCAATAGTTTCTTTAAAACAAATCCACCACCGTGCTCTAAAAGATCTAAGTGAAGTATAGAGCAAAAATTATCACGCTTAAAAGATATAAGTGAAGTACTATGAGCAAAAGTATCAAGCTCAGAAGATATAAGTGAAGCACATAGAGTATTCTAACAAATTCCAATTCATGTATGGCTCTCTCAAAATATGTGTACAGCAAGGATGATTGTGGTAGACTAACAAGCAAAGACACAAATGATACAAGACGCTCCAAGCAAAACACATATCATGTTGGTGAATAAAAATATAGCTCCAAGTAAATTACCGGTGGAAGTGGACGAAAGAGGGGATGCCTTCCGGGGCATCCCCAAGCTTTGACTTTTTGGTGTCCTTCGATTATATTGGGGGTGCCATGGGCATCCCCAAGCTTAGGCTCTTGCCACTCCTTGTTCCATAATCCATCAAAAGAATTCACCCAAAACTTGAAAACTTCACAACACAAAACTCAACAGAAATCTCGTGAGCTCCGTTAGAGAAAGAAAACAAAAGACTACTTCAAGGTACTGTAATGAACTCATTCTTTATTTATATTGGTGTTAAACCTACTGTATTCCAACTTCTCTATGGTTTATAAACTAATTTACTAGCCATAGATTCATCAAAATAACCAAACAACACACGAAAAACAGAATCTGTCAAAAACAGAACAGTCTGTAGCAATCTGTAACTAACGCAAACTTCTGGAACTATAAAAATTCTACCAAAATAGGAAGTACTGGAAAATTTGTTTATTGATCATAAGCAGAACGAATCAACGCAAAATCACATTCCTGTGATTTATCATAACTAAATTCGCGTGCAAAATTTCTGTTTTTCAGCAGAATCAAATCAACTATCATCGTACGTTATCCTATAGGTTCTACTTGGCACAAACACTAATTAAAACATAAAACCACATCCAAACAGAAGGTAGATGGAATATTTATTCCTAAACAGAAGCAAAAACAAAAAACAGAAAATAAAATTGGGTTGCCTCCCAACAAGCGCTATCGTTTAACGCCCCTAGCTAGGCATTAAAGCAAGGATAGATCTAGGTATTGCCATCTTTGATTTTCATTTTTTTGGCGGAGTCATGCTCGAATCCGGGAGGTTCTTTCCACTTCCCTTCATATTCGGAAATTTTTAGATCTAAAGAATCCAACCGCTTATTACAAAGAGTAATTAACATAATCATGCGGTGAAGATTTCCGCTAACACTTTTAAGAGGCTCAAGAGATTTTTGTAAAAATTTTGTTACTTCGCAAATCTTCTCAAACACTTGGGTTTCTTCCTGGGTAGGATGATATCCTCCCTTTTGAGGTAGTGTTCCCACTATTCCCTCTATAATTTCATGCGCAATACTGGGATCAATCTCAATGAAATTTCCCTGGCAATGCAATCCAAGAGTTGTCTATGTGTCATGTTTAACCCAACATAAAAATTGCGAAGAAGAATTCTAAAGTTCACCTCTAGGGTGCACTTACGATAAGATTCCATCATCCTATACCAAGCATCTTTTAATTTTTCTCCTTGCCTTTGCTTGAAGTGAAGAACTTCAAACTCGGGAGACATAGGAGCGGATAAGGAATTGGACATAAAGACAAGCAAACTAACACACGAGCAAGCAGGAAGGAAAAGGGAAAAAGGCAAACGGGAAAGAGAGGAGGAGATTGGGAAAGAGAGGGCAAATAAAACAGCAAGGGTAAAGTGGGGGAGAGGAAAACGAGAGGCAAATGGCAAATAATGTAATGCGAGAGATAGGGATTGCGATGGGTACTTGGTATGGTTGACTTGCTTGCGTGAGCCTCCCCGGCAACGGTGCCAGAAATTCTTCTTGCTACCTCTTGAGCACTGCATTGGATTTCCCCGAAGAGGAGAGCATGATGCAGCAAAGTAGCATAAGTATTTCCCTCAGTTTTTGAGAACCAAGGTATCAATCCAGTAGGAGACCACGCACAAGTCCCTCGTACCTACACAAAATGATAGCTACTCGCAACCAATGCTTAGGGGTTGTCAATCCCTTCATGGTCACTTACGAGAGTGAGATCTGATAGAGATAATACTTTTGGTATTTTTGATAGATAGATGCAAAGTAAAAATAAAGGCAAAGTAAAAACAAAGCAAGTAAATAAAGTGATATAGATTGATATGATAAGAATAGACCCGGGGGCCATAGGTTTCACTAGTGGCTTCTCTCAACAGCATAATTATTCTACGGTGGGTGAACAAATTATTGTTGAGCAATTGATAGAATTGAGCATAGTTATGAGTATATCTAGGCAATGATCATATATATAGGCATCACGTCAAAAACAAGTAGATCGAAACGATTCTGCATCTACTACTATTACTCCACTCATCGACCGCTATCCAGCATGCATCTAGAGTATTAAGTTAAAAAAAGAGTAACACCGTAAGCGAGATGACATGATGTAGAGGGATAAATTCATGCAATATGATAAAAACCCCATCTTGTTATCCTCGATGGCAACAATACAATACATGCCTTGCTGCCCCTTCTGTCACTGGGTAAGGACACCGCAAGATTGAACCCAAAGCTAAGCACTTCTCCCATTGCAAGAACTACCAATCTAGTTGGCGAAACCAAAAAGGATAATTCGAAGAGGCTTGCAAAGATAACTCAATCATATAAAATAATTCAGAGAAGAATCAAATATTTTCCATAGATAAAACTGGATCATAAACCCACAATTCATCGATCTCAACAAACACTCCGCAAAAAGAAGATTACATCGAATAGATCTCCAAGAGACAGGGGGAGAACATTGTATTGAGATCCAAAAAGAGAGAAGCCATCTAGCTACTAGCTATGGACCCGAAGGTCTGAAGTAAACTACTCACACTTCATCGGAGGGGCTATAGTGATGATGTAGAAGCCCTCCGTTGTGGATGTCCCCTTCGACGGAGCTCCGGAACAGGCCCCAAGATGGGATCTCGTGGATACAGAAGGTTGCGGCGGTGGAATTAGGTTTTTCGCTCCTGTTCTGATCGTTCGGAGATATGTAGGTATATATAGGAGGAAGGAGTACATCGGTGGAGCTCCCAGGGGCCCACGAGGTAGGGGGGCGCTCCCAGGGGGGCGCGCCCTCCACCCTCGTGACCTCCTCGGAGACTTCTTGGAGTAGGGTCCAAGTCTCCTGGATCACGTTCGGTTGGAAAATCACGATCCCGAAGGTTTCATTCCGTTTGGACTCCGTTTGATATTCTGTTTCTGTGAAATACTGAAAAGGGCAAAAAACAGCAATTCTGGGCTGGGCCTCCAGTTAATAGGTTAGTCCCAAAAGTAATATAAAAGTGGATAATAAAGCCCAATATAGTCCAAAACAGTAGATAAAGTAGCATGGAGCAATCAAAAATTATAGATACGTTGGAGACGTATCACTAGCCAAATTCATTGCACCAAGTAGAGATACTACTTATGCTTCCAAATATCCTTAAACCTAGTATTCCCATGAGAGTCCACCATACCTACCTATGGATTGAGTAAGATCCATCAAGTAAGTTGTTATCGGTGCAGGCAATAAAAATTTCTCTCTAAATATGTATGCCTTATTAGTGCAGAGAAAATAAGCTTTCAACGAACTTGTTGTGGAAGTAATAAAAGCGACGGAGTGCATAATAAAGGTCCACATACAAGGGGCAATATAAAGTGACGTTCTTTTGCATTAAGATTTTGTGCATCAACCCTAAAGGCACATGACAACCTCTGCTTCCCTCTGCGAAGGGCCTATCTTTTACTTTATGCTTGAGTCAAGGTGATTCTCACATTTCCCCTTTTTCGTTTTATCCTTTGGCAAGCTCCTCGTGTTTGAAAGATCATGATATATATATCCAATTCGATGTAAGTTAGCATGGGCTATTATTGTTGACATCACCTAAAGGTGAATACATTGGGAGGCAACACAATAAGCCCCTATCTTTCTCAGTGTCCGGCTGAAACTCTATAACCACAAGTACTGCGTGAGTGTTAGCAATTGTAGAAGACTACGAGATAGTTGAGTATGTGAGCTTGCTGAAAAGCTCTATTGTTGACTCTTTTTGATGTTACAATAAATTGCAATTGCTTCAATGACTGAGATAATAGTTTGTTAGTTCCCAATGAAGTTTTTGAACCATACTTGACATTGTGAATTGATTGTTACTTGAGCATAAGAAATCATATGATAAAATCTATATATGTTGCTGTTATAAGAATGATCATGACGCCCTCATGTCCGTATTTTATTTTTTTCGACACCTCTATCTCTAAACATGTGGACATATTTTTCGATTTCGGCTTCCGCTTGAGGACAAGCGAGGTCTAAGCTTGGGGGAGTTGATACGTCCCATTTTGCATCATGCTTTTATATCAATATTTATTGCATTATGGGATGTTATTACACATTATATCTCAATACTTATGGCTATTCTCTCTTATTTTACAAGGTTTACCATGAAGAGGGGGAATGCCGGCAGCTGGAATTCTGGCTGGAAAAGGAGCAAACGTTGGAAACCTATTCTGCACAGCTCCAAAAGTCCTGAAACTCCACGAAACAACCTTTTGGAATTAATAAGAATTTCTGAGCGTGCCCCTATCTCCAGGAGACAGGGGGCGCCCCCCCTATAGGGCGTGCCCCTATCTCCTGGGCCTCCGGCGTCCATCTTCTACTATATCATCACTTTTACCCTGGAAAAAATCGTGGGCAAGCTTACGGGACGAAACTCCGCCGCCACGAGGCGGAACCTTGGCGAAATCAATGTAGGGCTCTGGCGGAGCTGTTTTACCGGGGACACTTCCCTCCGGGAGGGGGAAATCATCACCAACATCATCACCAACGATCCTCTCATCGGGAGGGGGTCAATCTCCATCAACATCTTCACCAGCACCATCTCCTCTCAAAACCCTAGTTCATCTCTTGTATCCAATCTTGTATCAAAACCACAAATTGGTACCTGTGGGTTGCTAGTAGTGTTGATTAATCCTTGTAGTTGATGCTAATTGGTTTACATGGTGGAAGATCATATGTTCAGATCATTAATACATATTATTACTCCTCTGATTATGAACATGAATATGCTTTGTGAGTAGTTACGTTTGTTCCTGAGGACATGGGTGAAGTCTTGCTATTAGTAGTCATGTGAATTTGGTATTCGTTCGATATTTTGATGAGATGTATGTTGCATTTTCCTCTAGTGGTGTTATGTGAACGTCGACTACATGACACTTCACCATTATTTGGGCCTAGAGGAAGGCATGAGAAAGTAATAAGTAGATGATGGGTTGCTAGAGTGACAGAAGCTTAAACCCTAGTTTACGCGTTGCTTCGTTAGGGGCTGATATGGACCCATATGCTTAATGCTGTGGTTAGGTTTACCTTAATACTTCTTTTTGTAGTTGCGGATGCTTGCAATAGGGGTTAATCATAAGTGGGATATTTGTCCAAGTTAGGGCAGTACCCATGTACCGGTCCACCCACATATCAAATTATCAAAGTACCGAACGCGAATCATATGAACGTGATGAAAACTAGCTTGAATGTGTCCTCGGGAGCTCCTTCATTATTATTAGAAATTGCCAAGGCATATCCTTTGCTACTTGGCCATCTTGCTGCACTTTGTTTACTTTATTTACTCGTTACTCTCGTTACTATTTATCTTATCACAAAACTATCTATCACGTACAATTTCAGTGCTTGCAGAGAAAACCTTACTGAAAACCGCTTATCATTTCCTTCTGCTCCTCGTTGGGTTCGACACTCTTACTTATCGAAAGGACTAAGATAGATCCCCTACACTTGTGGGTCATCAACGGGCGGAAAGGTCCCGCCTTTCGCACCCCTGGGTAGCCCCCAACTCCGAAACCCAATAGGTCGGCCAAAACTGGCCTCCATCGACCCATCCGGGGCACTGGGCGTGAGACGAGGCCGGTCCTGCTGCTGGGCACGAGACGAGCATGGTCCTGCTGCCGGGTGCGAGACGAGTCCGGTCCTGCTGCCGGGCGCTAGACGAGGTCGGTCATGCTGCCGGGCGCGAGACGAGGTCGGTCTTGCTGCCGGGCGCAAGACGAGCAATGGACCATTGTTGGGGGAGGGCCGAACCTCCGACGAAGGGAGAAACCAGGCGATGAGGAGAGGACCAAAGGTCGAAATGTGCCGCCTACAGACGAGCCGACGCCAGAAAACCAGCCGCTGTCCTAGCCAGCCCACCGAGCTGCCGTGATGCCGGCACGGCGAATGGAAGCCTCCACACCGAGAGAGCCGAGTCACCCCGCCGCCGCCGCCCACAGCCGGGGCAACAACCACGCCGGGCCGATGCCCCAACCCGCGTCGCCCGCCCACTAAACGTCGGCAAGGCAGACACGCACCACCACCACCACAACACCAGTGCCACCGCGCCCTGGCTAGGTCCAGCCGGAGCCCCACCACCCCATCGGAGGGACGGACTCCAAATCCAACGCCATCACCTAAATGCACCCGCCGATCGCCCCTGCCACCGCCAACCACCACACCGTCCAGATCTGAGCCAGGGGCCAAATCCGCCACCAGCACGAACCAGCGTGCCGGATCCCCACGGCTGCGCCGGAGAGGAAGGAGGCACCGCCGCCAGCCACCAGAACGCCACGAGGATGGGGGTAGGCTGAAGCAGGGCCGTCCTGACGGTCGTCACCATCGAGCAGAGGAGGGGCGTCCCACGACGGCCCCCATTTGCGTGCGGGAGGGAGCAGCCCCGCCGCCGCCAGCGGCACAAGGCCTTTGGCCGGCGACGCCCCAGGCAGCGGCGAGGGACGGGGGCGAGGCGAGGGAGGCGGGGGAGGCGGCGCTAGGGAACCTGCCGGGGGCGCCCGAGGGAGCGCCCCGGGGAGGGAGGGGAGGGAGGGGGGGTGCTGGACGGGGCCGCACGCGCCCGGCGGCTGGCGGCGGCGGGAAGGAGCTAGGGAGCCGGCGGCGGCGAGGGAACCCTAGCGGGTCCGTTCGGACTTCTAGATAAGTTGGCTGAAGAATGAATTCAATAACGTCAAGTTTGAAACCGAGCGAATCAAATTGACCTTGTGTTTGCAGTACATTGCTCATGCATGTGTGTAAAACTGCGGCCGATTTGCATGTTTTTGCTCATGTAGATGAGACGCAGCTTCAGTTTGCATGTTTTGAGGCAAGCTCAAGCTGGGAAGGGTCAAATAAAGATACACATAACAGGGACTAGTTTGAGAGAAAGAATTAAAGAACATCGTGCAGGGATGGCCGGCCATTTCCAGTAGTTTATGTCACGAGTAGGTTAGTTGTCAGTTGTCATATGAGTAAACTAAACCCAGGTTCAAAATCCAGCCAGGAAAATAACAAATCCTTTGAGCTAGAATCGATTGGTGCCACAACAGAAGCTGGCGTCGAGCAACTCGACTGCGACCGCCCCTTGATTGCATCTTATATTATCTTCCGATGGATCATCTAGCACCTCCTTGATTGCATCTTATATTATCGAAAATGATGCCATCTTGAACTGGACACCTAGGACCTACCCTAGCTTAATTCCATCTTGGACGGACACGGCAGCCGGCACCAGCATGCGGTCGACACTATGAATCGAAGCCAACAGAGACAAATTTGACAGCTCGCATTTTATAACATCATCTTATAAAATCTCCCTTCACAAATATATATATATATATATATATATATATATATATATATATATATATATATATATATATACACACACACACACACAATATCATCGTCTATAAAAAAAAATACTAATATCGAAAACGCTCTTATATTATGGGACAGAGAGAGTAAAACGCAATAAATCACCGGATCCGTTTGGTATACTGAAGCAACTTTGAATTTTGAGTTCCACAAGCCAGCATCCGTTGAATAGATATACAACTAGCGTTGATAAGAACACGTCAAATGGTTGTCTTGATGGAGGCATTGCTCGGAATTTACTGGGACTTGTTTTACAGGGTGAAAACCCTTGATCCAACCTTCAGTGGTTGGATCCGACGACGGCGTCACTTACAATGATGTCCCCTTTCTGAAGATGTCGCTTTTGGAGATCCTTTCTCGAAATTCTGATGTTGTCGAGAAATGTTGTTGCGGATGGTCACTATTATATATCGTCACTTTGGTAAAAAAAAAATCTTCATCCGCCTATGCATAGCTTCGGTCTGCTATGACTTTTCTTTTGCTGGCGCGATCTCTCTCTCTCTCTCTGTGTGTGTGTTGCTGTTTGCTGTGTGGATCCTAGATATGCAGAGATCGGGTGTGTACTCATTCTGACTGTATCCCTCGATGCCATATTATGAGTCAATAAAAAATGCTCTTTATCGAAAAATGTCAAATGGTTGTCTGCTCCTCCTTCCTCCAGGCTTGGAGTCGGCAATGAAACAAAAGGTAGCACCAGGGCCGGGCCCACTGTGGTGCAAAAGGTGCAGCCCGCACA